>NC_140995.1:211327641-211780859 GCF_052327205.1 Somniosus microcephalus | reverse complement strand
AGTGCCTAGCTCGGGCGTGGCTGGTGAGGAGAGGCCGAGGCTTCGAGGCCTGAGGCCTGCAGGCAGCTCATCCATCGTGGAAATAAACAACCCACGAGCGGAGAGGCTGGGGTGACAGGAGAGAGGGGAGAAAGCGGAGAGAAGGAGGAGGGTGAGGGTGGGACTGGGGCCCATGGTCGGACAGAGGCAGAGTTGCTGCATCACAAACAACAATGGCCACCGCTTGCTTTCAGTTTGAAGGATTAGGCCCCGCCCACACATGCCATGAAACGCCCTCCATGATGCAGCACGCTCCCTCCGTAGGATTGGTCAACCTTCACTCAATGCTAATGAGCGGATTTCCCCCGTATGATTGGCCAACCGCTAATGAGCGGAATTTTGAACGTTTTTTGTCTACTGTCCGAACAATTTTTGTCTGACCAAAAAGTAAATATGCCTAGGACACCCTCCTAATCATAACCTTTCTTTTGATATAACATATGTGTAGGTACGCTCTATAACTTTTGAGTGATGCCCAGACAGACAGACGGACAGACACCACTATCCTTTTATATATATGGATGAATTGCCCTCTACTGCCTTCTTTGGCAGAGAATTCCACAGGTTCACCACTCTCTGGGTGAAGAAATTCCTCCTCATTTCAGTCCTAAATGGCTTACCCCTTATCCTTAGACTATGACCCCTGGTTCTGGACTCCCCGACCATTGGAACATCCTTCCAGCATCTAGTCTGTCTAGACCTGTTAGAATTTTATAAGTTTCGATGAGATCCCACAATCTGCATCCCAGGTCCTTATTTCCTGAAGAAAGAATAGCAGTAAAGAAGGAAAATTATAACTGGGTAACAAATTAAATATAAAGAAAATGGTAAATTTAACTTAAAGTTACGAACAGTCTAGTTCTAGTTCTAAGAACGAAAAGTAAAAACTTATCTATTGTTCGCACTTGCAAAGGGATCCTTAATTATAATATAATAGCAAAATACTGCGGATGCTGGAAATCTAAAATAACAACAGAAAATGCTGGAAATACTCAACAGGCCAGGCAGCAATCTGTGGAGAGAGAAACAGAGTTAACGTTTCAGGTCTGGGACCCTTCATCAGAACTGGAAAAAGCTGGAAATGTAACAGATATTAAGCAGGTGCAGAGACAGGGGGGGGAGGGGGGTGGCGGGGGGGGGTTAGGAGGGGAGGAAGGAATTGAAAGAACATACTGTGATAATGTTGCAAATGGGAATGGCAAAATCATACTGCATGAAAAATGGGGACAGGGATTATTATCTGAAATTGTTGAACTCGATATTGGGTCCGGAAGGCTGTAAAGTGCCTAATCGAGGTGCTGTTCCTCGAGCTTACGTTGAGCTTCATTGGAACAATGTAACAGGCCGAGGACAGAGAGATCAGAGTGGGAGTGAAGCGGTGAATTAAAGTGACAGGCGACCGGAAGCTCAGGGTCATCCTTACGGACTGAACGGAGGTGTTCCGCAAAGCGGTCGCCCAATCTGCGTTTGGTCTCCCCAATGTAGAGGAGACCGCATCGTGAGCAGCGAATACAGTATATTAAATTGCAAGAAGTACAAGTAAATCGCTGTTTCACCTGGAAGGGGTGTTTGGGGCCCTAGACAGTGGGAAGGGAGGAGATAAAAGGGCATGTGTTTCATCTCCTGCGCTTGCACGGGAAGTGCCGGCCGAAGGGGAAGGGCTGTTAGGGGTGATTGAGGAGTGGACCAGGGTGTTGCGGAGGGAGCGGTCCCTTCAGAAATGCTGAAAGGGGAGGTGAGGGGAAGATGTGTTTGGTGGTGGGATCACATTGGAGGTGGCGGAAATGGCGGAGGATGATCCATTGAATGTGGAGGCTGGTGGGGTGAAAGGTGAGACAAGGGGAACCCTATCGTGGTTCTGGGAGGGAGGGGAAGGGGTGAGAACAGAAGTGCGGGAAATAGAACGGGCACGGTCAAGGGCCGTGTCAACCACAGTAGAGGGGAATCCCTGGTTGAGGAAAAAGGAAGACATGTCGGAAGCACTGGTATGGAAGGTGGCATCGTCAGAACAGACACGGCGGAGACGGAGAAACTGGGAGAATGGAATAGAGTCCTTACAGGAAGTGGGGTGGGAGGAAGTGTAGTCCAGGTAGCTGTAGGAGTCGGTGGGCTTGTAGTGGATGTTTGTCGAAAGCCGATCGCCAGAAATGGAGACGGAGAAGTCAAGGAAGGGAAGGGAAGAGTCGGAGATGGACCATGTGAAGGTGAGGGAAGGGTGGAAATTGGAAGTAAAGAGAATGAACTTATCTAGTTCAGGGCGAGAGCAGGAAACGGCACCGATACAGTCATCGATGTACCAGGAAAAGAGGTGAGGGAGGGGACCTGAGTAGGACTGGAACAAAGAATGTTCCACATATCCCATGAACAGTCAGGGATAGCTAGGGCCCATGCAGGTTCCCATAGCAACACCTTTAATTTGGAGGAAGTGAGTGGAGTCAAAGTAGAAGTTGTTCAATGTGAGAACAAGTTCAGCCAGGCAGAGGAGGGTGGTGGTGGATGGAGACTGGTTGGGCCTCTGTTCAAGGAAGAAACGGAGCGCCCGAAGGCCGTCCTGGTGGGAGATGGAGATGTAGAGGGATTGGACGTCCATAGTGAAAAGGAGACGGTTGGGGCCAGGAAACTGGAAACTGTTAAAGTGATGGAGGACGTCAGAAGAGTCGCGAATGTAGGTGGGAAGAGACTGGACAAGGGGAGAAAAAATAGAGTTGAGATAGGAAGAGGTAAGTTCCGTGGGGTAAGAACAGGCTGAAACGATGGGTCTACCAGGGCAGTCCTGTTTGTGGATCTTGGGAAGGAGGTAGAAGCGGGCTGTGCGGGGTTGGGGGACTATGAGGTCGGCGGCCATGGAGGGAAGATCTGCAGAGGAGATGAGGTCAGTGACACACTTGGAAACAATGGCTTGATGTTTGCTAGTGGGATCATGGTCCAGGCGGAGGTAGGAGGAGGTGTTGGAGAGTTGGCGTTCAGCTTCCGCACAGTAGAGATCGGTTCGCCAAACAACAACAGCACCACCCTTATCAGCAGGCTTAATGATAATGTTAGGGTTGGATTGGAGAGAACGGAGTGCTGCAAGTTCAGAGGGAGGTAGGTTGGAGTGAGAGAGGGGAGCAGAGAAATGGAGACGACCGATGTCACATCGACAGTTAGCAATGAAGAGATCTAGAGAGGGTAAGAGGCCAGAGGGAGGGGTCCAAGTAGAACGAGAATTTAGAAAGCGGGAGAAAGGATCAGCAGTGCGGGGGGAAGACTCCTGGCCAGAGAAGTGGGCATGGAGATGAAGGCAACGGAAGAAGAGCTCAGCATCGTGCCGAGCTCGAAATTCATTCAGATGGGGGCGTAAGGGGATGAAGCTCAGGCCTTTGCTGAGGACTGATCGCATTCAGAGGGGGGTGTAAGGGGATTTAATTTAATTAAAGGTGTTGCTATGGGAACCCGCATGGTCCCTAGCTATGCCTGCCTGTTCTTGGGATATGTGGAACACTCTTTGTTCCAGTCCTACTCAGGTCCGCTCCCTCACCTCTTTTCCTGGTACATCGATGACTGTATTGGTGCCGTTTCCTGCTCTTGCCCTGAACTAGATAAGTTCATTCACTTTACTTCCAATTTCCACCCTTCCCTCACCTTCACATGGTCCATCTCCGACTCTTCCCTTCCCTTCCTTGACTTCTCCGTCTCCATTTCTGGCGATCGGCTTTCGACAAACATCCACTACAAGCCCATCAACTCCCACAGCTACCTGGACTACACTTCCTCCCACCCCGCTTCCTGAAAGGACTCTATTCCATTCTCCCAGTTTCTCCGTCTCCGCCGCGTCTGTTCTGACGATGCCACCTTCCATACCAGTGCTTCCGACATGTCTTCCTTTTTCCTCAACCGAGGATTCCCCTCTACTGTGGTTGACACGGCCCTTGACCGTGTCCGTTCTACTTCCCGCACTTCTGCTCTCACCCCTTCCCCTCCCTCCCAGAACCACGATAGGGTTCCCCTTGTCCTCTCCTTTCACCCCACCATCCTCCACATTCAACGGATCATCCTCTGCCATTTCTGCCACCTCCAACCTGATCCCACCACTAAACACATCTTCCCCTCACCTCCCCTTTCAGCATTCCGAAGGGACTGCTCCCTCCGCGACACCCTGGTCCACTCCTCAATCACCCCCAACAGCTCTTCTCCTTCACCTGGCACCTTCCCGTGCAAGCGCAGGAGATGAAACACATGCCCTTTTACCTCCTCCCTTCCCACTGTCCAGGGCCCCAAACATCCCTTCCAGGTGAAACAGTGATTTACTTGCACTTCTTGCAATTTAATATACTGTATTCGCTGCTCACGATGCGGTCTCCTCTACATTTGGGAGACCAAACGCAGATTGGGCAACCGCTTTGCGGAACACCTCCGTTCAGTCCGTAAGGGTGACCCTGAGCTTCCGGTCACCTGTCACTTTAATTCTCCACTTCACTCCCACTCTGATCTCTCTGTCCTCGGCCTATTACATTGTTCCAATGAAGCTCAACGTAAGCTCGAGGGACAGTACCTCATCTTTCGATTGGGCACTTTACAGCCTTCCGGACTCAATATCGAGTTCAACAGTTTCAGATAATAATCCCTGCCCCCATTTTTCATGCAGTATGATTTTGCCATTCCCATTTGCAACATTTTCACAGTATGTTCTTTCAATTCCTTCCTCCCCTCCTAACCCCCCCCCCCGTCTCTGCACCTGCTTAATATCTGTTACATCTCCAGCTTTTTCCAGTTCTGACGAAGGGTCCCAGACCTGAAACGTTAACTCTGTTTCTCTCTCCATGGATGCTGCCTGGCCTGCTGAGTATTTCCAGCATTTTCTGTTGTTATTCCTTAATTATAAACTGTTTTAATTCCCTTTTCCTATCCAGCAATATTATTTTAACATTATTTAACAAGACCTAGGAAATTCTACTCTGGCTTCTTCTGCGTTAAGTCCACAAATGGTTGGTGACGAGAGTTTAGTGAAACGTGGCATGGATTTGAACTAGAAGTTACCTTCCTGGTCAGAGAATATTGCAAAGAAACACCAAAATAGGGAGATAAACGAATAAAAATAAAAGCTTCTTCCTCAAAGTCAGGATTGTATTCAGTCTGTTGGCCTGCCAGCCGGCAATGAACCCGGCACTGAAGGACAGAACGACGGCAAGTTTCAGGATCGATATTGACACCTCGCCCATCTTCACTTCCGCAGTAACTGAAACTAGCGCTTACGGTCGCGGGAGGAGAGGCGCAAACCGCGCACGCGCCATCCGGGCCGCGTTCCCCAGCCAAAGCCCGGAGCACCAGAGGGGAGGAGGAACTAAGATCTTTTAAAATAGTGATCAATTTGCGAGGTGCAAAGATGTTTCTGATGTAGCTTTTTCTTGTATTGAAACTAGGATTGCCAACTCAGGTTGGAGGTATTCCTGGAGGCGTCATCGCCTGACATTCTTAACACCTTATGCCTGCAAATTTTATTGCGTTTACCTTATAAAGGTTGGGGACCCTGTAGAGTATTTTTGCTTGTGGTTTTGCTCGGGCAGCCGTTGTGCGACAAGCTCCGAGAACCAGGACCTTCTGTTTAGGTTCCTCTTTACAACAACGAGAATACTCCCTGCTTAAAAACACATTAAAAGTGACTCTTATTTTCATATCTTCTGTGGAAAATTCATCAAGAATCTCAAAACATGCTAGTCCAAGTCATTCATCATTCCCATTCTTGCCGGACTACATTAGCTCTATATCCCCAATATATTTATTTAAGATCTTCATCCTCATCTCCGAATCCATCCTAGGGCTTGCTACACCCTATTTCTGCTTCCTCCAGCCTTGCATGCCCTCTGGTATACATTGGTCCTCCAATTGTGGCCTTTTGTGTATTCCCCCTCCCTTCGTCCTGCCATCAGTAAAATAATCTTCAGCCACCTTGGCCTATTCTCTATTCCTGCCTAAACCCCTCTGCCTCTCCACCATTAAAAACCCACCTTTCCGATCAAGCTTCTGACCTAACTCTTGCATGTGGCCTAGTGTCCACCGCTTTATTCCGTTTATCTATATCGTTTCCTCCTTCCCCCTTATGTAACGCAAACTGGGATGTTTTCTATTTTAAAGGCACGATATAAGAAAGAAATTAACTTGCATTTATATAGGACCTTTCACGTCCTCAGAACATCCCAACCTGCTCCACAGCCAATGAGTTACTTTTGAAGTGTATTCACTGTTGATATAAATGCAAGTTGTTGTTGAATGAAGACCACATATGAAGGATAGCTGGAGCATTGCTGCCAGGTTGTTTGTGGTTTCAACAGTTTCTGTGTGCGTGGGAGGGGGACAGGGGCGGGGGAGAAAGAGTACATAACAAATTGGAATAAGTCAGAGATCATTCCTGTGCCAAGAGCTGCTTTCTGTTCTACTGCCAGAAGGGAAGAAGCAAAACATCTTGAAATTTTGATTTCCCTACATTCAGACTTGATACGGAGAAAAACCTATAGCATGTTAGTTATGAACATGTCAAGTTAAAATTTTAAATAAAATTTACAGTGATCTTACCTACTGAGAGACAGTCCCTCTACTTATGGGGAAGTCTAGGCATTCTGAATGTCCTGCCGGCAAGTAATTATATAATGTTGTGGAGTATTTTAAACCAACACTCGACACAAGGTTTTAGATCGATAGTCAAGTTGTCTTTATTGCACCGGTGGGGAAACAGTCTGCTCTGTCTTAGCCAGACCATTCCAAATTGGTACAGCAAACACTACATTTTTATACTTTACAATACACATGTCAAAATTCATTCCTGCCACCTGATTGGACCTTGGCCTGCATGCATCTTCACTGATTGGTTGCCTATGCTGTGTTACATTAAAGTACCACCTTTATTATCAGCCGTTATCCCCCAAACTGTTGTTGCACCTATGACCTTTGTTTATGCCAGATGGGGTCTCATCAACATTGTACTTTTTTAAACTTTAACTCTGTAGTTTATAGTTACTAGGGTCTTTTCTGGTGTAGCAGGGACTGTTGGTAGACTATACAAGCGCCTTAGAGATCTTTAATTGGTGATAGTGAATTAATTTAAATTAATTAAAGGGTAAGTCATGCCAGGAGAGCCCAGCCCCGTGTTATGCTCCTCTTGCTCTATGTGGGAATTCAGGGACACTGCCGGTGCCCCTGATGACCACGTGTGCCGGAAATGCATCCAGCTGCAGCTACTAGCAGACCGCATTGAGGCGCTGGAGCTGCGGGTGGATGGGTTGTTGAGCATTCATGATGCTGAGAGGGTCGTGGATAACACGTTTAGTGAGTTGGTCACACCGCAGGGTAGGGCTGCACAGGAAGAAAGGAAATGGGTGACCACCAGGTGGAGCAATAGAAGCAGGCAGGTAGTGCAGGAGACCCCTGTGACCATTCCCCTCTCAAACAGGTATACCGCTTTGGATACTGTTGAGGGGGATGACTCACCAGGGGAAGGCAGCAGCAGCCAACTTCCTGGCACTGGGGGTGCTCCTGCTGCCCAGGAAGGGAGGAAAAAGAGTGGGAGAGCAATAGTGGTAGGGGATTCTATAGTAAGGGGAACAGATAGGCGTTTCTGTGGCCGTAGACGTGAATCCAGGATGGTTTGTTGCCTCCCTGGTGCCAGGGTCAAGGATGTCACTGAGCGGCTGCAGGGCATTCTGGAGGGGGAGGGTGAACAGCCAGAGGTCGTGGTCCACATTGGTACCAACGACATAGGTAAAAAGAGGGATGAGGTCCTGCAGCAAGAATTTAGGGAGCTAGGTGGAAGATTAAAAAGCAGGACCTCAAAGGTTGTAATCTCTGGATTACTCCCGGTGCCACGTGCTAGTGAGTATAGGAATAGGAAGATAGAACAGATGAATGTGTGGCTAAAGGGATGGTGCAGGAGGGAGGGCTTTAGTTTCCTGGATCACTGGGCCTGCTTCTGGGAAAGGTGGGACTTGTACAAGTCGGACGGTTTACACCTGAACCAGAGGGGGACCAATATCCTTGCGGGGAGGTTTGCTAGCACTGCTGGGGGGGGTTTAAACTAACTTGGCAGGGGGATGGGATACAGAGTGGAACTATAGTAGGGGGTGATTTACAGCCAAATACGGAGGAAAAAACAAGTCAGCTGGGAAGGCAGAGCAAATATGTGAAGGCAAAAGGGAATATGGCAAGGCTGGAAGGCATTTATTTTAATGCAAGGAGTCTTGCAAATAAGGTGGATGAACTGAAGTTGTTGCTGAACACATGGGAGTACGATATTGTTGCTATCACGGAGAGATGGTTGAGGGAGGGTCAGGACTGGCAGCTCAATATTCCGGGGTATAGAATCTTCAGGCGAGACAGAGGGGGGTGTAAAAGGGGAGGGGGTGTTGCAATATTAATTAAGGAATCAATTACTGCTGTAAGGAGGGATGATATATTAGCGGGTTCCTCTAATGAGGCCATATGGGTAGAACTTAAAAACAAAAAGGGGGCAAGCACTTTGTTGGGAGTGTACTATAGGCCCCCGAACAGTCAGGGGGAGATAGAGGAACAGATATGTAGGCAAATCTCAGAGAAGTGCGAAAATAATAGGGTAATAATAGTGGGGGATTTCAACTTCCCCAATATTAATTGGGATAGTCAGAGTGTGAAAGGCTTAGAGGGTGCAGAATTCTTAAAGTGCATCCAGGAGAGCTTTTTGAGCCAACATGTAGAAAGTCCTACAAGAGAGGGGGCGGTACTGGACCTAATTCTAGGGAATGTAGCCGGGCAAGTGGTGGAAGTGTCAGTAGGAGAGCATTTTGGCGACAGTGACCATAATTCAGTGAGATTTAAGGTGGTCATGGAAAAAGACAAAGACGGCCCGGGAATAAGGGTTCTAAATTGGGGAAAGGCCGATTTTAATATGATAAGGCAGGATCTGGCCAAAGTGGACTGGGAGCAGCTACTTATAGGAAAATCCACATCAAAGCAGTGGGAGACTTTCAGAAGGGAAATAGAGAGAGTACAATGCCAACATGTTCCTGTAAAGGTCAAGGGTGGGACCAACAAGCAAAGGGAACCTTGGATGACAAGGGATATACAAAAATGCATTAGGAAAAAAAGGGGGGCTTTTGGCAGTTACAAAAGACCAAAGACGGAGGAAGCCCTAGAGGAGTATAAAAAGTGCAGGGGCATACTTAAAAAAGAAATTAGGAGGGCGAGGAGGGGTCATGAAATAACACTGGCGAGCAAAATAAAGGAAAATCCTAAGATGTTTTATAAGTATATTAAGGACAAGAGGATAACCAGGGAAAGGGTAGGGCCCATTAGGGACCAAAGTGGCAATCTGTGTGTAGAGCCAGATGATGTAGGCGGGGTTTTAAATGAATTTTTTGCATCTGTGTTCACTATGGAGAAAGACGATGTAGACATAGAAATCGGGCAAGGGGACTGTGACATACTTGAACATATTAGCATCGAGAGGGAGGAGGTACTAGCGGTTTTAGCAGGCCAAAAAGTGGATAAATCCCCAGGCCTGGACGAGATGTATCCCAGGCTGTTGTGTGAGGCAAAGGAAGAGATTGCAGGGGCTCTGTCACAAATTTTCAGAACCTCTCTGGCCACAGGGGATGTACCAGAGGACTGGAGAACAGCTAACGTAGTACCATTATTCAAGAAGGGTAGCAGGGATAAACCAGGGAATTACAGGCCAGTGAGCCTAACATCTGTGGTAGGGAAATTATTGGAAAAAATTCTGAGGGACAAAATTAGTCTCCATTTGGAGAGGCAAGGATTAATCGGGGATAGTCAGCATGGCTTTGTCAAGGGTAAATCATGTCTGACCAATCTGATTGAATTTTTCGAGGGGGTGACTAGGTGTGTGGATGAGGGAAATGCTGTGGATGTGGTTTACATGGATTTCAGTAAAGCTTTTGACAAAGTCCCGCATAGGAGACTGGTCAAGAAGGTAAGAGCCCATGGGATCCAGGGTGCCTTGGCGCGTTGGATCCTAAACTGGCTGAGTGGCAGGAGGCAGAGGGTGATGGTCGAAGGTTGCTTTTGTGACTGGAAGCCTGTGTCCAGTGGGGTACCTCAGGGATCGGTGCTGGGTCCCTTGTTGTTTGTGATCTACATAAATGATTTGGATGAGAATGTAAAAGGTATGATCAGTAAGTTTGCAGATGACACGAAAATTGGTGGGGTGGTAAATTGCGAGGAGGAAAGCCTCAGGCTACAGGACGATATAAATGGGTTGGTCAGATGGGCGGAAAAGTGGCAAATGGAATTTAACCCTGAAAAGTGCGAGGTGATGCATTTTGGATGGACAAACAAGGCAAGGGAATACACAATGAGTGGTAGGACCCTAGGAAGTACAGAGGGTCAGAGGGACCTTGGTGTACATGTACATAGATCCCTGAAGGCAGCGGAACAGGTAGATAAGGTGGTTAAAAAGGCATATGGGATACTTGCCTTCATTAGCCGAGGCATAGAATATAAGAGCAGGGAGGTTATGATGGTACTGTACAAAACGCTGGTGAGGCCACAGCTGGAGTAGTGTGTGCAGTTCTGGTCGCCTCACTATAGGAAGGATGTGATTGCTTTGGAGAGGGTGCAGAGAAGATTCAACAGGATGTTACCTGGGATGGAGCGCCTCAGCTATGAAGAAAGACTAAACAGGCTGGGGTTGTTTTCCTTGGAGCAAAGAAGGCTGAGGGGGGACCTGATTGAGGTGTACGAAATGATGAGGGGCATAGATAGGGTAGATAAAGAGGAACTTTTCCCCTTAGTAGGGGGGTCAATAACAAGGGGGCATAGATTCAAGGTAAGGGGCAGGAGGTTTGGAGGGGATTTGAGGAGGAACTTTTTCACCCAGAGGGTGGTTGGAATCTGGAACTCACTGCCTGAAAGGGTGGTAGAGGCAGGAACCCTCATAACATTCAAGAAGCATTTGGATGAGCACTTGAAATGCCATTGCATACAAGGCTATGGACCAAATGCTGGAAAATGGGATTAGACTGGACAGGGATTGATGGTCGGCGCAGACACGATGGGCCGAAGGGCCTCTTTCTGTGCTGTATAACTCTATGACTCTATGACTTCTGACTCATTGTCCTCCTTTCCTGCCTCTCTAGGCTTCTTTTACTTCCAACTCATTGGCCCTGATTTTCTGGCAGCCGTCGGGCAGCTTTCCAGGCGGCCGGGGGCTGAAAATCGGCGAAAAATCAGGTCGCGAGCCCCCCGCCTGATTCCCTGCCCCGTCCGACTTTCGGACCGCTGTTTCTCCGCGACCCAATTCAGTCCTGCCCGCCACTGGCGGGACTGGCCGTCGGAACACTAATTACCACTTATTTCCATGTTTAAGCCGGTTTTCAGGGGCCATTGCGATTTTGTGGGGTTCCCCACGCTAAACACGCCTGCGGGGAATCCCGCTGATGAAACCTGGCGTGAAGCTTGCCGGCTTGCTTGCTGTCAGCTGCAGGTCATTCGGGAAAGCTGCGATTTAAAGGGACAGCATTTGTTTGGTGAAGGACCTTGTTGCTGCAGGCTTGGGGCTACTTCTTCAAGGCTTAGGCACAGCTGTGGAAGGTTGGAGCCTCACACACTTCTCCAATGCAATCTCCTGGGAAGCCTCTCTCGCCACCCTCACTCAGCGCTTCCTCAGCGGAGGCATCTACGAGAAGCATGGGACGCCTTTTTTTCCTTCCCTTCTTGCCATTAGAGGATCTCCAGCAGCAGAGGCGGCAGCAGCAGAACCAGGAACAGCAGGATGAGCACCAGGAGCACCAGGCTGCTGCTCACTCACCTGAAGCTGCACAGGCCAGAAGGGGCCAGCACTTGGAGGTGGCTTGAGAGTACCTTGCTGAGCTTTAAGGGGCCATGGGGACCCGTTTCTGCACTGGCAGTCCTACTCAGAAGGACTTCCATGAAGGTCTGGTTTCTCTGTTCAATAGATGGCCAACGCTGCTCAAGAGATGTCATTCTCTTATGAGCACTCACCATGTTTTCCGTACCCTGGCGAGTTATCTGCTCCATGGAGGTTGCCAACCTTTCCATGGTGATGCGTTCATGCGCCAATGACTCCACAAAGGCTCTGCTCATGGTCGCTATGGACTCCTCCATTCGCTCCACACTCGCAGCGACCCTGGAGACAAAACCTGCCAGAGACTCCTGCATCTGTGCATGGAGATCCATCACCTCTTCTCTTGCGGATGGACCCATAGGCAGAGGGTCGACATGCAGCGCAGCTGAGCTGAGCTGGCAGAGTCCTGCGCCCTCCGACGAGGACTCTCCACTGCTGTCCCTGTCTCCAGAATCTGCTGAGGCTCACTTGTGAGCTGTGATACCCCAGGTGACAATTCTACTCTATGTCCCGAAGGTCCCCCCGAGGTGTGAGTGTCTGTGCTGGTGCTGGGTGCACTTACTTCTGCTGACGCTGCGCCCTCAGAGGTTGGAGCTTCCTCTGAGGAGTCTGGCTGCACAGCCTCTTCCTCCTCCACAGTGGGGACAGGGGCTCTGGATGGTCCTGTGGGGGAGTAGAGGAAGGAGTTAGAGATGTGATGCCAAGGTTACATGCACGTTCGAGTTGACATCTGCTGACACCTCCCTGTGGGCCCTAACCCCATCCAATAATGCCTGTAGTGAAGCTTCGTCAAATTTGGAGGCAGCTTGGGGTCTGGCACTGCCCACAGCTGCTGCAGGCTCCTCTGCCATCCTGTATGGTTTGTTTGGAAGCCTTCAGAGGATGCAGTGCTTGCTATGGACCTTGAAAGCACCATGAATGATGACATCATACTGTGGGGCTTTCTGACTAGAAATGTACAATTAGCAAGGCTGCCCACATGCTGGAAATTAATTGGCCACTTGAGGGAAAATTGCGTGGAGCTGGCTGACATTTTGTGTGTCAGAACCCCACATTCGGGGGAATCCGACCATTTCCCACACAAGCCACAAAATCGGGCCCATTGTTTTACTTTCCTGCCAGAACAGAACTTACATCCTCTTAGGCCTCTTATGGTTTCCACGCCCGGCTATGTTATCTCCGCTGCCAATTCAGCAACTTAGAAAAAGCTTACTACTGCAAAGTATGGTTTTTATTACACCATTCAGTGAAACTGCCAGCGATGTCAGTTTAACTCTTTCCCCACTGCAATCCCTCCTTTTGGTACTTGGCCCTTGCCCAAGTTAAACCACATGTATAAGCATCGCTGTGCCTCCTGCCCCATGTGGTGATCAGGCGCTGGTTTGGGAGGTCCTGCATACCCATCATGTTTAGAGCAAACTTGTGTTTTCCAACTCTTTTCGACTCGCTTTAGCTCTTTGTTTGGTCCGTTTCTTTTTACAAGCGGTGCATGCTGCTATTCCCCATTCTATAGCCATGACTAACTGTACTATCACTAATATATGAGAAATGATGCGGATCCATGGGTGTATGTTGACATTCATTCCCCAATCCCACAGCTTCTCATACCACGGGACTTCCTGTAGCTCTACCTCTATGTCCCTTTCTAATTCCCCAAGATTCCTTTGCAACACCATGTATTGTTTCACCATCTTACTTAAATCCTCTTTCATTTCTTGCAGATCCTCTTGCAGGCGAGGTATTGGGGCCCCTACCGGATTTTCATAATTGACCAACTCGTCCTTTAGACTATCTGGCACATTTAGTTTTATCTCCTCTTTTGAATGTACATACACCAATGTGGTGTGTCCAATTGTCACAGGGATCTTTGGCGTAAAGCAGAAGTTAGGCATTGTGATTGCTCATACAAGGTTACTATATTGGTACTCAGTCTCTGTGGTGGTTATACAATACTCCCCTTCGCCTCTATATCCCGAGCGGGTGTGATGATGATCAACATGTGATAATTCCAACACACACACCTCTGTTTTATTATAGCCGCACTCATCCTTAGGGCCTTCTCCTACCGGCTGTGGGCATATCATAAGCGTGCCTTTCCCGTGGCATCCGTTTAGGGAGACTCCTCTCATAGTACCATTCTTCCTGATGGCATAGGTATCAATTGGATAGTATTGGAGGTATGTCTCACCCCTCACTATGTCTATGTTTGTTACCTGGTACTGTGGGTATGGAGTCATGTCTAGTCCCACCACTGTTATCAGGAGTACCATGCCTATCATTGCTGTCACTTCTGCTTTACATTTTTGTATCACTGGATATACTCTGGTCATCCCTTTGAGAGTACAAGCACTCAGAGGGCCTGGATTATGGCTCAGGCCATAGAGCTGTGTGCTGTTAATCCAGTCTGGTACCTCGCCTCGCTGTATCTGTGCCAGATTATGTTTTAACTGTTCGTTGATCCATTGGCCATAGGCATGACACAAGCCTCTCCCTACCCCATCTTTTGCCTGTTCCTCATCTCTATGGTTTAGTTTGTTGATAATGCTAGCATGGTCCTCTATAACCTTGATTCCCTCGAGTAATTTCCTTATCGTATGTCCTCCCAACCTGATCCTTGTCGAGCCAAACCAGTTTCCTTCTCTAAAATCTGTTGTATTACCTTTTGTAGTCGTTCCACACTACTTTGGACTCCTTGTATATCTAGGGCATTGATGAATGATGTCCCCGTGTTTATTCCCGTGAGTATATCGGTTCCTAAGCTCCTCTTAATCCTTTGGTGGAATGCAGCATGTTTCCTAAAATTAGTAGCCCCTGTCGCATCAGCAGCTTGGTTAATTACATTCTTTATCATATATGCATACAATTCTCTAGTTTTAGTAAACTTTTCACAATATCCTGGCCATTGTAACATGGTTAAGTTCATTAGTACCAGTACAATTTCGTGTCTCACGTTATCATACAATTGTTCTCCCTCAGTGAATAGCACCAGTCCATTTTCAGGTCCAGGTGTCAATTTTGGACACCTCCGTTCTTCAGGTGTTGTTGTGATTGGGGGTGTTGTTGGTTCTAGGGTTAATCCTTGTGGTGTGATCCTTGTTGTTGTTGGTTGAGGTGTTGTAATGCCGTGTACAATAGTCCATCTTATAACATTGTCCGTGCGGCTCAGGACATATCCTCCCCCTACTTGACCCAACACCTGCCAGTGTCTATTACATCTTACCATATTGCTGGCATTTGTCATTCTACAGGGTCCGCATGGTTGTTGATCCAAGTTCACCCAAGTACCGTTACACCTGTAGCATCCTTTTCCTTGTTTTTCACACTCGTAACTGTGTGATATGATGAAGCCTCCCGTGAAGTCGCCATTAGGGGATCTTAACTTGCAGTCCATTTCTTCCAGCCCGTTATTTGGACTTATAAATGCTGTCATCAGGGTAGTTATGATAATCCATCTTACAGGATCCATGTTTATCTGTAATTTAAACAGAGGTCTGGTCGTCACCAGAGGTTAGCTCATCTCCAGTGTTTATTCCATTGTTTCTGTGGGATTTAAGATCAGATGGGTTATTGTTGTACCGTTTTAGTTGAGTCCAATGTTTCCATCTACCCTTTCCCCTCATATCTATACATGCGCACGTATCGCTGGTCATGATAACCTCAAATGGTCCGGTCCATCTAGGTGAGAATCCCGATCTCTCTGGCAATATTTTAACAAATACCTGCTTGCCCACCTTGGGTAGGGGCTCCGAGGCCCCCTGCTTTTGTGGATTTTTTTATCTCTGATGTCTTGTTGTTCTTTAACTTCTTGTTTGAGCTCTTTCAATTGATTATCCAATGTTTGTACGTATTTCCTAATTTTATCTTTTAAGGGTCCTAGTCCCTCGCTACCAGATGCTACTCCTTCTGGCAGACACATTGCTTGTCCAGTCATGAGTTCATATGGTGTCAGTCCAGTCACCCTGTTTGGGGTGGCTCTCAGCCTCATCAGGAAACACGGAAGGACATCCACCCATCCCTGTCCGGTTTTGGCTATGGCCTTGCTTAAGGCGGTTTTCAGGGCTCTGTTCATTTGCTCTACCATGCCTGAGCTTTGCAGATGATAGGGGATATGGAACTTCTGTCTTACTCCCAGTAACTTACAAGTTTCTTTCATTACCTTTCCCGTAAAGTGGGTACCTTGATCTGAATCTATTTGCAACGGGACCCCCCATCTCGGTATCACGTCGTATGCAAATATTCGGGCCACAGTCTGAGCACTACAGTCTCTGGTAGGGAATGCTTCCACCCACCTTGTAAACTGGTCTATGATCACTAAACAGTATTTCTTCCCTCTACTGTTAGGTAGGGGTCCAGTAAAGTCTATCTGGAGGTTTTCCCAGGGGCCTTTGGGTCGTGGCTGGTGGGCCATTCTAACCTTTATGGGCCTACCTGGGTTGTGTTGTCCACAGATGATGCAGCCTCTGCAGTATCTTGCCACATCTTGTCCCATTCCACTCCACCACCAATCTATTCTTAGCCTACCTATCACGCCATTCGGCCCCCCATGGTCTGGCTCATGGTATATTTTCAACAAATTCTCCTGAATACAGAGAGGGGCTACCACCTGTAGTGTCCGAGGATCAATAATACTCAGACTGCAGGAGAACAATAAAACAAGTATTTACTGAACAGAGAGTAATTCAAGACTGAAATACAGAAGCCTGCTATGGCTTTATATACAGGGGTGGTCACTGCCGGTACTGCAGTATAGAATCAGTTCTTCTCTTAAAGGTACATACACAACAATTCCTCCCCTTTTAGATAAACAGTACATAACATTCATTTAACAACTAAACAATAACTAATTACAATTACAATTTTCTCTGTACTATATACATCAACTGAAATAATCATTTATAAATTCAGTCTTTGAGGAGGCTTCCTGATCCTGACTGGATAGCGCCTTTCTCGAGTATCCTGTTCTTGCGGCGGAGTTGATTCTGGCTCATTGTCATTGGTTGGTTCATCAGCTTCCAATACCACTGCTTCTGAGGTAGACGCAATCTGTACTTCGGGTTGATTACCAGGTGCACCTGCTCGTGGTATGGGTTTGGCTTGTTCCTGTGACTCTAGAATCTGGTCAGCATGGCGTCTCACGATGCTCTCTCCAACGTCCACTGTGTACATTAGTGGTCCCTGCTGTGTGCATATCGTTCCTGGCTGCCATTTTTCTGTTCGGTAGTCATGGGCCAAGACTGGTTGCCCTAACTTGAAGCTCCTGGTTGGCTTCTCATTTATGTGCTGGAATTGCTTATCCTCAACATCTCGTCTTATGTTTGGTTTGAGCAAATCCAGGTGACATTTTAGCCTTCGGCTGAAGAACATTATGGCTGGAGCTTGGTTGGTGACTGCATGTGTCGCATTCCGGTAAGCAAACAAGAAATTATCCACCTTGTGTTGTAGTGGTATGTCGTCATTATGCATTGCCTTTATGGCCTTTTTAAAGGTCTGAACAAACCTCTCAGCCAATCCATTTGTGGCTGGATGATATGGGGCAGATGTGTAATGCTTCACCCCATTATTCCTCAGAAACCTCTGGAAATCCTCTGACACAAACTGTGGCCCATTGTCGGAGCAAATCTGTTCTGGCAAGCCATTCCTGGCGAAGATGGTCCATAGGACTGCAATAGTTTTCTCCGTGGTGGTGGAGGACATTTTGATGACCTCTGGCCATTTCAAATGGGCGTCCACAGCGATTAGGAACATTGAGTCCATAAATGGACCAGCAAAATCAATGTGTACCTGTTGCCATGGAGATGAGGGCCACTCCCATGGATGTAGCGGGGCCTGTGGTGGAGCGTTTTGGACCTTCTGGCATCCTGTGCATCTCTTGGTCATATCCTCGATTTCTTTATCGATTCCCGGCCACCACACAAACGCCCTGGCTAGACTCTTCATTTTTACCCCTCCCAGATGACCCTCATGAAGCTCATTGAGCACTCTATCTCTCAACTTGGGTGGAATTACCACTCGGGATCCACACATCAAGGTCCCCCGGCACACTGACAGCTGTTCTCTCCTTGGCGAGAATGCTGGCAACAGTGAGTCGCCATGTGCTGGCCATCCCTTCACCGTCAAATCATAGACCCGAGAGAGTGTCGGGTCATTTCGGGTTTCCTTCTCCATACTTGAGTTTGTAACAGGTAGACATTCGACTATGGTCGCATGGAATATCTCAACAGGGTCCACTGCAGGTGCTTCCTCTACCGTAGGCAACGGTAGGCGCGACAGCCCATCAGCGTTTCCATGCTGTTTCGTACCCTTGTACTCTATGTCGTACTGATGTGCCCCTAGAAAAAGTGACCATCTTTGCAGCCGTTGCGCCGTCATCACCGGAACGCCCTTCTTTGGGTTGAAAATGGAGACCAGGGGCTGATGATCAGTCAGTAGGGTGAATTTCTGCCTGTGCAGATAGTGATTGAACTTCTTCACCCCCCACACCAGGCTGAGGGCCTCCCTGTCAATCTGGGCGCAGTTACGCTCGGCTGAGGTTAACGAGCGCGACGCAAAGGCTATTGGCCTCTCTGAACCATCAGGGAATTTGTGTGACAGCACCGCTCCGATGCCGTAGGGAGATGCATCACATGCTAACCGAATTGGTAGTGTTGGATTGTAGTGGGCCAATGCTTCTTTTGAAGTGATTAGGCATTTACATTTCTGAAAGGCACGCTTACACTCATCACTCCATCTCCATGTTACTCCAGTTTGCAGTAGGGTGTTCAGTGGGTGCAGAATTGTAGATAAATTCGGCAAGAACTTATGGTAGTAGTTCACCAACCCGAGGAACGACCTCAGTTGCGACACATTTTCCGGTGCTGGAGCCTTGACTACAGCCTCAATCTTGTCTGGCGACTTATGCAACCCTTCCTCATCAATCATGTGGCCACAATACGAGATTTGTCTCCTGAAGAACTCGCATTTGGGGCGGTTGGCTCGTAGCCCATATTCCTGTAATCTCGTGAGCACCTGCTCCAGGTTGGCAAGGTGTTCACTGTCATTTTCGCCCGTAACCAGGATGTCGTCCAAATAACACTGGGTCCCCGGGATCCCTTGCAGGACTTGTTCCATCGCCCTCTGCCAAATAGCCAGGGCTGATGCTACCCCGAATACCAGGTGATTGTACTGGTAAAGGCCTTTGTGAGTGTTTATCGTGAGGTATTTCCTAGACGCTTCTTCCACCTCCATCTGTAGGTACGCTTGGGCCAGATCAATCTTTGTAAAGCGTTTCCCTCCAGATAGTGAGGTGAAAATATCTTCTATCCGTGGAAGTGGATATTGTACTGTGTGCAGGACTGGGTTCACAGTTACCTTGAAGTCCCCACAGATGCGAACCTTCTTCGGTTCCCCAGGCGTGCTGCTCAATGATTTCTTCATTACAGGAATGATGGGTGTGGCCCACTCGCTCCAGTCCACCTTGGACAGCACACCCGAATGCTCCAGACTCTCCAGCTCTGCTTCAACGGCTGGGCGGATCGCGTAAGGTACCGGTCTGGCCTTAAAAAATTTTGGGTTTGCGTTATCTTCGATTTTTATCATTGCCGTTACTCCTTTTAGAGTCCCAAGTCCTTGTTGGAACACCTCTTTCGCGTCAGTTAGAATTTTTGACAGTCGTCCAGGTGTGGCGTCATCATCCTTTTTATCAGTCACAGTTAGCGCCTGAATGGAATACCAATCCAATTGTATTTTTTGGATCCATTCACGTCCCAATAATGGTGGTCCTCCATCTGGTAGTATATATAGATACAGTTTCTGTGTTTCCTTGCCGTTGTATTCAACTGGCACCCTTATTTTTCCTCTGGGGTAGATTTTTTGCCCTGTGTATGTCTTCAATACAATGGACGTGTCCTTCAAGGGTATGTGTGAGAATAGCCGCTCATAGTCTCGTTGATTCATCACAGTTAGGGCTGATCCTGTGTCCAATTCCATCTTTACTGGGGACCCTGCTATCATGAGGGTGACCCAAATGGTTCGGTGATCCTCCTTTGCGATCACGTTGTGTAACTTTAGACAACTTAGTCTCCTGCTCCCGGAGACCTTATCACTCTCCTGATCTTCCGAACTACTGTCTGTCAATTTCTTTACTTTCTTGTACTTTTCCTTAGTAGTTCTTGTAGTGTTAGTTTTCTTTCCCGACCTGCAGACTCTTGCTATGTGTCCCATTTTCCCACATTGCCTGCATACTTTGTCCTTAACCCAGCAGTCCTTCTGATCATGGGTTGTTCTGCCGCAGCGATAGCACTTTTCTGCTCCATACGCCATTTCGTTAGCGCTGTGTTCCTGTGGTTTCTGTTGTATTTCCGCAGCTCCCCGTGCTGCTGCTTCGTAGGATACTGCCACGCTGAAAGCCTATTCTAGCGTCAGGTCCTTTTCCGAAAGTAGTCGTTTCTGGGTTCCTTCACTCTGGAGCCCGCGGACAAACTTATCCCGCAAGGTGTCTGCCAGTCCTGCTCCGAACTGGCAGTGCTTCGATAACTTGCGTAGTTCCGTAAGATAGTCAGCATTGTTCTCATCTTTGTGCTGGTTTCTTTTATGGAACTTGAATCTTTCTGCTATCAGCAGCGGTGTAGGGTTTAGGTGTTCCTGTAAGATATTAACAATCTCTTCAAAACTTTTCTCCATTGGTTTAGCTGGGGTAATTAAATTCCGCAATAGGCCGTACGTTCTCGCGCCCATCAAATTTAATAATACCGACGCCTTCTTTCCATTGGCCACCTCATTGGCATTGCAGTACACTTCAATTCTTTCCACATACGTGGTCCAGTCTTCTACCTCGTTGTCGAAAGCAGTGATACTGCCACTCTTCGGCATCTTGAGTGATTTAAAATGGCGCCTCCCGCGCTTTTTCTTCTTCCCCAATGTAATAAAATGGCGCCTCCCGCGCTTTTCTTTCTTCCCCAATGGAATAAAATGGCGCCTCCCGCACTTTTCCTTCTTCCCCTTGCTGCCACGCTGCTCCTAGCGTTCTACAGGGTAATGGCGGCGACCCGCGGCTTCGGCGCCTCTCACTTTTCCTTCCCTGCATTCTATCCTCTCCACGCTGCCTGGTTCTTGAGCACCGAATGCGCCCTGTGTGCTCCACCCTCTCTCTCTCTCTTCCTCCCGACGACGCTGCACGGCCCCTTTGCAGAGCCGCTCGATCGAGCCTGAGCCCACCGCAGTCCGGAAGGGTCAGCGCACTACCTGCTACCAGCACGACTTGCTGGAACACCTCAACTGGGGAGCCAGGCCCAGCTCTCCACAGCCTCCCCTGCAACTCTCCGATGGATCCCTGGGCGGTTGCCCGCGGTCGACGCCCGCCGTTCTGACTTCGATCTCCAAGAAGCTTCTCTTCAGGGAAAAGATCCCCGTGAGGTGATGCAGTACTGCAGGTGAGTTCAAACCTGCCCGTCGCCAGTGTAGTGTCTGAGGATCAATAATACTCAGACTGCAGGAGAACAATAAAACAGGTATTTACTGAACAGAGAGTAATTCAAGACTGAAATACAGAAGCCTGCTATGGCTTTATATACAGGGGTGGTCACTGCCGGTACTGCAGTATAGAATCAGTTCTTCTCTTAAAGGTACATACACAACACCACCCTTTGATCCTTTTTCCATATTCCATCTCTACCTTTGGCTGCGCCTCTTTTTGTCCACTGCTCCTGCTCCTCCATTTCGGTCTCCTCTTGGAATCTTTTAATGTTCACTTCCTCTGCTGTTATTCTACCTGCTGCTATTGGTGTAGGCATCTCTGTGTCCGCTGCTGCTCTTGCTGCCTGATCAGCTAGCATATTTCCTTTGTGTTGCTCGCTCACTATCTTACAGTGTGCCTTTATTTTAATCACTGCTACCTCTTCTGCTCCTTTTACCGCTTCTACTAGGTCTCTCACTACTTCCTCATGCTGTATTTGTCCTCTTCCAGAGGTTACATATCCTCTCCTATTCCACGCTATCATATAATCATGTACTACCCCAAACGCATATCTACTGTCTGTATATATATTTATTCGTTTTCCTTTTGCCAATTTCAATGCTTCCGTGAGAGCCACTAGTTCTGCTACCTGCGCTGAGGTTCCTCCTTCAAGCCCTCCCTTTGCGACTGTTTCTCCATTCTCGGATACTACTGCCCAACCAGTGTGTGGCTCCCCATTTATATATCGGCGAGATCTGTCTACATAAAAGGTGTTTTCGGGATTTTCAAGGGGCGATTCTGATACAGTTCCTCTGACCTCTTCTTTGGTTACTAACTGACACTCGTGTGCCTCACCCTCTGATAGCATTCCCTCTGCGGGGTTGACTCTATGTTCCCTTATAATCTGGACTGATCTGTCCTTGTGTATCAATACTGCTTCCCAAGCCGCCCTCCTTCTGTCTGATACAGCCTTCATTTTGCCTGTGTTTAGCAGGTCCACCACTGTGTGTTGTGTGTGTAATATCAGCTGTCCTGACATAGTGACGGACTCGCATATCCGCACCGCCCATGCGGCGCAGTCGAGGGCTGCCACGCATCTCGCCATTCCTTTAGCCACGGGGGTTTGTTAGATGGAGTAATAGGCAATTGGCCTCATATCTCCCCTGTACTCTTGGGTGACTACAGCATTATAGAAGTTCCCGTCTATACTATAATGTATATGGAATGGTTTGACTATATTCAGTAATCCTAGTGCGGGTGCGGACGTCAGGACTGCTTTTTATTTTGCATAAGCCTCGTCCTGCTCCGATTCCCATTCTATCTTATCAGTGGCGGGTCTCCCCCCTTTAACTGACTGTTGAATCCGCTCTGCTTTCCCTGCAAAGTCTGATATAAAATTCCTGCAGTAGTTAAATAGTCCCAACACTTTCCTCACTCCCCGGACTGTCACGGGCCTTGATATGTCTTTTATGGCTGCCTTTCGTTCCTGCGGGAGTGCTTTATACCCCTGGCTAATTTCGTGCCCTAGAAACTTTACTTTGGACAGTCCAACCTGTGCCTTTTTGGGGTTCAATTTAAAGCCAGCCTTCTTAAGTGTCTGGAGGGTGGCTAGTACTGTTCCCATGTGTCCTTTGGCATCCTCTGATGCAATCATTATGTCATCGACATATTGGAGTGGGGCACTCTGGTACTTTGATAGGTCTAACTTGTCTAAGGCTTGACTCAGTACACGGTGGAATATATTTGGACTATTGTGGAACCCCTGTGGGACCCTGGTCCACGTATACTGTCTATCCCCGACAGTAAAGGCGAATTTCCCTTGTGATTCCTCTGCCAATGATATCCAAGACTGTAAATATCTTAAAGTCTGGTTTCAGACCATTAAATATTGCAGAGGGACTTGCCACTATCGGATGTTCTCGCGGAGTTACCTTATTCAATGCGGTGTAATCTATAATCTGTACGATCCGTCTGGTTTACCTACCGGCCAAATTGGTGAATTTGTGGTTGCTGTGGTTTCTTTTAACACTCCCTGTTTCACTAACTCGGTTACTATCCTGAATACGGCCTCTTTGGCTGCTGGTTTTATTGGGTATTGTCTATGCGCCTTGTGCTCTGGTCCGGGTATCATGATAGGGTTAATTGTAGTTAGTCCGCAGTCCTGTTTAGAGGTGGCCCATACTCCTTCTACAGCCTGGCATAGGACTCCCCATATTCCATCTTGTTCCCAATCCCTTTCTAATTGTTTAATACTACCGATCTTTATCATATAACTGGCCATATTCCTGGCTTCAAATTTATCATCAATTACGCGCTTTTGTAATACAGTCTTATTTCCTACATCTATCACCAGGTCCAGTTCACTTAGTACATGTATATCCACTCCTAAGATTGTTCCTTCTGGGTTATCACATGCCCATAACTGGACCGGGAGAAAAATTCCTCCTAGTTCCAATAATTGTATCTTGCTTTTGTAAGCGCGATTATTCTTCCTGCCCACTCTGTGGTGTATGTAACCGTTCCACCTTTAAGAGAACTATTTTAAGAGTTGCACTACTTTATCTTGGCTGCTGTATACTGTAATACCGGTGGTGACCACACCGGTATATAAGTGCTGTGTAATGATTTATTGGGCAGTTCCGCCCTGACCTTCGACTAGTAAAGACCTGTTAAAATTTACTCTTGTGGTCTGTGTAGTAATTCTCAATATAACACACAGACTTAACAGTGGCGACGAGTACGATCTTACCCTGCGGCAGAGATACATCCAAGGCAGTTGACGGGCGTTGAGAGGAGGCATCCGCCCTCATCATCCTGCTGAGAAAAGACGCAGGTCTGAAGAGCAAAGGAAGAATCCTGACACAAAGTCTTCCATCAGCAACAGGCAGTGATCATCCCTTCTATCACGGTGGTGGGTAAGCCGATCAGCGACGAGCAGCAAGTCGGCCACGTTGGCTGTGAAGTAGGGGAGGGAAAAACGGAGGATATAAGGGTGGAGAACTCGACCACGGCCGGGGAAAAGAGCCGGACAGAAGTCGGGGCCAGAGGCGCTGAGACTGGCGCAGCGTAAGGCACGGGAGCCGCGGTGAATGCAAACGCAGCCGGTGTAAAAGACCGGGCTGCAAGCGGGCTGGGAGACGCAACAGCGTCGAGAGAGAGCTCGACTGCGACCGGTGAAAAAGGCCGGGCAGCTACCGAGGCCGCGAGGCGCAGCGACCGGGTCAGCGTAAGGCGCGGGAGAAAATTAAAAAAAACGCGGAGAACTCAGCCGCAGCCGGGGGAAAGGACCGGACTGCAAGAGGGGCTGGGAGGCACGATTTGAAAACCGCTGGGGAGGGCGAACGCAGCAATACGGCAATCGCTATTACAGCCAGCGGGGGAGAAAGGCAAACGCGGGAAGCCGCCATTTTCATAGGCGGGGGAAGAAGACAAGCGCGGGAAACCGCCATTTTGAAAAAAAAAAATAAAAGAAAAATTTATTTTTGTTTCTCAAGAAGATTGCGAGGATGCCTAAGCGTGGTAACATCAACGATTTCGATCCCGATGTTGAAGATTGGGCCACGTATGTAGAACGCATAGAGATATATTGTAAGGCAAATAAAATATCAGATGAAGATAAAGCACTAACCTTACTAAACTCAATGGGTGCGAAGACATACGGGCTATTGAAGCATCTTCTATCACCAGCTAAACCGGCGGATCAGACTTTCGCTAAAATTGTTGCTGTCCTGAAAAATCATTTGAACCCCACACCGCTGATGTTAGCGGAACGATTTAAATTTTATGCGAGAACGCAACTGAAAGAGGAAAGCAACGCGGAGTATTTAATTGAACTGCGTAAGCTAGCGAAATACTGTCAGTTTGGGGAAAGTCTGACAGAGGCACTGAGAGACAAATTCGTGTGTGGATTGTCGAAAGAAGGAACACAAAAGCGGCTGCTTGAAGAGAATGATCTTACACTTGATAAGGCTGTCACTATTGCAGCATCGCACGAAGCCGCAGCGAGAGGCACTGCGGAAATGCAGCTGAAGGCAGCGGTACTCAACGTAGATCAAATGGCTTTGGGTACAACGAAATGTTATCGTTGTGGAAAGACAACACACGATCAGAACCAATGCTGGTTTAAAAACCAGGAATGTAGAAAATGTGGCAAGCTTGGTCACATAGCTAAAGTATGCCGGTCAGGAAAGAAGACCAGCAACAAAAAGTCACCGCAGGAAAAGTGCAGAAAGGTACATAAGGTGGCTGAGAAGTGTTCGGAGGAACAGAATTCGGATTCAGACTCCAACAGCAAGGAACTGGGTAGTCTGAGAATTCACAATGTGAGTAAGGAAGCTGATCTACAAACTATCTGGGTCACACTGCAGATAGCAGGAGTCCAAGTGAAGATGGAATTGGACACCGGATCGGCGTTGACGGTCATGAATAAGCAAGATTACAAAAGGTTATTCACACATATTCCCCTACGGGATACGGAGATAGTATTGCAGACATACACGGGGCAAAGAGTATACCCCATCGGAAAGATAAAAGTCAAGGTGATACACAAGGGCAAAGAACACCAAGGTATGGACTTATATGTACTACCTGAGGGAGGTCCACCACTTCTGGGACGGGAGTGGATCAGGAAAATAAATATGGACTGGCACTCCCTAAAAGCAATGACGGTAGATTCCGGAAAAAAAAATGTCAAACCTGAACGATTGTCCAGAATATTGGATGAGGCTAAAGAGGTGTTCCAACAGGGACTGGGAACACTGAGAGGAATTAAGGCAAAAATCAAGATTGCAGAACATGCAAACCCAAAATTTTTCAAAGCCAGACCGGTACCTTATGCGATACGATCTGCTGTGGAAGCTGAGCTGGAAGGGCTAGAACGTTCAGGAGTACTGTCTAAGGTGGACTGGAGTGAGTGGGCCACGCCCATTGTTCCCGTCATGAAGCGTTCATCGAGTAACAAGCCAGGGGAACCGGGGAAGGTCCGCATCTGTGGAGACTTCAAGATCACAGTTAATCCGGTGCTTCACACGGTGCAATATCCGCTTCCGCGGATTGAGGATATCTTTGCTTCATTGTCTGGCGGGAAACACTTCACCAAGATAGACCTGGCGCAAGCGTACTTACAGATGGAAGTTGAGGAAGAGTCGCGCCAGTATCTCACAATCAACACGCACAGAGGCTTGTATCGATATAATAGACTGGTTTTTGGAGTGGCTTCGGCTCCAGCAATTTGGCAGAGGGCCATGGAGCAGGTATTACAGGGAATTCCAAACACTCAATGTTACTTGGATGATATCCTGATTACAGGAGATGACGATGAGGAACACCTTGCAAATTTGAAACTGGTGCTCACCAGATTGAAGGAATATGGACTTCGAGTTAATCGCCAGAAATGTGAGTTCTTTCAGAAATGGATCTCGTACTGTGGTCATGTCATTGACCAGGAGGAGCTGCACAAGTCACCTGACAAGATCGAAGCTGTTGTGAAGGCTCCCGCTCCGGAAAATGTATCCCAGTTGAGGTCGTTCCTAGGGTTGATTAACTATTACCATAAGTTTCTGCCAAATCTATCCACGGTGCTGCACCCGCTGAATGCTCTTTTGCAGAAAGAAGTACCATGGAAGTGGAGCGAGGACTGTAAGAAGGCCTTTCGCAAAAGCAAGGCATTGATCACCTCAGAGGAAGTGTTGGCTCATTTCAACCCAACGCTACCTATTCGTTTAGCTTGTGATGCTTCTCCTTATGGTATTGGAGCAGTACTCTCACACAAGTTGCCAAATGGCTTGGAAAGGCCAGTCGCATTTGCATCCAGATCATTGACCTCCGCTGAGCGCAACTATGCTCAGATAGATAGGGAGGCTCTCAGCCTGGTGTGGGGAGTAAAGAAGTTTAATCATTACCTGCAGGGCCAGAAGTTTACACTGCTGACAGACCACCAGCCGTTGGTATCCATATTCAACCCTAAAAAGGGCGTTTTCATTATGACAGCGCAAAGGCTACAGAGGTGGTCCCTTTTCCTAGGGGCACACCAATATGACATAGAATACAAAGGATCAAAACAGCATGGGAATGCTGACGGTTTATCGCGCCTACCGTTGCCAACGGTAGAAGAGGCGCCTACAGTGGACCCAGTGGAGATGTTCCACTCAACCATAGTGGAATGTCTACCAGTAACAAATTCTACCATCGAAAAGGAAACGAGAAATGACCCGACTCTCTCACGAGTCTACGATTTAACGGTGAAGGGATGGCCAGCACATGGCGTACCACTGTTGCCAGCATTCTCGCAAAGAAGAGAGCAGCTGTCAGTGTGCCGAGGAACTTTGATGTGTGGATCCAGAGTGGTGATTCCACCCAAACTCCAGCATAAAGTGCTAAAGGAGCTTCACGAGGGGCATCTGGGTGGAGTGAAAATGAAGAACCTAGCCAGAGCGTTTGTGTGGTGGCCAGGTATCGATGGAGACATCGAAGAAATGACCAAGAGCTGTCTAGGATGCCAGAAGGTCCAAAACGCCCCACCACAAGCCCCTCTACATCCATGGGAGTGGCCCTCATCTCCATGGCAAAGGGTACATATCAACTTTGCTGGTCCATTTATGGACTCAATGTTCTTAATCGCGGTGGATGCACACTCCAAGTGGCCGGAGGTAATAAAGATGTCCTCCACCACCACGGAAAAAACCATCACAGTATTAAGGACCATATTTGCCAGGAATGGGCTGCCGGAACAGATCTGTTCTGATAATGGACCGCAATTTGTGTCCGAAGAATTCAGGAAGTTCTTAAAAAACAATGGGGTTAAGCACTACACGTCCGCCCCATACCATCCCGCCACCAATGGATTAGCTGAAAGGTTTGTCCAGACCTTCAAGAAGGCCATAAAGGCCATGGGTAATGAAGACATAAATCTACAACATAAGGTAGATAACTTCTTGTTGGCGTACAGGAATGCAACACATGTGGTTACAAACCAAACTCCCGCCATGATGTTTTTCAATAGGAGACTAAGATGCCGGCTGGATTTGATCAAGCCAAACATCAGAAGGGACGTAGAGAACCGGCAATTTCAAGGCATGAATGAAAGGCCAACTAGAACCTTCCAGATAGGTCAACAAGTTTTGGCCCGGGACTACCGTACCGAGAAATGGCAGCCTGGAACTATTTGCACACGACTAGGACCGCTGATGTATACCGTGGACATTGGTGAAAGCATAATAAGGCGCCATGTTGACCAGATCATAGAGTCATCCGAAAAGGGACAACCTACTCCACAACTCTATACGCCTAATGATGAAGCAGAGATACCCATAGTATCTACCTCCGATCCGGTGATACTGGAATCAGATGAACCCGACACTGGCATTCAAGCCGAATCGACCTTGCCAAAAGAACCTACTACACCACCGAAAACTACTACCCCACCGAGGTGTTATCCGGACCGAGTCAGGAAGCCTCCAGAGAGACTGAATCTGTGAACTGTTTTTACATGAAGTTGTGTATATATGTTATTATGTTATGTTAATGGGGAATATATACTGTTAAGCTAAAAAGGGAGGATTGTGGTGTATGTAACCGTTCCACCTTTAAGAGAACTATTTTAAGAGTTGCACTACTTTATCTTGGCTGCTGTATACTGTAATACCGGTGGTGACCACACTGGTATATAAGTGCTGTGTAATGATTTATTGGGCAGTTCCGCCCTGACCTACGATTAGTAAAGACCTGTTAAAATTTACTCTTGTGGTCTGTGTAGTAATTTTCACTATAACACACAGACTTAACACACTCCTTGTATCATTATTGAGGTTTCGGTGTGCGGGAGGTCCAAATTGGTTATAGACACTGATGCCCCTGTGTCAACTAACATATCACACTGCCGGCCCCCTAACAGTGCTATTAGATACAGACGGGGATCGGTGCCCATACCGGGGGCTGACGCTACCTAGCGGGACTGTGACAGGGTTTTGATTAGCTCGATCAGTTGATTCTTATTCATATTGGCCACGTCTGTTATCTTCTCGCTACGAGCTGCCTCTTGTTGTCTTGGACCCTAGCCTTCCTTTCCCCCTCCCTTGGACCAACAGTCTCGCTGTTCGTGTCCAGGTTTATTACAGTTTTTACATCTCCTTCCTGTGTCTTTCCTAGTTAATGTGCACTCATTACTCTTGTGCCCAAGCCTATTGCATTTAAAACAGACTTCCATCTCCTTTACTGCAGCTATCTGTTCCTCCAAGGCAGCCACTCTGCTGGTTGTCTACCTCGGTCGCCCATCTGATCAATTCATCAAAGGTCTGCATGGTGACCAGTTTTTAGTATGGCCTGATGGGCACCACTCAGCCCTTCCTTGTACATTTTTAAGAATGCCAAATTGTCTCGTTGTGGTGCTATTATACCTGAGTGGGCTACAAAACTAGTCCACTTCCGTTCTCCATAGTCATGGGCGGACTCCCCTTTCCCCTGACTAATTCCCATAACTAGTCCCCAGTTTACTGGTACTAATCCTAAGACTTGTGTAACAGCGGTCCTAAATGCTGTATAATCCACATCTCGTTGCTGGTTTGTAGGGGCTACATCTTGACACCATGTCCCCTCCCTATATTGTTGAGGTAATTGACCCAACATATCGTCGCTCATTTTTTGCCCTCACTAGTCCATCAACATCCCGGTTGTGGAAGTTGTGACATATTCTCATTTCTTTTCGTTTCTGCCAGAATATGACATTACTCTGACGGGGTTTTAGTTCCGGCAGTATTTGAAGCAACTTTAATTTATCTCCTGGGGAGAAAGATACGTAAGTGGTTTTTATCTGAACTGGTACTGCTGGGATGGCTACGGTGCCTGGGGGTGCCCCTACCGGTATAGGCACCCCTGGGGTGCCCGCAATAAATTCCACCTTAATAGGTGCCGCTTTTACGTCGTCATATGGGGGCGGGATTTCCCCATCATTGTAGTCAGGTCATGTTCAGCCACTTTTCGGCTTAGCGCATCCCAGTCTATCCTGTCCTCGTCTACTCTTTTCACCTCTGATGGTGCTACAGGAGCTGGTGCCATTACTGGTACTTGGGTACAATTCTGGCACCCGTTTTTGGTCCAAATTCGAGCACGTCTACTCAACTCATAATATGCACGAGCCACTAAAATGATGGCCTTTTCTTCCTATAATTTTGTTTCTTTAGCCCACCATTCTCTTTGTTTGGCCGGTGGGTCGTTCGGTTGCCAATCGTTTTTAACCATTTTGTCAATTAATCTTTTATTTTTGTCCGCTAAATAGCGTGTCAGTGACCCCACCGGTCCCCACTCGAGTTTTTCACTTCCCATGGTTAATTGCTGTCAGCGGTACCTCCCTTACTTAGTCACGCAAAGTGAGACCATACTTGCAACAATTTGTTGTCAGAGGTATGCTTAGCACTACTTGCAACTGGAGTTGTCAGAGGTATGCTTAAACTTTCTGCACTACTTGCAACTCAAGTTGTTAGAGGTATGCTTTAGACTTGTACTCCAAAGTTAACGCACTACTTGCAACTCATACCATGCCTATACTTCCGCGCGTTTCACCCTCTCCCCAAGACCGCTTGACTTATCGATTCAAACCTTTTAGTTCTTTGATTCCAAAGGGGGCATTGGACACGAGACGGTGTTGCCTTGCCCTAACTGTACGTGGTATTTAAAAGTACTCACGTTTTTGGCTCAGCTTCACTTGCCAGTGCCTCCCGTCCATGTGGATTCTGTTCGTGACGCCAATTGTTGTGGAGTATTTTAAACCAACACTCGACACAAGGTTTTAGATCGATAGTCAAGTTGTCTTTATTGCACCGGTGGGGAAACAGTCTGCTCTGTCTTAGCCAGACTTTTCCAAATAGGTACAGCAAACACTACATTTTTATACATTACAACACACGTCAAAATTCATTCCTGCCACCTGATTGGACCTTGGCCCGCATGCATCTTCACTGATTGGTTGCCTATGCCGCGCTACATTAAAGTACCACTTTTATTATCGGCTGTTATCCCCCAAGCTGTTGTTGCACCTTTGACCTTTGTTTATACCAGATGGGGTCTCATCAACATTGTACTACTGACTCATTGTCCTCCTTTCTTGCCTCTCTAGGCCTCTTTTACTTCCAACTCATTGTTTTACTTTCCTGCCAGAACAGAATTTGCATCCTCTTAGGCCTCTTATGGTTTCCACGTCCGGCTATGTTATCTCCACTGCCAATTCAGCAACTTAGAAAAAGCTTACTACTGCAAAGTATGGTCTTTATTACACCATTCAGTGAAACTGCCAGCGATGTCAGTTTAACTCTTTCCCCACTGCAATAATCTCAGTAAAGCAGTGTCATCGTACATTACAACAGTGACTACACTTCAAAAAAAAACCTTAATTGGCGGTAAAGCACTTTGAGACATTCTGAGGTTGTGGAAGTCACTGTAGAAATGCAAGTCTTTCTCTTTATTATTGAAACCCACATCTCACCACATAATGAGATGCACGTTTCAACACACACTGCCATGAAGTCTACAGCTTACAGTCTGACCTTCCAGTGTGTTAGTGGTTTCAGTCACAGTGGGGTGGAAGGCAAGACGCCAGGGAGAGAAATATTAGGGAGAATCATTTCACGATAATTACGGATTAGCAAGGCCATTCGGTCCATCTAAATTCACCAATCCAGAATGACCCTAAAGTACTCCCATTGCAGTATCCATCTGTTTCTTAAATGTTCCAAGGTTTCACCTCCACTATCTGGACGTCCATTCCATGTATCGATCGCTCTTTATGTGAAGAACTTCCAGATATCGGTCCCAAATATATCTTTGGGATCTAGTCCTACTCTCACAGTTTAATTTAAAGTAATGTTTCAGATTTACTTTTTCCATTCCCTTAACTACCTTGTATAACTCTATAAGGTCGGCTCTCAGATGCCTCCTTTCCTGTCTGAAATGCCCAAGTATCTCCAGTCTTTCCTCATAACTCAGACCCCTGACACGGGAGATCAACCTCGTGGCTTTTTCCTGCACTGCTTCAATGTCTGCCTTATATCTCAACGAGTGGAACTGTACACAGTACTTCTCCGCGATCTCTGTGTTCCTCAAATTCTGGCCTCTAGTGCATTCCTGATTTTAATCGCTCCACCATTGGCGGCCGTGCCTTCATATGCCTAGGCTCTAAGTTCTAGAATTCCCTCCCTAAACCTCTTTTAAAATGCTCCTTAAAACCTACCTCCACCTGTCCTAATACCTCCTTCCATGGTTCGGTGTCAAATTTTGTTTGATAATGCTGCTGTGAAGCAGCTTGGGATGTTTTTACTATGTTAAAGTGCTATATAAATGCAAGTTCTGACCAAACCAATGTGGTCATGATCTGACTTACATGCTCCTGTTTGGCTATGAAGTTCACCAATTCCATTGGTGTAGTTGATTGCTGCTCTGCATTGGACATATTGAGCCGAGTCTACTGAAATTCCTGGGTCTCTTTCAACATCATCCTTAGCCATTTCCACACAATTCGTAGCATTCGTGTGCGGCCTATTATTGCTTCCTATGTGCATACTTTACACTTGTCCGAGTTAAATTTCATCATCATTGATCTGCCCACGTACCTGTTTTATCCAGCTCATTCTGCAATGTTTAAACTGCTGCCTTCAATTCTAGTTCAGTGCCAGCTGCAGATTTGACCAATTTGCATTGAGTTTCAGAATTCCAGGGTTCCAGGAAATATTAGTGTTTCCAACTCCAAGTATCTTGGAGCGACCGACTGGATGCCCATCCTATCTGTTCATAACTCTGCAGAGCTTTAATTAGGGTTGCCCGGGAATCTGCCGGAATGGGGCAAGAATCTTCTGGGCACTGCTGCTAACCAAAATAGCCTTCGCCTGTGCTGCAATCCCTAGCATTCCATGAAAATTCTACTTTTATTGAGTCTAAGCCCAGGTAGTAGCTTAGAAATGTTGGTGCTGAGCTGAGCTTATGACCCTGTGAGAACTGCCCCAAATACTGAGCCTGCTGCCCTTTGTGCAATCTCTCGGTTCGGCTCAGGTCGGTCGATGCCGGTTGGTATTGACGTGTGAAGTCTAAGTACAGATTGGCTCTGACCAATGTTCCCTCTAAATTTTTTTTTTGTGCGCGGTCCCTTTAAATTTGCTGCATGGTATCTCTTCCAGTGGCAGTAGCTGGTGTGCGGCCTGTGCGGGACCTCACGAGGCCGCACACCTTAGGGGAGCATTGGCTCTGACTGAGGCTCCCAAAACATATTTGCATCTCGCAAATTAATCACTATTTTAACAGTGCTTTTTGTCACTTTCATACCGAACCCGAGTCCAAATTAAATTCCAAGTACGGGAACGGTAGCATTGTGGTAATGTTACTGGGCTAGTAATCCAGAGGCACGGACTAAGGATCCGGAAACATGAGTTCAAATTCCATCACGGCAGCTGGGGAACTTAAATTCAGTTAATTAAATAAATCTGGAATAAAAAGCTAGCATCAGTAATGGTGACCATGAAACTATCGGATTGTCGTAAAAACCCATCTGGTTCACTAATGTCCTTTAGGGAAGGAAATCTGCCGTCCTTACCTGGTCTGGCCTATAGGGGGCACGGTGGCATAGTGGTTAGCACTGTTGCCTCACAGCGCCAGGGACCCGGGTTCGAATCCGGCCTCGGGCGACTGTCTGTGTGGAGTTTGCACATTCTCCCCGTGTTTGCGTGGGTTTCCTCCGGGTGCTCCGGTTTCCTCCCACAGTCCAAAGATGTGCGGGTTAGGTTGATTGGCTATGATAAATTGACCCTTAGTGTTAGGGGGATTAATACGTGGGGTTACGGGGATAGGGTGGGATATGTGTTGATGTAGGGGTTACGGGGATCGGGTGGGATATGTGTCGGTGCAGGCTCGATGGGCCGAAATGGCCTCTATCTGCACTGTGGGGTTTCTGTGATTTCTGTGATAAGTGACTCCAGACCCACAGCAATGTGGTTGGCTCTTAACTGCCCTCTGAAATGGCCTAGCAAGCCACTCAGTTGTAGCAAACCACTACAAAACACAATATGAATAAAAAAAACAGACGGACCACCCGGCATCAACCTTGGCACCGGCTATGGACACGACAACGGCACATCCAGCCCCGTCGATCCTGCAAAGTCCTCCTCACTAACATCTGGGGACTTGTGCAAAAATTGGGAGCGCTGTTGCACAGACTAGTCAAGCAACAGCCTGACATAGTCATACTCACAGAATCAGCTGGTGAATCAGTACTCCTCCATGTTGAACACCATTTGGAAGAAGCACTGAGAGTAGCAAGGGCACAGAATGTACTCTGGGTGGGGGAATCAATGTCCATCACCAAGAGTGGCTCGGTAGCACCACTACTGACCGAACTAGTCGAGTCCTGAAGGACATAGCTGCCAGTCTGGGCCTGCGACAGGTGGTGAGAGAACCAACACGAGGGATAAACCTACTTGACCTCATCCTCACCAATCTACCTGTCGCAGATGCATCTGTCCATGACAGTATTGGTAGCAGTGACCACCACACAGTCATTGTGGAGACAAAGTCCTGTCTTCACACTGAGGACACCCTCCATTGTGTTGTGTGGCACTACCACCGTGCTAAATGGGATAGATTCAGAACAGATCTAGCAGCTCAAAACTGGGCATTCAGCAGCAGAAATGTATTCCATCCACAATCTGTAACCTCATGGCCTGCATATCCCTCACTCTACCATTACCATCAAGCCAGGGGACGAACCCTGGTTCAATGAGGAGTGTAGAAGATAATGCCAGGAGCAGCACCAGGCGTACCTAAAAATGAGGTGGCAACCTGGGGAAGCTGCAACACAGGACTACATGCATGCTAAAAAGCAGGAGCAGCATGCTATAGACAGGGCTAAGCGATCTCACAATCAACAGATCAGATCAAAGCTCTGCAGTCCTGCCACATCCAGTCATGAATGGTGGTGGACCATTAAACAACTAACAGGAGGAGAAGGCTCCATGAATATCCCCATTCTCAATGATGGTGGAGCCCAGCACGTGAGTGCAAAAGACAGGGCTGAAGCATTTGCAACCATCTTCAGCTAGAAGTGCCGAGTGGATGATCCATATTGGCCTCCTCCTGAGGTTCCACCACCACAGAAGCCAGCCTTCAGCCAATTCGATTCACTCCACGTGATATCAAGAAACGGCTGAGCACACTGGATACAGCAAAGGCTATGGGCCCCGACAACATCCTGGCTGTCGTGCTGAAGACTTGTGCTCCAAAACTAGCCGCGCTTCTAGCCAAGCTGTTCCAGTACAGCTACAACACTGGCATCTATCTGATAATGTGGAAAATTGCCCAGGTATGTCCTGGCCACAAAAAGCAGGACAAATCCAATCCGGCCAATTACTGCACCATTGGTCTGCTCTCAATCATCAGCAAAGTGATGGAAGGTGTCATCGACAGTGCTATCAAGCAGCACTTACTCACCAATAACCTGCTCACTGATGCTCAGTTTGAGTTCCGCCAAGACCACTCGGCTCCTGACTTCATTACAGCCTTGGTCCAAACATGGACAAAGGAGCTGAATTCCAGAGGTGAGGTGAGAGTGACTGCCCTTGACATCAAGGCAGCATTTGACCGAGTGTGGCATCAAGGAGCCCTAGAAAAACTGAAGTCAATGGGAATCGGGGGGGAAAACTGTCCACTGGCTGGAGTCATACCTAGCACAAAGGAAGATGGTTATGGTGGTTGAAGGTCAATCATCACAGCCCCAGGACATTGCTGCAGAAGTTCCTCAGGGCAGTGTCCTAGGCCCAGCCATCCTCAGCTGCTTCCCTCCAACATAAGGTCAGAAATGGGGATGTTCGCTGATGACTGCACAGTTTTCAGTGCCATTCACAACTCCTCAGATAATGAAGCCATCCATGCCCGCATGCAACAAGACCTGGACAACGTTCAGGCTTGGGCTGATAGGTGGCAGGTAACATTCGCGCCACACAAGTGCAAGACAATGACTATCTCCAACAAGCGAGAGTCTAACCACCGCCCCTTGATATTCAACGGCATTACCATAGCCGAATCCCCCACCATCAACATCCTGATGGTCAACATTGACCAGAAACTTAAACAGACCAGCCACAGAAATACTGTGACAACAAGAGCAGGTCAGAGGCTGGTGATTCTGCGGCAAGTGTCTCACCTCCTGACTCCCCAAAGCCTTTCCACCATCTACAAGGCTCAACCTCAAAGGTTGTAATCTCTGGATTACTCCCGGTGCCACGTGCTAGTGAGTATAGGAATAGGAAGATAGAACAGATGAATGCGTGGCTAAAGGGATGGTGCAGGAGGGAGGGCTTTAGTTTCCTGGATCACTGGGTCTGCTTCTGGGAAAGGTGGGACTTGTACAAGTCGGACGGTTTACACCTGAACCAGAGGGGAACCAATATCCTTGCGGGGAGGTTTGCTAGCACTGCTGGGGGGGGGGGTTAAACTAACTTGGCAGGGGGATGGGATACAGAGTGGAACTATAGTAGGGGGTGATTTACAGCCAAATACGGAGGAAAAAACAAGTCAGCTGGGAAGGCAGAGCAAATATGTGAAGGCAAAAGGGAATATGGCAAGGCTGGAAGGCATTTATTTTAATGCAAGGAGTCTTGCAAATAAGGTGGATGAACTGAAGTTGTTGTTGAACACATGGGAGTACGATATTGTTGCTATCACGGAGACATGGTTGAGGGAGGGTCAGGACTGGCAGCTCAATATTCCGGGGTATAGAATCTTCAGGCGAGACAGAGGGGGGTGTAAAAGGGGAGGGGGTGTTGCAATATTAATTAAGGAATCAATTATTGCTGTAAGGAGGGATGATATATTAGCGGGTTCCTCTAATGAGGCCATATGGGTAGAACTTAAAAACAAAAAGGGGGCAAGCACTTTGCTAGGAGTGTACTATAGGCCCCCAAACAGTCAGGGGGAGATAGAGGAACAGATATGTAGGCAAATCTCAGAGAAGTGCGAAAATAATAGGGTAATAATAGTGGGGGATTTCAACTTCCCCAATATTAATTGGGATAGTCAGAGTGTGAAAGGCTTAGAGGGTGCAGAATTCTTAAAGTGCATCCAGGAGAGCTTTTTGAGCCAACATGTAGAAAGTCCTACAAGAGAGGGGGCGGTACTGGACCTAATTCTAGGGAATGTAGCCAGGCAAGTGGTGGAAGTGTCAGTAGGAGAGCATTTTGGCGACAGTGACCATAATTCGGTGAGATATAAGGTGGTCATGGAAAAAGACAAAGACGGCCCGGAAATAAGGGTTCTAAATTGGGGGAAGGCCGATTTTAATATGATAAGGCAGGATCTGGCCAAAGTGGACTGGGAGCAGCTACTTATAGGAAAATCCACATCAAAGCAGTGGGAGACTTTCAGAAGGGAAATAGAGAGAGTACAACGCCAACATGTTCCTGTAAAGGTCAAGGGTGGGACCAACAAGCAAAGGGAACCTTGGATGACAAGGGATATACAAAAATGCATTAGGAAAAAAAGGGGGGCTTTTGGCAGTTACAAAAGACTAAAGATGGAGGGCAGCACGGTGGCATAGTAGTTAGCACTGTTGCCTCACAGCGCCAGGGACCCGGGTTCGAATCCGGCCTTGGGCGACTGTCTGTGTGGAGTTTGCACATTCTCCCCGTGTTTGCGTGGGTTTCCTCCGGGTGCTCCGGTTTCCTCCCACAGTCCAAAGATGTGCGGGTTAGGTTGATTGGCTATGATAAATTGACCCTTAGTGTTAGGGGGATTTAAATACGTCAGGTTACGGGGATCGGGTGGGATATGTGTCGGTGCAGGCTCGATGGGCCGAAATGGCCTCTATCTGCACTGTGGGGTTTCTGCGGTTTCTGTGGAAGCCCTAGAGGAGTATAAAAAGTGCAGGGGCATATTTAAAAAAGAAATTAGGAGGGCGAGGAGGGGCCATGAAATAACACTGGCGAGCAAAATAAAGGAAAATCCTAAGATGTTTTATAAGTATATTAAGGGCAAGAGGATAACCAGGGAAAGGGTAGGGCCCATTAGGGACCAAAGTGGCAATCTGTGTGTAGAGCCAGGTGATGTAGGCGGGGTTTTAAATGAATTTTTTGCATCTGTGTTCACTATGGAGAAAGACGATGTAGACATAGAAATCGGGCAAGGGGACTGTGACATACTTGAACATATTAGCATTGAGAGGGAGGAGGTACTAGCGATTTTAGCAGGCCAAAAAGTGGATAAATCCCCAGGCCCGGACGAGATGTATCCCAGGCTGCTGTGGGAGGCAAAGGAGGAGATTGCAGGGGCTCTGACACAAATTTTCAGAACCTCTCTGGCCACAGGGGATGTACCAGAGGACTGGAGAACAGCTAACGTAGTACCATTATTCAAGAAGGGTAGCAGGGATAAACCAGGGAATTACAGGCCAGTGAGCCTAACATCTGTGGTAGGGAAATTATTGGAAAAAATTCTGAGGGACAAAATTAGTCTCCACTTGGAGAGGCAAGGATTAATCGGGGATAGTCAGCATGGCTTTGTCAAGGGTAAATCATGTCTGACCAACCTGATTGAATTTTTCGAGGGGGTGACTAGGTGTGTGGATGAGGGAAATGCTGTGGATGTGGTTTACATGGATTTCAGTAAAGCTTTTGACAAAGTCCCGCATAGGAGACTGGTCAAGAAGGTAAGAGCCCATGGGATCCAGGGTGCCTTGGCGCGTTGGATCCTAAACTGGCTGAGTGGCAGGAGGCAGAGGGTGATGGTCGAAGGTTGCTTTTGTGACTGGAAGCCTGTGTCCAGTGGGGTACCTCAGGGATTGGTGCTGGGTCCCTTGCTGTTTGTGATCTACATAAATGATTTGGATGAGAATGTAAAAGGTATGATCAGTAAGTTCGCAGATGACACGAAAATTGGTGGGGTGGTAAATTGCGAGGAGGAAAGCCTCAGGCTACAGGACGATATAAACGGGTTGGTCAGATGGGCGGAAAAGTGGCAAATGGAATTTAACCCTGAAAAGTGCGAGGTGATGCATTTTGGATGGACAAATAAGGCAAGGGAATACACAATGAGTGGTAGGACCCTAGGAAGTACAGAGGGTCAGAGGGACCTTGGTGTACATGTACATAGATCCCTGAAGGCAGCGGAACAGGTAGATAAGGTGGTTAAAAAGGCATATGGGATACTTGCCTTCATTAGCCGAGGCATAGAATATAAGAGCAGGGAGGTTATGATGGAGCTGTACAAAACGCTGGTGAGGCCACAGCTGGAGTACTGTGTGCAGTTCTGGTCGCCTCACTATAGGAAGGATGTGATTGCTTTGGAGAGGGTGCAGAGAAGATTCACCAGGATGTTACCTGGGATGGAGCGCCTCAGCTATGAAGAAAGACTAAACAGGCTGGGGTTGTTTTCCTTGGAGCAAAGAAGGCTGAGGGGGGACCTGATTGAGGTGTACAAAATGATGAGGGGCATAGATAGGGTAGATAAAGAGGAACTTTTCCCCTTAGTAGGGGGGTCAATAACAAGGGGGCATAGATTCAAGGTAAGGGGCAGGAGGTTTAGAGGGGATTTGAGGAGGAACTTTTTCACCCAGAGAGTGGTTGGAATCTGGAACTCACTGCCTGAAAGGGTGGTAGGGGCAGGAACCCTCATAACATTCAAGAAGCATTTGGATGAGCACTTGAAATGCCATTGCATACAAGGCTATGGACCAAATGCTGGAAAATGGGATTAGACTGGACAGGGATTGATGGACGGCGCAGACACGATGGTCCGAAGGGCCTCTTTCTGTGCTGTATAACTCTATGACTCTAAGTCAGGAGTGTGATGGAATACTCTCCACTTGCCTGGATGAGTGCAGCTCCAACAACACTCAAGAAGCTCGACACCATACAGGACAAAACAGCCCGCTTGATTGGCACCCCATCCACCACCTTAAACATTCACTCCCTCCACCACCGGCTTACCGTGGCTGCAGTGTGTACCATCTACAAGATGCACTGCAGCAACTTGCCAAGGCTTCTTCGGCAGCACCTCCCAAACCCACGACCTCTTCCACCTAGAAGGACAAGGGCAGCAGACACATGGGAACACCACCACCTCCAAGTTCCCCTTCAAGTCACACACCATCCTGACGTAGAAATATATCGCCGAACCTTCATCGTCGCTGGGTCAAAATCCTGGAACTCCCTCCCTAACAGCACTGTGGGAGTACCTTCACCACACGGACTGCAGCAGTTCAAGAAGGCGGCTCACCACCACCTTCTCGAGGGCAATTAGGGATGGGCAATAAATGCTGGCCTCGCCAGTGATGCCCACATCCCAGAAATAAATAAAAAACATAGGGAGAGAGATGGGGCCTGTTAAAAGTGGCATTAACTGGGGAGCCTGACCGCAACTTATGTAATGCAGGGGGATTCTGGCTGTTGTTGCAGGATGTATATTAGCGGGTTATAGGATCACTACTCGTTCCAGGTAGGATATCAGAGCGTTATCCTCTTACTACCAGTTACATATAGATTATCAGTTATTGTATTACTATTGGTTATGAGGGGACGCTGAGTGTTACCAGTATTTCTTTTAGTTATTGGTGCAATTTCAGTGAGTTACTATCAGTTACTGGTGGAATCAAAGGTCCTTCCACTCTGGTGCCCCCTGTGAATTGCTCCACCCACCTTTTGATTTCCCCTCTTTCCCTGCCCTCAGACATCGCCCCCCTTCCCCTTCCCTATTTCCCTTCTTCGCCGACTGATGGTGGCTTCCTGGTTCTAGGAGCTTGTCGCACAACGACTGCCCGAGCAAAACCACAAGCGAAAATACTCTACAGGGTCCCCAACCTTTATAAGGTAAATGCAATAAAATTTGCAGGCATAAGAATGCCAGGCGATGACCCCTCCAGGAATAATACCTCCAACCTGAGTTGGCAATACAAGAAAAAGCTACATCAGAAACGTTTTTTGCACCTCTCAAATTGATGTTTATTTTAAACCATCTTAGTTCCTCCTCCCCTCAGGTGCTCTGGACTTTGGCTGGGGAACGCGGCCCGGATGGCGCGTGCGCGGTTTGCGCCTCTCCTCCTACGACCGTCACCGCTAGTTTCAGTTTCTGCGGAAGTGAAAATGGGCGAGGTGTCAATATGGATCCTGAAACTTGCCGTCGTTCTGTCCTTAATTGTCGGGTTCATTGTCGGCTGGCATGCCAGCAGACTAAGTACAATGAATTTGTGGAACACGCTTTTATTTTTATTCGTTTATCTCCCTATTTTGGTGTGTCTTTGCAGTATTCTCTGACCAGGAAGGTAACTCCCATTTCCAATCCATGCCATGTTTCACTAAACTCTCGTCACCAATCATTTGTGGACTTAACGCAGAAGAAGCCAGAGTAGAATTTACGAGGTCTTGTTAAATACTGTTAAAATAATATTGCTGGATAGGAAAAGGGAATTAAAACAGTTTATAATTAAGGATCCTTTTGCAAGTGCAAACAATGGATACATTTTTACTTTTCGTTCTTAGAACTAGACAGTTCGTAACTTCAAGTTAAATTTACCATTTTCCTTATATTTAATGTGTTACCCAGTTATAATTTTCCCTCTTTTACAGCTATTCTTCAGGAAATAAGGATCTGGGATACAGATAGTGGCTGTGAGGATATCTAAAGAATTCCGCTCTCTGAAACAGTCATCTGGAGCAGCAACTTCGCTTTACAATACATTTCCTGGAGAATTAGACGCCTCAGTTTCATATTGTGCTATCCCGTGATTCATGAAATGTTTACACAGAAAGCTGTCTGCTTTGACCCAAGAAGCTGACTTGCTGCTCACGTTTCTTTTCGTTTCATGTGCAAAACATGAACTAATTTAAGGGTAACTTCTGCATCTTAGAATTATAGAATGGTTGCAGCACAGAAGGAGGCCATTCGGCCCGTGCCGGCTCTCTGCAAGAACACTTCAGCTAGTCCCACTCCCCTGCCCTTTCCCCGTGGCCCTGCAAATGTTTTTCCTTCAGGTACTTATCCAATTCCCTTTTCAAAGCCACGATTGAATCTGCTTCCACCACCTTTTCAGGCAGTGCATTCCAGATCCTAACCACTCGCTGTACTCTATAGAGAGCATCCTGACAAACTGTATCACAGTATGGTATGGCAGCTGTAGCTACTATGACCGGAAATCCCTGCAGCGGGCAGTCAAAACTGCCCAACGCATTACCGGCACCCGGCTACCAACCATAGAGCACATATACCAGAAACGCTGTCTACGGAGGTCAAGGTCCATCATCAAAGACCCTACCCACCCCAGCCACAGTCTGTTCGCCCTCCTGCCATCTGGGAGACGCTACAGATGCATTCGCACCCGTACGACCAGATTTAGGAACAGCTTCTTTCCCAGGGCTGTCATCCTACTGAACTCCACAAATAAACTCTAAAGCCTGCACATCTGCCAATGCACTTTATCATGGTTATGTTTATGTCAATATACTACAAGCCAAATGTATGTTGAATGTTTAAATGTCTTAATCCAAATGTACACTCTCGGGAGCCGCAAGCCTACATTTCGTTGTTCTGCACTTGTGCACTAACAATGACAATAAAAGTTGATTTGATTTTTGATTTGAAAAAAGGTTTTCCTCATGTTGCTTTTGGTTCTTTTGCCAATCACCTTAAATCTGTGTCCTCTGGTTCTCGACCCTTCCGCCAGTGGGAACAGTTTCTCTCTATCTACTCTGTCCAGACTCCTCACGATTTTGAACACCTCTATCAAATCTCGTCCCAACCTTCTCTGCTCTAAGGATAACAACCCCAGCTTCTCTAGTCTATCCACGTAACTGAAGTCCCTCATCCCTGGAATCATTCTTGTAAATCTTTTCTGTACCCTCTCTAAGGCCTTCACATCCTTCCTAAAGTGCGGTGCCCAGAATTGAACACAATAGTCCAGTTGAGACTGAACCAGTGTTTTATACAGGTTCATCATAACTTCCTTGCTTTTGTACTCTATACATCTATTTATGAAGCCCAGGATCCCATAAGCTTTTTTAACCGCTTTCTCAACCTGCCCTGCCACGTTCAATGATTTGTACACATATACCCCCAGGTTTCTCTGTTCATGCGCCCTTTTTAAGATTGCACACTTTAGTTTATATTGCCTCTCCTCATTCTTCCGAGCAAAATGTATCACTTCACACTTTTGTGCATTAAATTTCATCTGCCACGTGCCTGCCCATTTCACTAGCCTGTCTATGCCTCCTTGAACCCTATCACTAGCCTCCTCACTGTTCACTATCCTTCCAAGTTTTGTGTCATCTGCAAATTTTGAAATAGTGCCCTGTACTCCCAAGGCCAAGTCATTAATATATTATCAAGAAAAGCAGTGGTTCTCGTACCAATCCCTGGGGAACACCACTGTATACTTTCCTCCAGTCCGAAAAACAACCGTTCACCACTACTCTCTGTTTCCTGTCACTGAGCCAATTCCGTATCCATGTTGCCACTGTCCCTTTTGTTTCACGGGCTTCAACTTTGCTGGCAAGCCTATTATATGGCAATTATCTTAACCGAAACACTGTTTCTAGTACAAAAACTGTAGCGGGTATGCACCAGTAATGACAAATACTTATCGATGGGTGAGTTCCCAGATTTTTTTTTCTTTTAAACAATATTTTTCATCAACTAAAATTGATGAGTACAGAGATTTGTTTAAAAAAGACTTAATCCTGATTGGAATGGCTTGAAGGGGACTATTGTACTAAACTCTCTGTTTTTGCTTTCTGTCTTTAAGGAGAAACTTTGGCCTAAACTTAAAATATTTAGGTTCAGCTAATCACGAGTTGCATTGAGAGCTGCTTCATTAGGGGTTGGTTTTCTGGACCAATATGTCGAGGAACCAACCAGAGATAAGGCCATCTTAGACTGGGTATTATGTGACAAGAAAGGATTAATTAGCAATCTTGTTGTACGAGGCCCCTTGGGTGGGAGCGATCATAATATGATCGAATTCTTCATTAAGATGGAGAATGAAGTAGTTGACTCAGAAACTAGGGTCCTCAATTTAAATAAAGGAAACTACGATGGTCTGTGGAGCGAGTTGGGTAGGATTGATTGGGGAATGTCACTCAAAGGGTTGACGGTGGATAGGCAATGGCAAACATTCAAAGACCGAATGGATGAACTACAGAAGTTGTTCATCCCAGTTTGGCATAAAAATAAAACAAAAAAGGTGACTCAACCGTGGCTAACAAGGGAAATTAGGGATAGCATAAGATCCAAGGAGAGGACATACAAATTGGCCAGAAAAAGCAATAATCCTGAGGATTGGGAGCAGTTTAGGATTCAACAAAGGGATTAATTAAGAAAGGGAAAATGGAATATGAGAGTAAGCTTGCAGGGAACATAAAAACTGACTGTAAAAGCTTTTATAGATATGTAAAGAGAAAAAGATTGGTGAAGTCAAGCAGTCAGAATCAGGGGAATTTATAATGGGGAGCAAAGAAATGGCAGACCAACGAAATACATATTTTGGTTCTGTCTTCACAAAGGAGGACACAAATAACCTCCCAGAAATACCGGGGAACATAGGGTCTGATGAAAGGGTGGAACTGAAAGAAATCAGTATCTGAAGGGAAATGGAGTTAGGAAAATTGATGGGACTGAAGGCCGATAAATCCCCAGGGCCTGATAATCTACATCCCAGGGTACTTAAGGAAGTGGCCCTAGAAATAGTAGATGCATTGCTGGTCATCTTCCAGAACTCGATAGACTCTGGAACAGTACCCATGGATTGGAGGGTAGCTAATGTTACGCCACTATTCAGAAAAGGTGGCAGAAAAAAAGTGGGGAATTATAGACTGGTAAGCCTGACATCGGTAGTGGGGAAAATGCTAGAGTCCATTATAAAAGATGTAATAGCAGAGCACTTGGAAAGCAGTGACAGGATCGGACAAAGTCAACATGGATTTACAAAAGGTAAATCATGCTTGACTAATCTACTGGAATTTTTTGAGGATGTAACTGGTAAAATAGATAAGGGAGAACCAGTGGATGTGGTGTATTTGGACTTTCAGAAGGCTTTCAATAAGGTCCCGCATAAGAGGTTAGCGTGCAAAATTAAGGCACATGGGATTGGGGGCAAGGTATTGACTTGGATAGAGAACTGGTTGGCGGACAGAAAGCAAAGAGTTGGAATAAACGGGTCGTTTTCTGAGTGGCAGGCAGTGACTAGTGGGGTACCGCAAGGATCGGTCCTAGGACCCCAGCTGTTCACAATATATATTAATGATCTGGACGAGGGAATTGGATGTAATATCTCCAAATTTGCAGACGACACAAAGCTGGGTGAGAGGGTATGCTGTGAGGAGGATGTCATGAAACTCCAGTACGATTTGGACAGGTTGGGTGATTGGGCAGAAACATGGCAAATGCACTATAATGTGGATAAATGTGAGGTTATCCACTTTGGTGGCAAAAACAGGAAGGCAGATTATTATTTGAATGGCAATAGATTGGGAGAAGGGGAAGTGCAAAGAGACCGGGGTGTTCTTGTGCACCAGTCGCTGAAGGTAAGCATGCAGGTGCAGCAGGCGGTTAAGAAGGCAAATGGTATGTTGGCCTTCGTAGCAAGAGGGTTCGAGTACAAGAACAAGGATGTCTTGCTGCAGTTGTACAGGGCCTTGGTGAGACCGCACCTTGAGTATTGTGTGCAGTTTTGGTCACCTTACCTGAGGAAGGACGTTCTTGCCATGGAGAGAGTGCAGCGAAGATTCACCAGGCTGATACCTGGGATGGCAGGAATGACGTACGAGGAGAGATTGTGTCAATTGGGCTGATACTCACTGGAGTTTAGAAAATTGAGAGGGGATCTCATTGAAACCTATAAAATTCTGTCAGGTCTGGACAGACTAGATGCAGAAAGGATGTTTCTGATGGCTGGGGAGTCCAGAACCAGGGGTCATAGTCTAAGGATAAGGGGTAAGCCATTTAGGACTGAAATGAGAAGGAATTTCTTCACCCAGAGAGTGGTGAACCTGTGGAATTCTCTGCCACAGAGGGCGGTGGAGGCCAGTTCATTAAATATATTCAAGAAAGAGTTGGATATATTTCTTGAGGCTAAAGGGATCAAGGGATATGGGGAGAAAGCAGGGACAGGGTACTGAATTTGGATGATCAGCCATGATCTCATTGAATGGCGGAGCAGGCTCGAAGGGCCGAATGGCCTACTCCTGCTCCTATCTTCTATGTTTCTATGTTTCTATTTACTTTTGGGGGAAAAACTGAATGTTAGTAATGAACCATGAAAATGAAAATATTTGAGAGGGTAAATAAGGAAAAAATATATCACGCAGTTAGGAAGACCTCTTGCTACCTTCAAGACCCGCTGGCATGAACAGGTTTGGAGAAGCCATTTTCATGTTTCCTCATTAAATCTACACACGTGAGTGATTAGATGTAAGGCTGATATGCGCTGCTTTGTATGGGTGTTTAGGGTTATTGTTGTCATTAATAAATTAAGTGATTTAACAGACATATTACTGTCTCTAGGTTTTCAAATCTGTTTAAAAGGTAAAGGAGTGATCCAACACACCCTCCACAAGGCCTTGACATCCTTCCTAAAGTGTGGTGCCCAGAATTGGCCACCGCCTTACCAATGTTTTATAAAGTTTTTTTTTAATACATTTCTGGGATGTGGTAGTCGCTGACAACGCCACCATTTATTGCCCGTCTCTAATTGCCTTTGAGAAGGCAGTTGTGAGCCACATTCTTGAACCGCAGCAGTCCAAGTGGGGAAGGTACTCCCATAGCCCGGAACAGCTGAGGGGAGGAAGTACAAAAAGTTACTTTCAGCCTTGGGGGGGCGCAACCAGCCACCCATCTGAAAATAACAAAAACACTTAAAATAGTGCTTCATTTGCGAGGTGCAAACATATTTATGCTGTCCCTTTTTTCTTATATTGAAACTAAAGTTGCCAACTTTGGTTGGAAGCATTCCTGGAGGTTTGACCAGGTCATGTCCTAAGCACATGGCTTCTGCAAATATTATTGCATTTACCTTTATAAAGGTTGGGTCCCCTGTAGTTGTGTATTTTTCTTGTGGTTTAGCGCCAGCAGTTGTTGTGCGACAGGTTCTGAGTACCAGGAAACCACCCATGAGCAGGGTAAGAGGGGAAACAGAGGGGTGGGGTGGAGGGGGAAGCTGAGGAGACCGGCACCCCCCCCCCCCAATTATTTCATAAACCTCCGCCATTATTTCATAAACCCCTCGAATGATGAGACTCCCGATTTCCGAGCTCTCCCGAATCCCGATTCTCCAGCCTCCTGGGCTGCACTGTGTCGGGAAATTTAAATCGATGATCTCCCAGGCTGCTGGGAGCAGAGCTCGGGGGAGGAATCCCCGATTCCGGGAAACTCCCAGTCATTCCTGGAGGGTTGGGAACCCGAGTGAGCAAGAGAAGGGAAACCGAGGGCTGAGAAAAGGGGAAATCAAAGGTGGGCGGAGGGATTCACAGAGGAGAGGCTGGAGATAGGAGCTCCTTTAATTCCACCAGTAACTAATAGTAATATTGGTAATACTCAGATTCCCTTCATAACCAATAGTAATACAATAACTCACAGTCTATATTTAACTGGTATTAGTAAATGTAATGCCCCAGTAGCCTACCTATAACTAGTAGTCCAATAACCCGCTGATATTCACCGTGTAACTACAGCCAGGCTCCCTCTGCATTGCACTGCGATCAGGCTGCTCAGTCGATGTCACTTTTAACAGGCTTCATCTCCCCCTATGTCCTTGGACTCTAATTTGGACTTAGGTTCTGTTGAATGTGACAACTCTGAATTGGGGGCCTCAGTCAGAGCCAATCTGTACTTGGACTTCGCATGTCGAAACCGGTCGGCGCCATCTTTTGGATGAAACGTTAAACCGAGGCCCCATCTTTCCTCTCAGATGGACGTAAAATATCCCAGGGCACTATTCGAAGAAGAGCAGGGGAGTTCTCCCCGGTGTCCTGGCCAATATTTACCCCTCAACCAACCTCAATAAAACAGATTATCTGGTCATTATCACACTGCTGTTTGTGGGACCTTGCTGTGCGAAAATTGGCTCCTGCATTTCCTACTTTATAACAGTGACTACACTTCAAAAGTACTGCATTGGCTGTGATGTGCCTCAATGAATCCAAGACTCGACGTTAACGGAGCAAAGCAAGGCTTTTATTAACTAAGAAAGTAATACACAGTGGAGAAGTGTCTCCCATCCAAAGATCTGCTGCATTGCCTGTGAGGCAGTGCAGCCTGCTTAAGTAGTGGCCAGGTATGGGCGGAGCCCTACACACAATACAGTACCGGTGGGGAAATGAAACTGAAACTAAACTAAACACAGAGAATACAGTGCCTGAGAACACAGAGAATACAGTGCCTGATGAACGGCATATTTCATCACAGGCTGTAAAGCGCTTTGGGACGTCCTGAGGTCATGAAAGGCGCGTTATAAATGCAAGCCTTTCTTTATTACAGTACAGGAAGAGGCTATTCGGCCACTAGTGCCAGTGCTTCCTCCTGTAACCCCATTCTCCCTAGATCCTTCTTTATTCCTCCTTTTCAAATATTTATCTCATTCCCTTTTATATGATGTTCTTGTCTCTACCGCTTTAGCCACTTGTGGTGAAGATTCCCATGGCCTAATAGCCCTGAGTGATAAAACCTTCCTTCTCCCTTTCCTCTTGGTTCTTCCAACGAGTATTCTCAGTGTCCATCCACTTATTCCACAGTCACCCACCAATGGAAACAATCTTTCACTCTTTACGCAGAGTAAAGTTCCCGACTTTCACTCACCCCTTTATTAGCTGCTCCTTTCCTTCTTTCAGCATTTCAGTTCAACTTTGAACTGAAATGCAAATTTCGAGATATTCAGGTTTCAATATTGATGATTGATTTAAAAAAACTCAACGGCATTAAACCCTGAAGAGGAGGTGCAAACATTAGAGGCACAACATTTATTTTCTAGGGAGTACTGGGGACATGTCCCTGCAGAAATTGTTGACACATATTTGGGACATTTTCTAATATTTGACATTTTCAATAAACCTGGGAAACAAATAGTCTATTCCTGGGGGGGGGGGCGGCGGGGGGCGGGGGGCGGGATTCAGCCAAGCACTCCTGATTATTAGCCTTCTGGAAAGAATACATGTATCAGTGTTGGATGAGGACAGGAATGGACTTTTCTATGAGTCCCATCAACCACTCCATTTAAATAGCCTGTTGCAATCACCGTGTATGCTCACACATGAAGACTGGTCTCTTGGGTGAGTTACCAGGGGATGAGTGGCACCCATGAAACCTGGAGGTCTTTGCTTATCTCCCCCACCCCACCCCATTGGTCCCAATGTCTTGGGTAGTACCCAGGCTATCAAATGCAGTTTCCTTACTGTTAATAAAGGCAAGGACACAAAAATCTCCAAGAGAAAGCTATCAATTAATTATTCTCACCTACACTTTCTTGACTTTCATTAGGATGTTTATCGATACCAGATTGATATCTTTTTGTGAATTGTGCCCAAATGATTTGTTACTTATGGATGCACTCACACATCGTTCACTAACTGCTTTGGATTGATTTGAATTCACCCATTATCACCTAAGAAAATGATTAGAAAATTCCCATTTGGTGGTGTAATTTTCATGTTTCTATCTTATATCCTCAATCATTTCCTCTCATCCATTTCTACACATCCCATTATATTTCCATTTCATCTTATTCTTGAGCCCTGGAGGAACATTACTGTCCAATACAATATGATCATTACCACTTAACTAAGTTCCCAACTTAATCCAAGTTATCAACAGATTTTTGTTCGTTCTACTTGAACTCTTCTTGGACCTAAAATATTGTGCCTAAGTCCATTCTATCATTTCAAAATTATCCCAATTCCAAAGAGCAGTATTGTTGGACTGTCAGGACTTGTCAATGTTCAATTTTATTTTCCCCCAAAATGTTCTTCCTTCAATACAGCAAAGACTGGACTCTTTGTCAGAAGTAAAATTTGATTATCCCCTTAAACTTCAGATGAATTTGTCTTCTTGGGTGATTGAAACAACAACTCATATCAATTTATCTTATCAATTCCAATTCCAGAAACAAATGATGCCCAGGCTTGGGGGCTTTTCAGTAGAGACACAAGTGCTGTAATTACTTTTGGAGATCTCTCCAGACATCATCAGCCAGTGCCAGCTTGCACCACGCAGCTTAAAAGTAAACTTGAAAAAAAATTGCAAATGAAACAGAACCAAACTCTATGTTACAATTTTAAAAGACTTTGTCCCTTTAAAACTTGCACAAAGATGCTACCAAACTTTTATTTCTATCCTTAGGAATTGAAAATCAGTTAAAACAGCAGAAATCATTAGTAACATTAGTATTAACTCTAAACACTCAACCAATCCAACTACAAGATGTCTCCAGATTGTTGTCATAAAGATAGCAGTAGATCCTTTTCCTTTTCAATCCGTTTTTCTTCCCAGTCACTTTGTTTTGACCACAGTCAATCACAAGATCAAAGGGTGCTGCCAGTTTGCTAACTGCTGTCACATTCTAGTACCACCAAGATGATTAAACAATCAGAATCACCTGAGGCAACTGAATACCCAATCAGAAATTACATTGAAGTTAAAAGCAAAAACGGCAGATGCTAGAAATCTGAACCAAAAATAGAAAATGCTGCAAAAATGCGCCAAACCAGTCAGTATATGTGGAGCGAACAGACAAGTTAATGTTTTGGGTGTGGACTCATTTTCAAAAGTGGATTTGAAGGAGGGTGCGCATCCAAAGTATTAACTTGCCTGTTCTCAAAAGCTATAAACAGGAACAACCAGTGCAAAATGTGTCAACGGAACTCAACAGAAAAAAATAAAGTATTCTAAATCTATGGTAGCATTGTCGGTATGGCTGGAGTTCGGCCAGAAATAGTGTCATGCAATACCTGTGCTAATACAGGCAAGGCAACATCATAGACATTTCACCTCAGATGGAGGCCATTCGGCCCATCATGCCTGTGCTGGTTCTATCTTCTCATCAGAGTTATCAACTTGAATCCCATTTTCCCACTCTTTCCTCATAACCTTGTTTATTTTTATTCTCCTTCAAAAACTGTAAAGTTATTCATTTTGGTAGGAAGAATGAGGAGAGACAATATGAACTAAATGGTTCAATTTTAAAGTGGGTACAGGAACAGAGAGACCTGGGAGTAAAAACCCATCTGGTTCACTAAGGTCCTTTAAGGAAGGAAATCTGCCGTCCTTACCTGGTCTGACCTATATGTGACTCCAGACCGACAGCAATGTGGATGACTCTTAACTGCCCTCTGAAATGGCCGAGCAAGCCACTCAGTTGTACAAAACCACTACGAAAAACAAAAGTAATAAAACCGGACGGACCACCCGGCATCAACCTAGGCACTGGCTTCGGACATGACAAAGGCACACCCAGCCCAGTCGACCCTGCAAAGTCCTCCTCACTAACATCTGGGGACTTGTGCAAAAATTGGGAGAGCTGTCCCACAGACTAGTCGAGCAACAGCCTGACATAGTCATACTCACAGAATCATACCTTTCAGCCAATGTCCCAGATTCCTCCATCACCATTCCAGAGGTGCTGGCACAGTGGTATGCAGTCATTAGTGAGTGGCCCTGGGAATCCTCAACATTAACTCCGGACCCCATGAAGTGTCATGGCTTCAGGTCAAGCATGGACAAGGAAATCTCCTGCTGATTACCACCTACCACTCTCCCTCAGCTCCTGAATCAATACATTTGGAAGAAGCACTAACGGGAGCAAGGGAGGGGACTTCAATGTCCATCACTAAGAGTGGCTCGGTAGCACCACTACTGACCAAGCTGGCTGAGTCCTGAAGGATATAGCTGGCAGACTGGGCCTGCGGCAGGTGGTGAGGGAAAACCTATTTGGCCTCGTCCTCAACAATCTACCTGTCGCAGATGCATCTGTCCATGACAGTATTGGTAGAAGTGACCACCGCACAGTCCTTGTGGAGACGAAGTCCCATCTTCACACTGAGGACACCCTCCATCGTGGTGTGTGACACTACTACCTTGCTAAATGGGATAGATTCAGAACAGATCTAGCAGCTCAAAACTGGGCATCCATGAGGTGCTGTGGGCCATCAGCAGCAACAGGATTGTATTCCACCACAATCTGTAACCTCATGGCCCGGCATATCGCTCACTCTACCATTACCATCAAATCAGGGGACCAACCCTGATTCAATGAGGAGTGAAGAGGAGCATGCCAGGAGCCACAGCAGGCGTACCTAAAAATGGGGAAGCTGCAACACAGGACTACGTGATGCTAACCAGCGGAAGCAGCATGCTATAGACAGAGCTAAGCAATCCCACAACCAACGGATCAGATCAAAGCTCTGCAGCCCTGCCACATCCAGTCAAAAATGGTGGTGGACAATTAAACAAGTAAAGGGAGAGGAAGCTTCATGAATATCCTCATCCTCAATGATGGCAGAAACCAGCACGCAAGTGCAAAAGACAAGGCTGAAGCATTTGCATCCATCTTCAGCCAGAAGTGCAGAGTAGATGATCCACCGTGGCCTCCTCCTGTGGTCCCCACCATCACAGAAGCCAGTCTTCAACCAATTCACTTCACGTGATACCAAGAAATGGCTGGGCACACCAGATACAGCAAAGGTTATAGACCCCGACAACATCCCGGCTGTCGTGCTGAAGACTTGTGCTCCAGACCTAGCTGCGCCTCTGGCCAGGCTGTTCCAGTACAGCTACAATACTGGCATTTACCCGACAATGTGGAAAATGGCCCAGGTATGTCCTGTCCACAAAATGCACTATAAGGCACAAGGCAGGAGTGTGATGGAATACTCTCCACTTGCCTGGATGAGTACAGCTCCAACAACACTCAAGAGGCTCGGCACCATCCAAGACAAAGCAGCCCGCTTGATTGGCACCCCATCCACCACATTAAACATTCATTCCCTCCACCACCGGCGTACCGTGGCTGCAGTGTGTACCATCTACAAGATGCACTGTAGCAACTCGCCAAGGCTTCTTCAGCAGCACCTCCCAAACCCGCGACTTCTTCCACCTAGAAGGACAAGGGCACACACCATCCTGACTTATAAATATATCACCGATCCTTCATCGTCGCTGGGTCAAAATCCTGGAACTCCCAACCTAACAGCATGTGGGAGTACCTTCACCACACGGACTGCAGCGGTTCAATAAGGCGGGTCCCCACCACCTTCTCAAAGGCAATTAGGGATGATTAATAAATGCTGGCCTTGCCAGTGACGCCAACATCCCATAAATGAGTAATAACATATAGGGAGAGAGATGGGGCCTGTTAAAAGTGGCATTAACTGGGGAGCCTGACCGCAACTTATGTAATGTAGGGGGATTCTGGCTGTTGTTGCAGGATGAATATTAGTGGGTTATAGGATCACTACTCGTTCCAGGTAGGATATCAGAGCAGTTATCCTTTTACTACCAGTTACATATAAATTATCAGTGAGTTATTGTATTACTATTGGTTATGAGGGGAAGTTGAGTGTTAACAGTATTACTTTTAGTTATTGGTGCAATTTCAGTGAGTTACTGGTGGAATCAAAGGTCCTTCCACTCTGGTTCCCCCTGTGAATTGCTCCACCCACCTTTGGTTCCCCTCTTTCCCTGCCCTCAGACATCGCCCCCCGCCCTTCCCTTTCCCTATTTCCCTTCTTCGCCTACTGATGGTGGCTTCCTGGTTCTCGGAGCTTGTCGCACAACGGCTGCCCGAGCAAAACCACAAGCGAAAATACTCTACGGGGTCCGCAACCTTTATAAGGTAAATGCAATAACATTCGCAGGAATAAGGTGTGAAGAATGTCAGGCGATGACGCCTCCAGGAATACTTCCAACCTGAGTTGGCAACCCTCGTTTCAATACAAGAAAAAGTCACATCAGAAATATATTTGCAGCTCGCAAATTGATCACTATTTGAACAGTGCTTTCGCTATTTTCAGATGAGTAGCTGTTGGACCCTCAGTTCTGCTGAAAAGATTTTAGTTCCTCCTCCCCTCAGGTGCTCTGGGCTTTGGCTGGGGAAGGCGGCCCGGATGGCGCGTGCGCGGTTTGCGCCTCTCCTCCCGCGACCGTCACCGCTAGTTTCAGTTTCTGCGGAAGTGAAGATGGGCGAGGTGTCAATATCGACCCTGAAACTTGTCGTCCTTCTGGCCTTCATTGTCGGGTTCATTGCCGGCTGGAAGGCCAACAGACTGAATAGAATGCTGACTTTGGGGAAGACGTTTTTATTTTTATTCAGTTATCTCCCTTTATTGGTGTGTTCTCTGACCAGGAAGGTAACTTTCAGTTTTAGTCCATGCCATGTTTCACCAAACTCTCGTCACCAACCATTTGTGGACTTAACGCGGAAGAAGCCAGAGTAGAATTTCCGAGGTCTTGTTAAATACTGTTAAAATAATATTGCCGGATAGGAAAAGGGAATTAAAACAGTTTATAATGAAGGATCCTTTTGCAAGTGCAAACAATGGATACATTTTTACTTTTCGTTCTTAGAACTAGACAGTTCGTAACTTCAAGTTAAATTTACCATTTTCCTTATATTTAATGTGTTACCCAGTTATAATTTTCCCTCTTTTACAGCTATTTTCTTCAGGAAATAAGGACCTAGCAGATAGTGGCAGTGAGGATATCTAAAGAATTCCGCTCTCTGAGACAGTCATCTGGAGCAGCAACCTCGCTTTACAATACATTCCCTGGAGAATTAGACGCCTCCGTTTCATATTGTGCTATCCCGTGATTCATGAAATGTTTACACAGAAAGCTGAAATAACGACAGAAAATGTTGGAAAAACTCAGCAGGTCAGGCAACACCCGTGGAGAGAAATTTGAGTTGACGTTTCGGGTCGAAACCCTTCTTCAAAACTGTCAAAAGCTGTGTGCTTGACCGAAGAAGCTTACTTGCTGCTCACGTTTCTTTTCGTTTCACGTGCAAAACATGAACTAATTTAAAGGTAACTTCTGCATCTTAGAATTATAGAATGGTTGCAGCACAGAAGGAGTCCATTCGGCCCGTCGAGCCCGTGCCAGCTCTCTGCAAGAACACTTCAGCTAGTCCCACTCCCCTGCCTTTTCCCCGTAGCCCTGCAAATGTTTTTCCTTCAGGTACTTATCCAATTCCCTTTTGAAAGCTGTGATTGAGTCTGCCTCCACCACCCTTTCAGGCAGTGAATTCCAGATCCTAACCACTCGCTGCACAAAAAAGTTTTTCCTCATGTCGCCTTTGGTTCTTTTGCCAATCACCTTAAATCTGTGTCCTCTGGTTCTCGACCCTTCCGCCAATGGGAACAGTTTCTCTCTACTCTGTTCAGACTCCTCACGATTTTGAACCTCTCTCAAATCTCCTCTCAACCTTCTCTGCTCTAAGGAGAACAACCCCAGCTTCTCTAGTCTATCCACGTAACTGAAGTCCCTCATCCCTGGAATCATTCTTGTAAATCTTATCTGTACCCTCTCTAAGACCTTCACATCCTTCCTAAAGTGCGGTGCCCAGAATTGAACACAATAGTCCAGTTGAGAATGAACCAGTGTTTTATACAGGTTCATCATAACTTCCTTGCTTTTGTAATCTATGCCTCTATTTAGGAAGCCCAGGATCTCGTATGCTTTTTTAACCGCTTTCTCAACCTGCCCTGCCACTTTCAGCAATTTGTGCACATATACCCCCAAGTGTCTCTGTTCATGCGCCCTCTTTAAGATTGTACGCTTTAGTTTATATTGCCTCTCCTCGTTCTTCCTACCAAAATGTATCATTTTGCACTTTTCTGCGTTAAATTTCATCTGCCACGTGTCTGCCCATTTCACCAGCCTGTCTATGTCTCATTGAAGTCTATCACTAGCCTCGTCACTGTTCACTATACTTCCAATTTTTGTCATTGCCAATTTTGAAATAATGCCCTGTACACCCAAGGCCAAGTCATTAATATATTATCAAGAAAAACAGTGGTCCTGGTACCGACCTCTGTGGAACACCACTGTATACCTTCCTCCAGTCCGTAAAACAACCGTTCACCACTACTCTGTTTCCTGTCACTTAGCCACTTCCGTATCCATGTTGCCACTGTCCCTTTTATTCCATGGGCATCAACTTTGCTGGCAAGCCTATTTGGCAATTATCTTAACCGAGATACTGTTTCTAGTACAAAAACTGTAGGGGGTATGCACCAGTAATGACAAATACTTATCGATGGGTGAGTTCCCAGATTTTTTTTTTCTCTCTTTTAAACAATATTTTTCATCAAATAAAATTGATGAGTACAGAGATTTGTTTAAATAAGACTTAATCCTGATTGGAATGGCTTGAAGGGGACTATTGTACTAAACTCTCTGGTTTTTGTTTCTGTCTTCAAGGAGAAACTTTGGCCTAAACTTAAAATATTTAGGTTCAGCTAATCACGAGTTGCATTGAAAGCTGCTTCATTTACTTTTGTGGGAGGAACTGAGTGTTGGTAATGAACCATGAAAATGAAAGTGTTTGAGAGGGTAAATAAGGAAAAAATATATCACGCAGTTAGGAAGACCTCTTGCTACCTTCAAGACCCGCTGGCATGAACAGGTTTGGAGAAGCCATTTTCATGTTTCCTCATTAAATCTACGCACGTGAGTGATTAGATGTAAGGCTGATATGCGCTGCTTTGTATGGGTGTTTTGTCATTAATAAATTAAGTGATTTAACAGACATATTACTGTCTCTAGGTTTTCAAATCTGTTTAAAAGGTAAAGGAGTGATCTAACACACCCTCCGCAAGGCCGTGACATCCTTCCTAAAGTGTGGTGCCCAGAATTGGCCACCGCCTTACCAATGTTTTGTAACTTTTTTTTTAATACATTTCTGGGATGTGGTAGTCGCTGGCAACGCCACCATTTATTGCCCGTCTCTAATTGCCCTTGAGAAGGCAGTTGTGAGCCACATTCTTAAACCGCAGCAGTCCAAGTGGGGAAGGTACTCCCATAGCCCCGAACAACTGAGGGGAGGAAGTACAAAAAGTTACTTTCAGCCTTGGGGGGCGCAACTAGCCGCCCATCTGAAAATAACAAAAACACTTAAAATAGTGCTTTATTTGCGAGGTGCAAAGATATTTATGCTGTCCCTTTTTTCTTATCACAGAATCCCCCACAGTGCAGATAGAGGCCATTTCGGCCCATCGAGCCTGCACCGACACATATCCCACCCTATCCCCGTAACCCCACGTATTTAATCCCCTAACACTAAGGGTCAATTTATCATAGCCAAATCAACCTAACCCGCACATTTTTGGGCTGTGGGAGGAAACCGGAGCACCCGGAGGAAACCCACGCAGACACAGGGAGAATGTGCAAACTCCACACAGTCGCCCGAAGCCGGATTTGAACCCGGGTCCCTGGCGCTGTGAGGCAACAGTGCTAACCACTATGCCACCGTGCCTCCCTATTGAAACTAAGGTTGCCAACTCTGGTTGGAAGCATTCCTGGAGGTTTGACCAGGTCATGTGCTGAGCACATGGCTTCGGCAAATATTGCTGCTTTTACCTTTTTATAAAAGTTGGGTCTCCTACAGTCGAGCATCTTTCGTTGGTTTCATACCAAGCAGCTGTTGTGCGAGAAGTTTAGTGAATCAGGACCATAGCTGTAAGTAATAGGGCTGCCAACTCTGATCGGAGGCATTTCTGGAGGTTTGATCATGACCATGTGATGCCTGATTGTGTAACATCTGATCACATGACTTCTACAAATGTTATTGCATTTACCTTTATAAAAGTTGGGTCTCCTGTAGGCTGGAGATAGGAGCACCTTTAATTCCACTAGTAACTAATAGTAATACTGGTAATACTCGGATTCCCTTCATAACCAATAGTAATACAATAACTCACAGTCTATATTTAACTGGTATTAGAAATTGTAATGCCCCAATATCCTACCTATAACTAGTAGTCCAATAACCCGCTGATATTCACCGTGTAACTACAGCCAGGCTCCCTCTGCATTGCACTGCGATCAGGCTGCTCAGTCGATGTCACTTTTAACAGGCTTCATCTCCCCCTATGTCCTTGGACTCTAATTTGGACTTAGGTTCTGTGTGAATGAGACAACTCTGAATTGGGAGCCTCAGTCAGAGCCAACCTGTCCTTGGACTTCACATGTCGAAACCAGTTGGCGCCACCTTTTGGATGAAAAGTTAAACCGAGGCCCCATCTTTCCTGTCAGGTGGACGTAAAATATCCCAGGGCACTATTCGAAGAAGAGCAGGGGAGTTCTTCCTGGTGTCCTGGCCAATATTTATCCCTCAACCAACCTCAATAAAACAGATTATCTGGTCATTATCACGTTGCTGTTTGTGGGACCTTGCTGTGCGAAAATTGGCTCCTGCATTTCCTACTTTATAACAGTGACTACAATTCAAAAGTACTGCATTGGCTGTAAAGTGCTTTGGGACGTCCTGAGGTCATGAAAGGCACGATATAAATGCAAGTCTTTCTTTATTACAGTACAGGAGGAGGCTATCTGGGTGCCAGTGCCAGTGCTTTCTCCTGTAACCCCATTCGTCCCAGATCCTTCTTTATTCCTCCTTTTCAAATATTTATCTCATTCCCTTTTATATGATGTTCTTGTCTCTACCTCTTTAGCCACTTGTGGTGAAGATTCCCATGGCCTAATAGCCCTGAGTGATAAAACCTTCCTTCTCCCTTTCCTCTTGGTTCTTGCAATGAGTATTCTCAGTGTCCATCCCCTTATTCCACAGTCACCCACCAATGGAAACAATCTTTCACTCTTTACGCAGAGTAAAGTTCCCGACTTTCACTCACCCCTTTATTAGCTGCTCCTTTCCTTCTTTCAGCATTTCATTTCAACTTTGAACTGAAATGCAAATTTCGAGATATTCAGGTTTCAATATTGCTGTTCATTTTAGGGATGCAATTCCAAAAGCAGGCAGAGTGAAAGGCCAGTAGAATGAGATCGTGGCATAGGTATTGATGATTGATTTAAAAAAAACACAACTACATTAAACCCTGAAGAGGAGGTGCAAACATTAGAGGCACAACATTTATTTTCTAGGGAGTACTGGGGACATGTCCCTGCAGAAATTGTTGACATATATTTGGGACATTTTCTAATATTTGACATTTTCAATAAACTTGGGACTCAAATAATCTATTCCTGGGGTGGGCGGGGGCGGGGCGGGGGTGGGAATCAGCCAAGCACTCCTGATTATTAGCCTTCTGGAAAGAATACATGTATCAGTGTTGGATGAGGACAGGAATGGACTTTTCTATGAGTCCCATCAACCACTCCTAGTTAAATAGCCTGTTGCAATCACCGTGTATGCTCACACATGAAGACTGGTCTCTTGGGTGAGTTACCAGGGGATGAGTGGCACCCATGAAACCTGGAGGTCTTTGCTTATCTCCTCACCCCATCTCATTGGTCCCAATGTCTTGGGTAGTACCCAGGCTATCAAATGCAGTTTCCTTACTGTTCAGTAAAGGCAAGGACACAAAAATCTCCAAGGGAAAGCTATCAATTAACTATTCTCACCGACATTTTCTTGACTTTCATTAGGATGTTTATCGATACCAGATTGATATCTTTTTGTGAATTGTGCCCAAATGATTTGTTACTTATGGATGCACTCACACATCGTTCACTAACCGCTTTGGATTGATTTGAATTCACCCACTATCACCTAAGAAAATGATTAGAAAATTCCCATTTGGTGGTGTAATTTTCATGTTTCTATCTTATATCCTCAATCATTTCCTCTCATCCAATTCTACACATCCCATTATATTTCCATTTCATCTTATTCTTGAACCCTGGAGGTACGTTACTGTCCAATACAATATGATCATTACCACTTAACTAAGTTCACAACTTAATCCAAGTTATCAACACATTTTTGTTCATTCTACTTGAACTCTTCTTGGAACGCATTTTTCAAAATATTGTGCCTAAGTCCATTCTATCATTTCAACATTATCTCAATTCCAAAGAGCAGTATTGTTGGACTGTCAGGACTTGTCAATGTTCAATTTTATTTCCCCCCAAAATGTTCTTCCTTCAACACAGCAAAGACTGGACTCTTTGTCAAAAGTAAAATTTGATTATCCCCTTAAACTTCTGCTAAATTTCTCTTCTTGGGTGATTGAAACAACAACTCATATCAATTTATCTTATCAATTCCAATTCCAGAAACAAATGATGCCCAGGCTTGGGGGCTTTTCAGTAGAGACAGAAGTGCTGTAATTACTTTTGGAGGTCCCTCCAGACATCATCAGCCAGTGCCAGCTTGCATCACGCAGCTTAAAAGTAAACTTTTTAAAAAAGTTGCAAATGAAAAAGAACCAAACTCTACGTTACAATTTAAAAAGACTTTGCCCCTTTAAAACTTGCACAAAGATGCTACCAAACTTTCATTTCTGTCCTTAGGAATTGAAAATCAGTTAAAACAGCAGAAATCATTAGTAACATTAGTAATTAACTAAGAATAAGATGAAATGGAAATATAATGGGATGTGTAGAATTGGATAATTAGTAATAACATTAGTATTAACTCTATTTGACATAGACAGTAAGTGGGCAGAGATTTGGCAGATGGAATACAATACCGGAAAGTGTGAGGTTATGCACTTTGGCAGGAAAAATCATAGAGCAAGTTATTATCTTAATGGCAAGAAACTGGAAAGTACTGTTGTACAAAGGGACCTGGGGGTCCTGGTGCACGAAACTCAAAAAGTTAGTATGCAGGTGCAGCAAGTGATCAAGAAGGCCAATGGAATGTTGGCTTTTATTGCTAGGGGGATGGAATATAAAAACAGGGAGGTATTGGTGAGACCGCACCTGGAATACTGCATACAGTTTTGGTGTCCGTACTTAAGAAAAGACATACTTGCTCTCGAGTCAGTACAAAGAAGGTTCACTCGGTTAATCCCGGGGATGAGGGGGTGGTCATATGAGGAGAGGTTGAGTAGATTGGGACTCTACTCATTGGAGTTCAGAAGAATGAGAGGCGATCTTATTGAAACATATAAGATTGTGAAGGGGCTTGATCGGGTGGATGCGGTGAGGATGTTCCCAATGATGGGTGAAACTAGAACTAGGGGGCATAATCTTAAAATAAGGGGCTGCTCTTTCAAAACTGAGATGAGGAGAAACTTCTTCACTCAGAGGGTGGTAGGTTTGTGGAATTTGCTGCCCCAGAAAGCTGTGGAAGCTACATCATTAAATAAATTAAAACAGAAATAGATAGTTTCCTAGAAGTAAAGGGAATTAAGGGTTATGGGGAGCGGGCAGGAAATTGGACATGAGTCTAGGTTCGGAATGGTCATGGCCCTGTGGGTAGTGGAGTGGGCCCAGGGGCCGTGTAGCCTGGTTCTGCTCCTACTGTGCTCTAATTCTGTGTTAGATTTCAGGAGATGGTTTTATTCCTGTTCCTGGCTGGGGTGGAGATCGCCTTTACAGAAGGTAAGTACTGTAGAAAATATAGGGACAGAGTGATCTCCTGGAAGAATTTCGATCGCCTAGATGGGTCGGAGAGGAATTTCCCAGATTTTTTTCTCCCAAATTGGCCATTGGGTCTTTATCTGGTTTTTTGCCTCTCCCGGGAGATCACATGGGTTCGGGTGGATGCAGAGTGATAGAAGATTTGAGGTTAGGATCAGATCAGCCATGATCTTATTGAATGGTGGAGCAGGCTCGAGGGGCCGATTGGCCTACTCCTGCTCCTATTTCTTATGTTCTTATGTAAACACACAAACAATCCAACTACAAGATGTCTCCAGATTGTTGTCATAAAGATAGCAGTAGATCCTTTTACTTTACATTCCCTTTTTCTTCTCAGTCACTTTGTTTTGACCACAGTCAATCACAAGATGAAAGGGTGCTGCCAGTTTGCTAACTGCTGTCACATTCTAGTACCACCAAGATGATTAAACAATCAGAATCACCTGAGGCAACTGAATACCTAGTCAGAAATTACATTGAAGTAAAAAACAAACAGCAGATGCTAGAAATCTGAACCAAAAATAGAAAATGCTGCAAAAATGCGCCAAACCAGTCAGTATATGTGGAGCGAACAGACAAGTTAATGTTTTGGGTGTGGACTCATTTTCAAAACTGGATTTGAAGGAGGGTGCACATCTAAAGTATTAACTTGCCTGGTCTCAGAAGGTATAAACAGGAACAACCAATGCAAAATGTGTCAACAGAACTCAACAGAAAAAAGGAAATAAAGTATTCCAAATCTATGGTAGCATTCTCGGTATGGCTGGAGTTAGGACAGAAATAGTGTCATGCAGTACCTGTGCTAATACAGGCAAGACAACATCATAGACATTTCATCTCAGATGGAGGCCATTCGGCCCAGCATGCTGTAGGGGGTGGCGTGTGCCCAGTCAGCTCTGCCCCTGACTGTCTCTGAGCGGTTCAAATCGCTCCCACACCACTAGGTTCTAGACACCGGACTTAGGTACAGGTGGCGATACAGAAAATAGAGTAGACAAGTGGTTTGGTGGAAGAAAACCGCAATTTTTATTAAAGGCACAATAAAATCACAACACTGAGAATTACTGGAATAATTACAGGCATATAAAATTACACTTATTTGGGCACGACACATCGAGGGAACAAACACAATAATCCCCTTATCCTTATCCCACCCCCAAGATTAAGCTACGAGGGGCCAGGAATTCATGCTCACCAATGGGTCTTTTACGGTTCGAAACCTGTCGATTAAGCCGGTTGTGGTTTTTGGGGTTCGCTCTTGTTGTCCTTTGGGCCTGCCGTCGTCACGTGGTCACAGGGCGCGGCGATGGAGTTGTCTGTGCGAAGTACCCCTCTTTTTCCTTCGTCAGATTAGAGTCTTTTGCGGGGTACTTCACCTTGCAGGAATGGTTGTTCTTCTGGTGGTGGTTTGGTCGCCGATGGTTTTGTTGCGGTTGGGGCTCGGTTGGCGGTTTCTACCGTTAATTTGATTTTACTATCCAAGCTTCAAACGCCAGCTTATAACTAGGCCATTTGTCCCCCAACGCTTCTTCTTGCTGCCCTTCTCTGCCTATTGGTTTTACCGTTTGTCTTGTCTCGCCTGCCCGTTTGCGGCCTGTGTGTCCTGTGTGTGCTCGGTTTGGTTCTGTTCTCCTCCCTGTGTTTGGCCCCCGGTGTTGTAATGGGTGTCCTCGGTGTCGGGAGCGAGCGAGAGGCAAGAGAGGGAGAGCTACCGGTGGGCCTACAATTATACCCGGTTCTTCACCCCTTATCTGCGCGCCAAATCAGGTCAGTTCTTTGTCTAACTTTTGGCGGGCTCGTCTAAAATGGTTACAGTCATTTACTTTAACGACTTCTGGGGCGGTTGTCTCCTTGTTTAATGGCTTCGGTATCCTGGCTGTTTGTTATTTATAAAATTTAATCGTCTTTCCTGGCTTGGTAGCTACCTGTGAGCTGTTACCGATTATTTATGCGAAAAGTTAATGGCCTCAAGATTAGGGCCATCCTGACTTGATCTGTTCCAAGGTGAAGAATGCATATCCTGTGTTTACTGTAATGATCAATAACATGTTATTCTATAGTGGACACTAGGTGGAGCCGTAGAGCTGTGTAGAGCTGTATATAAGACTACACTACCCAGCTGTATATATATTAAGACTACATTACCCATGAGGCACTAGGCTACCCACAAGGCAGCAGTCAAGATGGAAGCCTCTACAGATACTGTACCTAGTCCACATGGGCTCAATAAAGTAATTAGCAAAAGCTAGCTGTGTTCATAATAAGAATGTCTAGTTATTAATGAACATAACATGGTACCAGGGTGGTGAAGATCTGCTGAAAATTGTGAAAAGTGACATGGAGAATTTGAAGCCACCAGAGTGTTTGAATCTCGAGGGAAATGTTGACTACAATTGGCAGATTTTTAAACAACAATTCGAACTCTACATTGCAGCCATCGGATTCGGTACGAAGCCAGACGCAAGGAAGATAGCGTTGCTGCTTACGGTTGCAGGCCCACAGGTGATAGAGGTATTTAATACATTTGTATTTAATCCAGTGGAGAACAGAGAAAAATTAGAAGATGTGCTAAAAAAAATTTGATGCACATTGCTCTCCCAAAAAGAATGAGACCTATGAAAGATACATCTTCTGTTCTCGGACACAGCAGCAAAATGAGACTTTTGATAGCTTTATAACTGATCTGAAACTGAAAGCACAGACATGTAATTTCTCTGAGCTCAAAGCATCCATGATTCGTGACCAGATTGTGTTTGGTATTCATGATAAAAAAGTCAGGGAACGTCTGTTGAGAGAAACCGAACTAAATTTGGAAAATGCGGTTGAAAATATGCCAAGCCAGCGAGCTAGCTCGAAAGCACGCGAAGACTTTCAGTGAAATCAATAATGATGCGATTGTAATGAGTGATAATGCTGCTGTCGGTGCTGTGTCTTATAAGGGGAAGAAACATGGGCAGAACAGAAATGAAAAGCAATCGGAGGATGAAATTTTTAATTGTAAACGCTGTGGTTACAAACACCAGTTAAGACAATGCCCAGCGTTTGGAAAAATGTGCACAAAGTGTAATGGAAAGAATCACTTTGCCAAACAATGCTTTTCAAAAGTACAAATTAAGAAAGGGCAACGAGTTAATGTAATTGAGGACACTGATTTAAGTGAGACATTTTTTGTAGGAATGGTGTCATGTGACAATATCAAAAAGGATACAGAAAATGTGCAGCCCTCAGAAATGGACAATGCTGAACATAAAGTTAATGCAGTAAAAGAGGACAAATGGATGATCCCACTGCAGGTAAATGGAGCATTAGTTACCTTGAAACTAGACACTGGGGCAAAAGCAAACTTAATCAGTATGAGTGACATTAACAATATGAAAGAAAAGCCCAAAATACAGAAAAAGTCAGTACTACTGAAGGACTATAATGGACAGAAAATAGATAGCTTAGGTGTATGCAGACTTAAAGTGACAGTCAAAGACAAAGTGCATCATCTCATGTTTTCTGTTGTGGCTGAAAGGCTTGATTCACTACTGGGTGACAAAGCTTGTGAGGACTTAGAACTGGTCAAAAGAGTCTACCGTATAAACTGTGCCATAAGCAGACCAGATGACTCGGTGGATTCTGTAGTGAATAATTTCCAGGATGTGTTCAAAGGATTTGGAGTTCTACCATTCACTTACAAGATCCAGCTAAAGCAGGATGCTCAGCCAGTGGTACATGCTCCATGAACAGTTCCAGCACCCCTGCGTGACCGGCTCAAGAATGAACTGGACAGAATGACCACACTAGGTGTAGTGTATGTGCCTTTAAGAGCCCCCTGTGTACTGTAATGCCGGTAATGGCCACTCGGGCTATATAAGGCTGTATATTGTGTTGTATCAGTTAGTTCCCCTCCAGACTTTGTTCAGTAAACACCTGTGAAACCAACTCCTGTCTTCAGTGTCTCTATTAACACACGGACACAACAGTGGCGACGAATTGGAAACGGACTCACCTGCAATTCGGCAGCACCTCAAGGACATCGATTCCTCTGGCATCCAAAGTCGAAGAAAAGCAAGAAAAAGAAAAAGCTGTGGTTTCACCAGTTAGCTGAGCTGGTGGCACGTACTGCAATAATCCTTCCTGGGCGTCGGGCTGGGGCTCCAGCGGCTGGCTCTGCAGCGAGGCCAAGCAGCGAAGGTGGAGGCAAGCAGTAACAGGCGGGGATGGAGCACTCGGGAGACGGCCGGCGCTGCAAGCAGGTCGGCGTTCAGACCTAGCAGAGAGAGTCCGGCGGGAACGAGTCTCCACCTGTAAATAAATAAATAAATAAAAAGGGAAACCCGCGGAAAACAGCGTTGTCATCGGCAGCAGCGGTGGGGAAGCGCCATATCTTTTTTGCAGAAAAGAAAGAAAAGCGCGGGAAGCGCCATTTTTTTTCCAGGATGCCTAAGGCTGGCAATATTGATGCTTTTGATAATGATATAGAGGATTGGACCACATATGTGGAAAGAGTGGAGGTATATTGCACCGCAAATGGAATAGAAAATGAAAAAAAAGTGTCAGTACTTCTAAATCTAATGGGCGCAAAGACATACGGGCTGTTACGAAAATTAATCACTCCAGTCAAACCAAAGGACAAGAATTTTAAAGAAATTGTTGATACCCTACAGGAGCACTTAAACCCAACACCGCTGCTGATAGTGGAACGATTCAAATTCTTCAAGAGGAATCAACACAAGAATGAAAGTAACGCTGATTACCTCACCGAATTAAGAAAGCTATCAAAGCACTGCCAATTCGGGGCAGGACTAGCAGATTATCTTCGAGACAAATTCGTCTGCGGTCTCCTAAGTGAAGGAACACAGAAAAGGCTGCTTTCTGAGAAAGATTTAACACTGGACAAGGTTTTCAGTATGGCTGTATCATACGAAGCAGCCGCAAGAGGAGCTGCAGAGATACAACAAAAGACACAGGACTTTGGCACCCATGAAATGACACAGGGTTTCGAGAGATGTTATCGCTGCGGCAGATCCACCCATGACCAGAGGGACTGCTGGTTCAAGGACAAAGCATGCAGGCAATGCGGAAAGATTGGACACATTGCACGGGTATGCCGATCTGGACAAAAAAAATCCATGGACAGGAAAAAAAAAATCAATAAAGAAAAGTACAGAAAGGTATAAATGATGACGGACAGTAGCTCCGAAGACCAGAAGAGCGATAGCGACTCCGAAGACAAGAGACTAAGCTGTCTCAAATTACATACTGTAATTGCCAAAGAAGATTACCAGACCATTTGGGTTACCCTCATGATAGCAGGGTCCCCAGTTAAAATGGAGCTAGATACAGGATCAGCTCTGACCGTCATAAATCGACGGAATTACGAGCGGCTATTTCCGCATATACCTTTAAAAGACACATCCATTATCTTGAAAACATATACGGGGCAGAAAGTATACCCCAAAGGAAAAATAAGGGTGCCTGTTGTATACAACGGCAAGGAAATACAGAAGTTGTATTTATACGTTCTACAAGATGGTGGTCCACCGCTGTTGGGACGTGAATGGATCAGGAAAATACGTTTAGACTGGCACTCCATTCAGGCACTGACGGTGACCAGTAAGGAAAAAAATGATGATGATGTCATACCTGAACGATTAAAAGACATCTTGGCCAACGCCAAAGAAGTGTTTCAAGAGAAACTAGGAACCTTGAAAGGCATCACCGCCTCAATAAAAGTGGAAGATGCGGCAATTCCCAAGTTTTTTAAGGCAAGACCGGTGCCATACGCAATTCGTCCAGCAGTCGAGGCAGAGCTGGAGAATTTGGAAAAGGCAGGCATATTATCCAAAATAGATTGGAGCAAGTGGGCAGCACCCATCGTCCCAGTCATGAAGAAAACGTTGAATAATGATAAATCTGAAGAAGAGAGAAAAATTCGCATCTGTGGGGACTTCAAGGTGACTGTAAACCCGGTCCTTCACACGGTACAGTATCCTCTTCCGAGGATAGAAGATATTTTCACCTCACTATCCGGAGGGAAATGTTTCACCAAAATTGACGGCACAGGCATATCTACAGATGGAGGTTGAAGAGGCCTCTAAAAAGTATCTCACGATAAACACACACAAAAGCCTGTACCAGTACAATTGACTGGTTTTCGGAGTAGCATCAGCTCCAGCTATCTGGCAAAGAGCTATGGAGCAAGTCCTCCAAGGGATTCCGGGGACTCCATGCTACCTAGACGACATCCTTGTAACAGGAGAAAACGACAACGAGCACCTTGCCAATTTGGAGCAGGTGCTCACTAGGCTGAGAGAACGGGGCCTACGAGCAAATCGCCCCAAGTGCGAATTTTTCCAGAATCAAATATCATATTGTGGCCACATAATTAATAAGGAAGGGTTGCATAAGTCACCTGAAAAAATTGAAGCGGTCATAAAAGCCCCAGCACCTGAAAATGTTTCACAATTAAGGTAGTTCCTGGGATTAATAAATTACTATCATAAATTTTTACCGAACTTATCAACTCTTCTGCACCCTCTTAATGAACTGCTACAAACAGGAGTAATTTGGAAATGGAGCGAAGACTGTAAACGTGCCTTCCATAAATGCAAAGACTTAATCACGTCCAAAGAAGTTTTGGCTCATTACAACCCATCACTGCCAATCAGACTGGCGTGCGATGCATCCCCTTACGGCGTAGGAGCGGTATTATCGCATAAATTCCCTGATGGCTCGGAACGGCCGATAGCTTTTGCGTCACGCTCATTGAACTCAGCTGAGCGTAACTATGCCCAAATTGACAGGGAAGCACTCAGCCTGGTATGGGGAGTGAAGAAATTCAACCATTACCTACACGGACAAAAATTTACCTTGTTGACTGACCATCAACCCCTCATCTCCATATTCAACCCTAAAAAGGGTGTTCCCATTATGACAGCGCAAAGGCTACAGAGGTGGTCCCTTTTTCTAGGGGCACACCAATATAACATAGAATACAAAGGATCAAAACAGCATGGGAATGCTGACGGTTTATCACGCCTACCGTTGCCAACGGTAGAAGAGGCACCTACCGTAGACCCAGTGGAGATTTTCCACTCTACCATAGTGGAATGTCTACCAGTAACAAATTCTGCCATTGAAAGGGAAACTAGAAATGACCCGACTCTCTCACGGGTCTACGATTTAACAGTGAAGGGATGGCCAGCACATGGCGAACCACTGTTGCCAGCATTCTCGCAAAGAAGAGAACAGCTGTCAGTGTGCCGAGGAACCTTGATGTGTGGATCCAGAGTGGTGATTCCACCCAAACTCCAGGATAAAGTTCTAAAGGAGCTTCATGAGGGGCATCTGGGTGGAGTGAAAATGAAGAACCTAGCCAGGGCATTTGTATGGTGGCCAGGTATCGATGGAGACATCAAAGAAATGACCAAGAGCTGCCTAGGATGCCAGAAGGTCCAAAACGCTCCACCACAAGCCCCTCTACATCCATGGGAGTGGCTCTCATCTCCCTGGCAAAGGGTACACATCGACTTTGCTGGTCCATTTATGGACTCAATGTTCTTAATCGCGGTTGATGCACACTCCTAGTGGCCGGAGGTAATAAAGATGTCCTCCACCACCACGGAAAAAACCATCACAGTATTCAGGACCATATTTGCCAGGAATGGGCTGCCTGAACAGATCTGTTCTGATAATGGACCGCAATTTGTGTCTGAAGAATTCAGGAAGTTCTTAAAAAAACAATGGGGTTAAGCACTACACGTCCACCCCATACCATCCCGCCACCAATGGATTGGCTGAAAGGTTTGTCCAGACCTTCAAGAAGGCCATAAAGGCCATGGGTAATGAAGACATAAAACTTCAGCATAAGGTGGATAACTTCTTGTTTGCATACAGGAATGCAACACATATGATTACAAACCAAACTCCCGCCATGATGTTCTTCAATAGAAGCCTAAGATGCTGGCTGGATTTGATCAAGCCAAACATCAGACGGGACGTGGAGAACTGGCAATTTCAAGGCATGAATGAAAGGCCAACTAGAACCTTCCAGATAGGTCAACAAGTTTTGGCCCGGGACTACCGTACCGAGAAATGGCAGCCTGGAACTATTTGCACACGACTAGGACCGCTGATGTATACCGTGGACATCGGAGAAAGCATAATAAGGCGCCATGCTGACCAAATCATAGTCATCCGAAAAGGGACAACCTACACCACAACTCTATATGCCTAATGATGAAGTAGAGATACCCATAGTATCTACCTCCGATCCGGTGATACTGGAACCCGATGAACCCGACACTGGCATTCAAGCCGAATTAGCCTTGCCTAAAGAACCTACTACAACACCAGAAACTACTACACCACCGAGGCGTTATCTGGACCGAGTCAGGAAGCCTCCAGAGAGACTGACTTATAATTGATTAACTGCAGCAATGTGTAGATTATTTTTCTTGTAACGTGTAATTTATGATTACTTAAAATATTATGTACTGGTTGGCTAAAAGGGGAGGAATTGTAGTGTATGTGCCTTTAAGAGCCCCCTGTGTACTGTAATGCCGGTAATGGCCACTCGGGCTATATAAGCCTGTATATTGTGTTGTATCAGTTAGTTCCCATCCAGACTTTGTTCAGTAAACACCTGTGAAACCAACTCCTGTCTTCAGTGTCTCTATTAACACACGGACACAACACTAGGAGTCATCAGGAAAGTCGAAGAGCCAACAGACTGGGTTAACTCCATGGTATGTGTAAAGAAAAAGAACAATGATCTAAGAATATGCATGGATCCAAAGGACTTAAATGCAAACATAAAACGTGAACACTACCAGATTCCCAAGCGAGAAGAAATCACCAGTGAAATGTCAGGTGCCAGATACTTTACAAAGCTCGATGCCTCACAAGGATTTTGGCAACTAAAACTGGATGAAGAGAGCACCAAATACTGTACCTACAACACACCATTTGGCAAGTATTGTTTCCTCAGAATGCCTTTCGGGATAATATCTGCATCTGAAATCTTTCATAGAGCGATGGAACACATAATTGAAGGTCTGGAAGGAGTTCGGGTCTATGTTGATGACATCATCATCTGGGGCTCCACACTGAAAGAACACAATGAGAGACTGACTAAAGTGCTACAGAGCATACGCCAGAATGGACTGAAGCTCAACAAAGCCAAGTGTCAGTTTGGCGTCCAGGAAGTCACTTTCCTAGGAGATAATCTATGTGGTAAAGGAATAGAGCCAGATATGGAAAAAGTAAACGCCATTCTCAATATGCCCCGACGCACTGACAAAGAAGGAGTGCTACGCATCATGGGGATGATAAACTTCATTGGAAAGTTCATTCCTAACTTGTCAGCCAAGACAGCCTGTCTGCGAGACCTGCTACATAAAACAAATGAGTTCGCATGGACAGAAAGACATGAACAAGAGTGGATAAACCTCAAAACAGTGCTGACAACCACACCTGTACTCACCTTCTTTGACCCAACCAAAAGAATCAAAGTGTCAACGGATGCATCAAAAGATGGCCTAGGTGCAGTCTTGCTACAAGCAGAGGGTGAAGATTGGAAGCCTGTTGCCTATGCCTCCAGGTCTATGACTGATACTGAGTGTCGATACGCCCAGATTGAAAAGGAATGTCTAGGCTTGGTAGTTGGACTAGAAAAGTTTCATGGCTACATATATGGACTTCCCACCTTCACAGTTGAGACAGACCACAGCCCTCTGGTTGCCATCATAAAAAAAAACCTGAATGAGATGTCTCCAAGGATTCAACGACTCATGATGAAGCTGCAAAGATATGACTTTGAACTGATCTACACACCAGGCAAATACATAGTGTTAGCAGATGCACTATCCCGAGCACCCACAATGAGTCATGTGAGCTCTACTGAAGAAGACGTGGATGTTCATGTGAGTATGGTCACTGCTGCGCTGCCCGTGTCAGACACAAAATCAAAGCAAATAGCAGAAGAAACAGTAAAAGATACAGTATTACAAACAGTAATAGAGAACATTCATCATGGTTGGCCAAAAGGTTCCTGTCCAAAATATTTTCACAAGGTCAGAATTGAGTGTCGCAAGTGGACTATTACTAAAACAGAACAGAATAGTCATTCCACAGGCTCTACGTCAAGACATGCTCAAAAGGATTCATGAGGGACACCTCGGAATTGAAAAATGCAAAAGGAGAGCAAGAGACACTGTTTATTGGCCTGGCATAAATAAGGACATTGAGAACATGATAGGCAAATGTGAGACATGTCAGAAACACCAAAACAAACAAGCAAAGGAACCAATGATAGTAGCTGACATACCAACAGCAGCATGGCAAAAGGTTGGTATGGACCTTTTTCATTTAAATGGTAAAGACTATCTAATAGTGATTGACTACTATTCTAACTATCCTGAAATGGCACTGCTCTCAAGCACCACAGCAAGCAGTGTCACAATGCATGTGAAATCCATCTTCGCCAGACATGGAATTCCCAGGATTGTCCGTGCTTCAACTGTAAGGAGTGGCAACAGTTTGCAGCACATTATGACTTTCAGCACATCACATCCAGTCTTTTGTATGCTCAGTCGAATGGTAAGGCAGAGAAAGGTGTTCAAGTTCTCAAGCACCTACTGAAGAAAGCGACAGAAAGCAAGTCTGATCCTTATCTCGCCCTGCTGAGCTACCGAGCCTCACCTCTAGACTGTGGTTCTTCACCTGCTGAACTACTAATGGGTCGCAAGTTGCGCACCACGCTACCCTGCTGTTCAAAAGAACAGCAAAGTGAGGAACTGAGACAGAGACTTCAACTGTTAAAGCTGAAACAGAAATCATACTATGACAAGTCATCCAAAACTCTAAAACCATTGACAAAGGATGATGTTGTCAGGATTGAGGATCCAGATGCATGGAACAGGAAAGCTACAGTTCTTGAGGAAGTAGGACCAAGGTCATACACTGTTAGAACTGAGGAAGGACAGATTCTCAGGAGGAACCGCCGTTCCCTCCTAAAAACACAAGAGACTATTCAAGACCAGATTGATGACCATGCCGCAACTGCATCTTGTCATTCACCGCCAGAACAATCTCATGAAGACACATCAGACTTACCCGTGTTGAGAAGATCCACACGTGAAGTAAAAGAGCCTGATAGACTTAATCTTTGAGTACAATGTAAAGCTTTGAAAATGTGTTGACTGTTTTGAAAATGCTTATGTTTATAGAGCACTAACAAAAGTGTTACTGATATTATCTTTATTGTTTTCTTGAAAGTTGATTGATATTGATTTTGTTAAACCTCAAAGAAAGGGGGATGTAATGATCAATAACATGTCATTCTATAGTGGACACTAGGTGGAGCCGTAGAGCTGTATATAAGACTACACTACCCAGCTGTATATATATTAAGACTACATTACCCATGAGGCACTAGGCTACCCACAAAGCAGCAGTCAAGATGGAAGCCTCTACAGATGCTGTACCTAGTCGACATGGGCTCAATAAAGTAACTAGCAAAACCTAGCTGTGTTCATAATAACAATGTCTATTTATTAATGAACTAAGATTTATCTAGCTGTCTGGCTTTAGAAAAGGACAAAGTCTTTCACAGATCCATGCATGTTAGATTTCGTTTCAGGATTTGAATGGGCCTGCCTTCTGCAGGGCCTTGCTTTTAAAATCCTGCAAGCCTTGGTCACGAGGTTTCAGAAGCCATTTTCTTTTGGGTACCCTTTTTAATAACTTGTCCATACAGGGCCCCTTTATCCATAGCTTTTGGGGAATGTGGGAATTTTGAGAACCCTACACTCCCCCCTGTTGATACTAAACTCGCTTTAAGTATCATCCTGACAAGGTGAGCAAAATTCCTGACCCTCCATAATCAATCTTCCCCTGTAATTACCTATCTATGATCCCACGACACATGCATTTCCCATTCTGTAAAAGTGTAGTGTACATAAGCATACGTAGAATAATTACAGTCGTTTACACACATCCAAGCATGGAGGGGGTCCAACACCCCTGCACCACTTGGTATACATACATCTTTATTAAAACAACACATCGAAAATCTTTATTGAAAACAACAAAAGAACACAAAAAAACAACAATCTTTATTCAGAAACACACAAAAAAAATTCAAACAGGTGTATCTCCCTCCACCTTAACATAATGCTCCTTCCAGGTCCTTTGGTTTCGTAATTCTAGTATTTGACCTTTTCCCTTGCACTGAGTGCAAACCACGAGGATGTGGGAAGCCAGTCTAATCCACGAAGGGACCTCTATGTTTTTGAAAATGTCCCACCAGGGTGGAACTACAATGTGCATTATCTTGGCCCCTATCTCTACTGTCTTCTGCTCCAGAGTGTAGAAATGTTTTTGTGAGACTATTACTGCTTTGAGTATTTTGGTAAGGTGTTCTGGGAGAGGGGGGATATCATAGCCGAAATGCGCTACATACTTTTGCAGGTTGGTGAAATTCTCTTTTACAGTGAGGTGAACAGTGGAGGGTTCAGGAATGGGGACAATTCGTTCCTGGGACACTTGAACTTCTGCTTCGAGTTTAAAGCAGAAACTGCTGTCACTTACCGGACACCAGCTATGCTGTCCATGCTGGTAGTGAGGCGCCCCTGTGGTGACACAATATGTCCCACCTCCTATATATGCTACCTGTGGGGGAACATGGTCTTGTGCCATTACCTCCATGGTACAGTTTATAGGTTTTGCGCCAGCAGCTTTAAACCCGCACTGTGGTTTTGAATAGGCGTTCAAGTCCTGGGGACACAGTATTATGTGTGCTCCCCGGCTCCGGCACCCCGAGAGGTCAGTACCTGTCATAGCGTGCCCCCACTTTATGACATAAAGTGGGACCGCTGTGAAACAGATGTGTGCACCCCTTGTATGACTCCAATGTTCTCTACCCTGTATACCGGCGCGGGTCGGGCTGTCCTACCCATGACCGGCATTCTTACTACTATACCCATGATAGTATGATTGGACCATCCACCATACTGGGACTGGGTAGGTCTCAGAAGCTAGCCGGAGTTGACACGGGCTTAATGCATTCTCAAACGGGTGGAGGGCTGCGAGGTGTTTGCTGATCCAGGAGGGGAACTAAACCCTGTTTTAAATCCTCTAGATTACTGCGGCCCTCGCCCAGCAACCATGCCCCGTACAGCACGCACACCTCGTTCTGTGCAGCCTGGTCAGAAGCATTTCTGTCCTCTCTTATAAGGGCATTTACAGTCTTGGCGTGTCTCTCCAGCTTAGCTATTATTTCTTTTAAATGGACCGTCATGACCTGGTCCTCATGTAACTCCGAGCCTACTACCTGATTCTCATCCATCAAGATTTTCCTCAATTGTGTTTTTCGACCGTTTATCTGTGTCTGCAATTCTATGTCATCCAGACTGTTGATGACAGAGGACCCTGTGTTAAACGTGGTAAAAACTTCATTCCAGGCTCCCCTTCTTTGTCTCCCCGCATTACCAAAATACTCATGGTGTGTGGTGTACAGTTCGGTTTTGTCTATGTTGGCAAAATCGAACTTGTAGAATTTCCTAAACATGTCTTTTAGCAGAGCCTGGTATAGCTGTTCTGTCTCTTTGGGGCACCACTCAGGTAAGTGTACATCGGTGAGGTTCAGGATCACGGAAACTACTACGTAGTGTACCCCCTGGTACAGTACCTGTTCCGTCGGTACTAGTACCAGCCCATTCCTTGGTCCTTTGGTGGTGGCAGGGCACCCCTATCTGTGTGTCCTTGCTGCCTGAGTCATGGGTAGGGGCTTCCGGGCGTGTGCCACTAGCTCAGTGGCTTTAACTGGGGCTGGGTAACGTGGGACTATGCAAGTGTGTAGGTGGGAATCCCATTCCACCCCCTTCCCCTTATCCTGCCATGATGCGGAGAAGATGATGGATATGCCTGTGGGGCAGGCCTTTTGCGACCCCCACATGCAGACATAAATTCCCTGTTCCGACTCCCACCACTTATCCCAGCATACGCTAGTCCCTCCTTGGGTCCCGGTGACCGTCCAGTGGGTGTCGTTCCCCATTCGTTCCCAGTCAGCTGTACAGTCCCCCATGTCTGTGCTCAGCTTCCTGAGCCATCACCACCTTCCCAGGGTAATCTGTCCTCTACAAGTCAGGCACACGCGTTTCCCCTCAGTGACTCCAACCCGTGAGGCCACAACCTGTACGCTGGGGCAGGGGAGGGAGACCTCCCCGTAGGTGAACCCGGTCTGGCTGGAGTACCGGGTGGAATTGGATCTCAACCACCCGGGCCATCATCCCTCATGGGAATAGATGGCGGGCTCCTCCGCGCCTTGTTCGCTGCTCCCAGCAGTCACAACTGGTGCTTTCCCTCCCGAGCACCCATAGATGTGGGAGTCCTCCACGTCACCTCGCTTTCCAATGCTCATCCCTATCAGGGCGAGTAGGAGTACGCCCCCTTTCATCCTGAAATCCTTTCCTGCAAAGAGACACAAGAGCATATAGCCAGGACACGAGGAGATTCTCTGGCTTGGGTAAAGCATAGTCGAGTCTCGTGACCTCGACTTAAATACAAAAGGCCTAGAAATTCAGTTGTTTGCGCCAGCCGCTAGCGCCTTAGGAGGAGGAGAAGTGGGTCGCTAAGCGGCTAGCGCCCGGGCGCGGTGCGATCTGCGCCTCTCGTGAAATTCAGTTAAGTTTTAGCAGCAGCGCAAAACCGTAGCGTGCGCTCAGCTGCACGCGCAGATCCTGACGTCATTTCATGGTGCAACGCCCTTTGTGCGCCCCGAACTGGAAATTCAGTGGTGTCGGCCTATTGTGCGCCTGGCGCCCCCAGCGACTGGTAGAGGGGAACGGTTCCCAGTCGCTGCGGGGCGTGGGGGGCGCTAATTAAAGGGGGCTCCTCCTGCAATATAAATGGCAGCCATTTTGCTCCACTCCTTCTTTGTGAGAGACGGATATTTGGAGAGAGACAAAGGTAGAGAGCTTTCTGGTTTGGCTGAACACTTGCACAGGTACTTGTGGCTTCAGGCCAGAGCTTTGCACTTGGATTTAACTTTCAGTGCCAGCATTGATTCGATACATCTAATGGGGGCTGCAATGGGTGGAGACGTTGGCTTACTGCATTGCATTCAAAGGGCTCAGAGACGCCGTGAGAGAGTGCCAGTCATGGCCAGACGGAGAAAGGCCAACAGGCGTCGGCACAGGAGGCCTTACCCACCCAGGGTATACCGCCAGCAGTTCTCATATCTGAACATGTCTGAGGAGCAGTGTGTTCGGAGGCTGCCATTCAGAAGGGAGGTGGTCACTGAGATCTGCCACCTGCTTCGCAGAGATCTGCAGCCACAGCTCAGGAGCAGGACGTCTCTGTCGGTGGCAGTGAAGGTGATGGTGGCCCTCAACTTCTATGCCACCGGCTCCTTCCAATCCGCTACTGGGGACATTGCCAACATTTCCCAGTTCGCGGTACATTGCTGCATCCGCCAGGTGAACAATGCCCTTTTCAGAAGGAGACGTCAGTACGTCTCCTTCCCCATGACCCTGGACAAGCAGCAAGAGCGTGCAATGGGATTTGGAAGAATAGCGGGCTTCCCCATGGTCCAGGGCGTAGAACTGATGAACCAGCTGTAAGATCCGTGTGTTAAGGGAGACACGGAATGCAGGAGTTGATTTAACAAGTGTTTACTGAACAAAGTCTGGAGGTGAACTAACTACACAAGATGCTACACAGGCTTATATACCCGAGTGGTCACTACTGGTACTACAGTATACAGGGGCTTCAAAAACATAGTTCCTCCTAAAGGTACATACACTACAATTCCTCCCCTTTTAGATAAATAGTACATAACATTTTAAGTAATCATTAAATAACATTTTTACAAGAACAATAATATACACATTTGCTGAAGTTAATCAATTACAAATTCAGTCTCTCTGGAGGCTTCCTGACTCGGTCCGGATAACGCCTCGGTGGTGTAGTAGGTTTCGGTGGTGTAGTAGGTTCTTTTGGCAAGGTCGATTCGGCTTCAATGCCAGTGTCGGGTTCATCTGGTTCCAGTATCACCGGATCGGAGGTAGATACTATGGGTATCTCTGCTTCATCACTAGGCGTATAGAGTTGTGGTGTAGGTTGTCCTTTTTTGGATGACTCTATGATCTGGTCAGCATAGCGCCTTATTATGCTTTCTCCAATGTCCACGGTATACATCAGCGGTCCTAGTCATGTGCAAATAGTTCCAGGCTGCCATTTCTCGGTACGGTAGTCCCGGACCAAAACTGGTTGACCTATCTGGAAGGTTCTAGTTGGCCTTTCATTCATGCTTTGAAATTGCCAGTTCTCTGCGTCCCTTCTGACGTTTGGCTTGACCAAATCCAGCCGGCATCTTAGTCTTCTATTGAAAAACATCATGGCGGGGGTTTGGTTTGTAACCACATGTGTTGCATTCCTGTACGCAAACAAGAAGTTATCTACCTTATGTTGTAGATTTATGTCTTCATTACCCATGGCCTTTATGGCCTTCTTGAAGGTCTGGACAAACCTTTCAGCCAATCCATTGGTGGCGGGATGGTATGGGGCGGACGTGTAGTGCTTAACCCCATTGTTTTTTAAGAACTTCCTGAATTCTTCGGATACAAATTGCGGTCCATTATCAGAACAGATCTGTTCAGGCAGCCCATTCCTGGCGAATATGGTCCTTAATACTGTGATGGTTTTTTCCGTGGTGGTGGAGGACATCTTTATTACCTCCGGCCACTTGGAGTGTGCATCCACCGCAATTAAGAACATTGAGTCCATAAATGGACAAAGTCGATATGTACCCTTTGCCATGGAGATGAGGGCCACTCCCATGGATGTAGAGGGGCTTGTGGTGGGGCGTTTTGGACCTTCTGGCATCCTGGACAGCTCTTGGTCATTTCTTCGATGTCTCCATCGATACCTGGCCACCACACAAACGCTCTGGCTAAGTTCTTCATTTTCACTCCACCCAGATGCCCCTTGTGAAGCTCCTTTAGCACTCTATCCTTGAGTTTGGGTGGAATCCCCACTCTGGATCCACACATCAAGGTTCCTCGGCACACTGACAGCTGTTCTCTTCTTTGCGAGAATGCTGGCAACAGTGGTTCGCCATGTGCTGGCCATCCCTTCACCGTTAAATCGTAGACTCGTGAGAGAGTCGGGTCATTTCGCGTTTCCTTTTCAATGGTAGAATTTGTCACCGGTAGATATTCCACTATGGTCGAGTGGAACATCTCCACTGGGTCCACTGTAGGCGCCTCTTCCACCGTTGGCAACGGTAGGCGCGATAACCCGTCAGCATTTCCATGCTGTTTTGTTCCTTTGTATAATATGTCATATTGGTGTGCCCCTAGGAAAAGGGACCACCTCTGTAGCCTTTGCGCTGTCATAATGGGAACACCCTTTTTAGGGTTGAATATGGAGACGAGGGGTTGATGGTCAGTCAACAAGGTAAATTTTTGTCCGTGTAGGTAATGGTTGAATTTCTTCACCCCCCACACCAGGCTGAGTGCCTCCCTGTCGATCTGGGCATAGTTACGCTCAGCTGAGTTCAATGAGCGTGACGCAAAAGCTATCGGCCGCTCCGAGCCATCAGGGAATCTATGCGATAATACTGCTCCCACGCCGTAAGGGGATGCATCGCACGCCAGTCTGATTGGCAGTGATGGGTTGTAATGAGCCAACACTTCCCTGGACGTGATCAAGCCTTTGCATTTATGGAAGGCACGTTTACAGTCTTCGCTCCATTTCCAAACTACTCCCGTTTGTAGCAGTGCATTAAGCGGGTGCAGAACCGTCGACAAGTTTGGTAAAAATTTATGATAGTAATTTACTAATCCCAGGAACGACCTTAATTGTGAGACATTTTCAGGCGCTGGGGCCTTTACGACCGCTTCAATTTTTTCAGGTAACTTATGCAACCCTTCTTCGTTAATGACATGGCCACAAAATATGATATTTGTTCCTGGAAAAATTCGCACTTGCGGCGATTTGCTCATAGGCCCCGTTCTCTCAGCCTCGTGAGCACCTGCTCCAAGTTGGCAAGGTGCTCATTGTCATTTTCTCCTGTTACAAGGATGTCGTCTAGGTAGCATTGAGTCCCCGGAATCCCTTGCAGGACTTGCTCCATAGCTCTTTGCCAGATAGCCGCAGCTGATGCCACTCCGAAAACCAGTCGATTGTACTGGTACAGGCCTTTGTGTGTGTTTATCGTGAGATACTTTTTAGAGGCCTCCTCAACCTCCATCTGTAGATATGCCTGTGCTAAGTCAATTTTGGTGAAACGTTTCCCTCCAGATAGTGAGGCGAAAATATCTTCTATCCTCGGAAGAGGATACTGTACCGTGTGAAGAACCGGGTTTACAGTCACCTTGAAGTCCCCACAGATGCGAACTTTTCTCTGTTCTTCAGATTTATCATTATTCAACGTTTTCTTCATGACCGGGACGATGGGTGTTGCCCACTCGCTCCAATCTACCTTGGATAACACGCCTGCTTTTTCCAAATTCTCCAGCTCTGCCTCGACGGCTGGACGAATTGCGTATGGCACTGGCCTTGCCTTAAAAAAGTTGGGAATTGCCGCATCTTCCACTTTTATTGAGGCGGTGGTGCCTTTCAGGGTTCCTAGTTCCTGTTGAAACACTACTTTGGCGTTAGCCAAGATTTCTTTTAATCGTCCAGGTATGACGTCATCATCGTTTTTTTTCTTACTGGTCACCGTCAGTGCCTGAATGGAGTGCCAGTCTAAACGTATCTTTCTGATCCATTCACGTCCCAACAATGGTGGACCACCATCTCGCAGAACGTATAAATACAACTTCTGTATACAACAGGCACCCTTATTTTCCCTCTGGGGTATACTTTCTGCCCCGTATATGTCTTCAAGACAATGGATGTGTCTTTCAAAGGTATATGCGGAAATAGCCGCTCGTAATCCCGTCGACTCATGACGGTCAGAGCTGATCCTGTATCTAGCTCCATTTTGACTGGGGACCCCGCTATCGTGAGGGTAACCCAAATGGTCTGGTAATCTTCTTTGGCAATTACATTATGTAATTTGAAACAGCTTAGTCTCTTGTTTCCGGAGTTGCTATCGCTCTTCTGGTCTTCGGAGCTACTGTCCGTCATCATTTGTACCTTTCTGTACTTTTCCTTATTGACCTTTTTACTCTCAGCGGATTTCTTTCCAGATCTGCATACACGTGCAATGTGTCCCATCTTTCCGCATTGCCTGCATGCTTTGTCCTTGAACCAGCAGTCCTTCTGGTCATGGGTGGATCTGCTGCGATAACATCTCTCGAAACCCCGTGTCATTTCATGGGTGCCGAAGTCCTGTGGCTTTTGCTGTATCTCTGCAGCTCCTCTTGCTGCTGCTTCATATGATACAGCCACACTGAAAGCCTTGTCCAGTGTTAAATCTTTCTCAGAAAGTAGTCTTTTCTGTGTTCCTTCGCTTAGGAGACCGCAGACGAATTTGTCTCATAGAGAATCTGCCAGTCCTGCCCCGAATTGGCAGTGCTTTGACAGCTTTCGTAATTCGGTGAGGTAATCAGCGTTACTTTCATTCTTGTGCTGATTCCTCCTGAAGAATTTGAATCGTTCTGCTATCAGCAGCGGTGTTGGGTTTAAGTGCTCCTGTAAGGTATCAACAATCTCCTTAAAATTCTTGTCCATCGGTTTGGCTGGAGTGATCAAGTTTCGTAACAGCCCGTATGTCCTTGCGCCCATTAGATTTAGAAGTACCGATGCCTTTTTATCATCCGCTACTTCATTCACCTTGCAATATACCTCCACTCTTTCCACATATGTGGTCCAATCTTCTATATCACTATCGAAAGCAGTAATATTGCCAGTCTTCGGCATCTTGAAAATCTAAAATGGCGCTTCCCGCGCTTTTCCTCCGTCCCCGATGGATCAAAATGGCGCCTCCCGCGCTTTTCTTTCTTCCCCGCCGAGTTAAGATGGTGCCTCCCGCGCTTTCCCGCTGCTGCCAACGCTGTTCTCCGCGGTTCCCGTTGCGACCTGCAGCTTTTCGCGGTATTTCTATTTTTTTTTTTTGCTTTGGCTTCGACTTTCGTCTGAGGAATCGATCCCCTTGAGGTGCTGCCGAATTGCAGGTAAGTTTGTTTCTAACTCGTCGCCACTGTTAGATCCGTGTGTTAATGGAGACACGGAATGCAGGAGTTGATTTAACAAGTGTTTACTGAACAAAGTCTGGAGGTGAACTAACTGCACAAGACGCTACACAGGCTTATATACCCGAGTGGTCACTACTGGTACTACAGTATACAGGGGCTTCAAAAACATAGTTCCTCCTAAAGGTACATACACTACACCAGCAATGGTCAGGCCTTGCTTCAGGACTGCAGTGTGCAGGGCATGGCAGCCAAACAAGTCGACCCCCCCCTTTAAGAGCTGACCGGCGCCTGACTGTCTGCCTTCAATCAGCAACTCGCCGCACCTGCGCTGCGCCCGCCCTCGGTGTTAGCGCCCCGGATCGCCGGCTTAGCGCCTAATGATAGTCGTGCATCGCCTGCTTTAGCGCAGCAGCAACCTCTTGGGGCGAAACAACTGAATATCGGCAAAGGTGGCGCTAAGTTACGCCGGGCGCAAAGTTTAGCGAACGCCCGGCTGTAGCGCCCCAAACGTGGCTATACTGAATTTCTAGGCCAAACACTCTTAACAATACTACTACTATTTAAACTACCAATCACCTCATTTAAACTTAAACTAAACACCCAAACTTAATATTGTGGCAGAACCACTGAATGACTCTGGCTAACTGTATATAATTCTCTTTAACGATGTTCTAACACCAGCCTAAACCTGTACCATTGTGTTAGGCATTACTGTGTTTTGTATATAGAGTTTGCATGTATAGGGCGTGACCCCTTTAAGAGCGCGGGCAAACGCGATGACGTCACGTCGCAAACCACGGGGCTGCCCAGGCAGTCCTCGTGGCATCTTCGTTGAGTAAAGACCTGTTTAGTTGTTCTCTTGTGTCAATTTCTGTTATTTGTTGGAATTTGTTAATTCCTACATTGGTGACCCTGTTTTTGTGAACGTTTTCACAAAAGAAGAGCACAGCATGGAAGCAAACGCCGTTTCGCTAAGGCTACCGCAGTTCTGGGTGCAGCAAGCACCCTCGTGGTTTATTCAGGTCGAGGCCCAGTTCACCCTGAGGAACATCGATGCGGATCAGACCAAGTACCTTTATGTAGTCTCCACACTCGACAGCTCTACCGCCTCTCAGATCATCAGCCTCCTCGAAAACCCCCCAACGGTGCGCCAGTATGAAACCCTCAAAGCGCGGTTACTGCAGGTTTTCGGGCTCACAAAATCAGAGCACGCCCGTCGATTACTCGCTATGCCCGGGCTCGGGGACTCCAAGCCTTCAGAGTTGATGAGCCAAATGCTGACACTCCTGGGCTCAGAACGGAAATGTTTCCTATTCCGTGAGATTTTCCTCGGCCAACTGCCTGAACAGGTACAAGCTGCCCTGGCCTGCTCTGAAATTGAGGACTGCGCAACACTCGCTGCGGAGGCTGACAACATTTTTGCTGTAACTCGGCAGGACTGCGCCGTCACGAGGCACCCATCCCCCGCAGACGCCGCCCCAGCTCGTCAGCCTGCTGGGCTGTGTTTCTACCACGCGCAGTTCGGCGTGAAGGCGAAGCGTTGCCGCCCTCCCTGCAGTTTTCCCCAAAAGAACAAACAACACTGACACTGCGACCACCGAGGAACGGGTCTAACGGGCACGCCGCGATGGTGATCGGCAACGCGGGAAAATTGCTGTTCATCACTGATACTCTCTCCGGTCGTCGTTTTCTGTGCGACACGAGCGCAGTGCAGCATTTTACCCGCGTCCGCCCTCGATGTGCAGACGGGGAACCACGGCCCCACCCTTGAAGCGGCCAATGGCGGAACAATTCGGACCTTCGGCAGACGGCGAGTGGAGGTGTGCCTCGGGGAGCAACGTTTTCACTGGGAATTTGTTACGGCCAAGGTTTCCCAACCCCTCCACGGCGCGGATTTCCTGTGCGCCAACAGCCTCCTGGTCGACGTTAGGAACCGGCGGCTGATCAACGCAGCAACTTTTAATTCTCTTCCGCGTTACCGCAGTAACACTATGTCACGCACCGTCTCCTGTGCGTTCCCAACTCCTGATGAGTTCGCTTGCCTGCTCGGCGAATTCCCCGACCTGACAAGACCCACATTCTCCTCCACAGCCACGAAACATGGTGTGGAACACCACATCACCACCAACGGCCCCCCGGTCTACGCGTGGGCCCGGCGCCTGGAACCTGGAAAGCTGGCTGTCGCAAAGGCGGAGTTCGCAACCATGGAATGGTTAGGGATTATTAGCCGGTCGAATAGTCCCTGGTCTTCATCCCTCCATATCATCCCAAAGCCTGGCGGCGGATGGCAGCCATGTGGCGACTATCGACACCTCAACGACGCCACCACTCCTGATCAGTACCCGATCCCCCACATTCAGGATTTCTCTGCCCATTTGGCAGGGAACACCGTGTTCTCAAAAGTCGACCTCATCCGGGGCTACCACCAGGTCTCAGTTCATCCACAAGACGTCCAGAAGACCGCAGTCATCACCCCATTCGGCCTCTTCGAGTTTTTACGAATGCCGTTTGGTTTAAAGAACGTCGCCCAGGCTTTCCAACGCCTGATGGACTCCGTGCTGCGGGACCTCAAGTTCCTCTTCGTCTACCTCGATATTCTAATTGCCAGTCCTGCTAAGGAAGAACATACCTGTCACCTACGCACCCTTTTTTGACGCCTCAGCCAACACGGCCTGATTATCAACCCGGCCAAGTGTCAGTTTGGCCTGCACCAAATTGATTTCCTGGGGCATCGTATCACCTCAGAGGGAGCGGTTCCTTTACCTTCGAAAGTAGAGGTGGTGACATCCTTTCCATGCCCGCAGAACGTAAAGGCCCTGCAGGAATTCCTAGGCATGGTAAACTTTTACCACCGTTTCGTGCCTAAGGCGGCACTACTCATGCAGCCCCTGTACGAGGCCCTCAAGGGCAAGACTGGCAAGAAGCCGGTAGACTGGACGGATGACATGGCCCGAGCGTTCGCCGACACCAAAAGCGCCTTAGCCAACGCGACTATGCTGGCGCACCCGCTGCCAGGAGCCACCATCGCCCTCACCACTGATGCGTCGGACCACGCAGTCGGTGCCATGCAACAGCAGTGGGTGAACGGGATGTGGCAGCCGTTGGCATTCTTCAGCCGTCAACTACGGCAGAACGAGAGAGCATACAGCACGTTCGACCGGGAGTTGCTCGCCCTTTTTCTGGCCATCTGCCATTTTCGGTTCCTGCTGGAAGGACGTCCTTTCACCGCCTTTGTGGACCATAAGCCGCTAACCTTTGCAATGGCCAAGACCGCTGAACCGTGGTCAGCCCGACAGCAGCGTCAACTGACCTACATATCCGAATTCACCACGGATATACAGCACGTGGCCGGTAAGCACAACCTGGTGGCAGACTGCCTCTCCCGCGCGATCGTCATTACGGCAGACCGAGTGCGACCGCCCACCAGACCGCCAGCCGACCAGCAGCCTCCGCCTCGAGAGTACAGGAGTTGTTCTGACAGGCTCGTCAGACCCCCTCACCGTATGACTTTGTCCGTTAAAGCGAATTCTGGGAGGGCGCATGTGGCAGAACCACTGAATGACTCTGGCTAACTGTATATAATTCTCTTTAACGATGTTCTAACACCAGCCTAAACCTGTACCATTGTGTTAGGCATTACTGTGATTTGTATATAGAGTTTGCATGTACAGGGCATGACCCCTTTAAGAGCGCGGGAAAACGCGGGCAAACGCGATGACGTCACGTTGCAAACCACGGGGCTGCCCAGGCAGTCCTCGTGGCATCTCCGTTGAGTAAAGACCTGTTTAGTTCTCTTGTGTCGATCTCCGCTTTAAGTTCCTCGGAGTCCACATCACGGAAGACCTCTCCTGTTCCCTCAATACCTCCTCTCTGGTGAAGAAGGCCCAGCAGCGCCTATATTTCCTAAGGAGGCTGAAGGGATGTAACCTGTCACCCCTGATCCTCTCTAACTTTTACCGCTGCACAATAGAGAGCATCCTGACGAACTGTATCACAGTATGGTATGGCAGCTGTAGCTACTATGGCCGGAAAGCCCTGCAGCGGGTAGTCAAAACTGCCCAACGCATTACCGGCACCCGGCTACCGACCATAGAGCACATATACCAGAAACGCTGTTTACGGAGGTCACGGACCATCATCAAAGACCCTACCCACCCCAGCCACAGTCTGTTCGCCCTCCTGCCATCTGGGAGACGCTACAGATGCATTCGCACCCGTACGACCAGATTTAGGAACAGCTTCTTTCCCAGGGCTATCATCCTACTGAACTCCACAAATAAACTCTAAAGCCTGCACATCTGCCAATGCACTTTATTATGGTTATGTTTATGTTAATGTATTACAAGCCAAATGTATGTTGAATGTTTAAATGTCTTAATCTAAATGTACACTCTCGGGAGCCGCAAGCCTACATTTCGTTGTACTGCACTTGTGCACTAACAATGACAATAAAAGTTGATTATGATTATGATTATGATTATGTTATTTGTTGGAATTCGTTAATTCCTACAATATCACACTTAAAAATTACGCAAAACTATGTACATCCGCCGCCCGTCTCTGGGCGGCCAGCCTAATCCCTGTTCGGGCTGTGGCACACCGCTCCCTTCGGTGTGGCCGCACTGTCCTGTACTTTCGGTTCTTCACAGCCTGTGGCTGCTGGCTGGGGACCTCTGTCCTTAGATTTTCCCATGACTCGAGAGGCTGTCCCTTTAAAATGGTGACCACGGTTTCCTCGGCTGGGGCGTCTGTGGGGACCTTCTGAGGACTTTGGCAAGCACTTTCATAGCGCGCCGGCTGTTGTGCCATGGGACCGCGTGGGATTCCTATCCTGGGCCTCCTCCAGCTGCCGGTGTGCAGTGCTTGCGAACCCCAACGGTGAAGTTAGTTCGCAGCGTCCCCTGGGATCACGTGGGCCATGGGGAGCCAATCGGAGCAGGGAATCTCTATTCACAGATTTGACAGGAAGACCTGTCAAATCTATGAATAGAGTTCGGCCCTAAAACTTAAGTAAAACTTCAAATAAATTTTTAAAAAATCACATTTTCAAAATAACTATATAAATTACATAAATTAACTATTTTAAACAAAAATTAAAATTTTTGAAAAAATTAATTAAAGTTTTTAACAGGGCTAAAAATAAACTTAGGTTTCTTTAAAGTATTTTAAAATGATAAACCTGTGGAAAAAATGTTTTAATTTTACTTAATTAACCTCTTACCTTGTTAAAAGCAGGCCTTGCGACTGCTTTTTTCACGCGCAGCTGCTAGAGACTTGCCCGCAAGGAGAAACCTGTAAAAATACCGGAAGTTCCAGGTCTACGCGCTGCCTCTCTGGTGTACGTGTTTGACCTGTGAATCCATTCCTTCAAGGGAACGGAAGTTCCGGTTTCTAGCGCATACGCAGTGCATGCACGAATCCGGCACTTTCGTTGGCCCTACGCGTGAGTACACAGTGAGTACCTGTGGGGACCCGAATTTCTGGCCCAATAGTCCAGTTGAGACTGAACCAGTGTTTTATAAAGGTTCATCATAACTTCCTTGCTTTTGTACTCTATGCCTCTATTTATGAAGCCCAGGATCTCGTATGCTTTTTTAACCGCTTTCTCAACCTGCCCTGCCACGTTCAACGATTTGTGCACAGATACCCCCAGGTCTCTCTGTTCATGCACCCCCTTTAGGATTGTACGCTTTAGTTTATATTGCCTCTCCTCGTTCTTCCTACCATAATGTATCACTTCGCACTTTTCTGCATTAAATTTCATCTGCCACATGTCTGCCCATTTCACCAGCCTGTTTATGTCTCCTTGAAGTCTATCACTAGCCTCCTCACTGTTCACTATCCTTCCAAGTTTTGTGTCATCTGCAAATTTTGAAATAGTGCCCTGTACCCCCAAGGTCAAGTCATTAATATATTATCAAGAAAAGAAGTGGTCCTGGTACCAACCCCTGGGGAACACCACTGTATACCTTCCTCCAGTCCGAAAAACAACCGTTCACCACTACTCTCTGTTTCCTGTTACTTAGCCAATTCCATATCCGTGCTGCCACTGTCCCTTTTATTCCATGGGCTTCAACTTTGCTGGCAAGCCTATTATATGGCAATTATCTTAACCGAGACACTGTTTCTAGTACAAAAGCTGTAGTGGGTATGCACCAGTAATGACAAATACTTATCCCTGGTGAGTTCCCAGATTTTTTTTTCTCTCTTAAACAATATTTTTCATCAAATAAAATCGATGAGATTTGTTTAAAGAAACTTAATCCTAATTGGTCTGTAGTTGAAAAAGTTTATCCTTGAAAATAAATTTATCCTGCAGCTCATCTAGGATAAATACCACTCCTGGTACATAGCCCTACCGTAAAGTTCACCTGTAAGTGATTTTTAGGGATGAGCATTGGAATGGCTTGAAGGGGACTATTGTACTAAACTGTCTTTTTTTGCTTTCTGTCTTCAAGGAGAAACTTTGGCCTAAACTTAAAATATTTAGGTTCAGCTAATCACGAGTTGCATTGAAAGCTGCTTCATTTACTTTTGGGGGAGGAACTGAATGTTAGTAATGAACCATGAAAATTAAAATGTTTGAGAGGGTAAATAAGGAAAAAATATATCACGCAGTTAGGAAGACCTCTTGCTACCTTCAAGACCCGGTGGCATGAACAGGTTTGGAGAAGCCATTTTTATGTTTCCTCGTTAAATCTACGCAAGTGCGCTGCTTTGTATGGGTGTTTAGGGTTATTGTTGTCATTAATAAATGAAGTGAATTATCAGATATATTACTGTCTCTAGGTTTTCAAATCTGTTTAAAAGGTAAAGGAGTGATCCAACACACCCTCCCCAGGGCCTTGACATCTTTCCTAAAGTGTGGTGCCCAGAATTGGCCACAATACTCCAGCTGGGGCCTTACCAATGTTTTATAAAGTTTCTTTTTTTTAAAATTTGTTTCTGGGATGTGGGCATCACTGGCAAGGCCACCATTTATTGCCCATCTCTAATTGCCCTTGAGAAGGTGGTGGTGAGCCACCTTCTTGAACCGCTGCAGTCCAAGTGGGGAGGGTACTCCCATAATGGAAGGAAAAAGTGTGGTAGAGCTATAGTAATAGGGGATTCAATTGTAAGGGGAATAGATAGGCGTTTCTGCGGCTGCAAACGAGACTCCAGGATGGTGTGTTGCCTCCCTGGTGCAAGGGTCAAGGACATCTCCGAGTGGCTGCAGAACATCTTGGAAGGGGAGGGTGAACAGCCAGTTGTCGTGGTGCATATAGGCACCAACGATATAGGTAAAAAGCGGGATGAGGTCCTAAAAGCGGAATATAGGGAGTTAGGAGGTAAATTAAAAAACAGGACCTCAAAGGTAGTAATCTCAGGATTGCTACCAGTGCCACGTGCTAGTCAGAGTAGAAATAGAAGGATACTTCAGATGAATACGTGGCTAGAGGAATGGTGCCAGGGGGAGGGATTCAAGTTCCTGGGACATTGGAACCGGTTCTGGGGGAGGTGGGACCAGTTCAAACCAGACGGTCTGCACCTGGGCAGGGCTGGAACCGATGTCCTAGGGGGAGTGTTTGCTAGTGCTGTGGGGGAGGGTTTAAACTAAAATGGAAGGGGGTTGAGAACCTGAGCAGGGAGACAGGGGAAAGGAAAACAAGGATAAAAGCAAAAGATAGGAAGGAGAAAAACAAAAGTGGCAGTCAGAGAAATCAACGGTTTAAATCAAACGTGGCCACAGTAAATAATAATTCTAATAGGTCTAAGAGCATTAAAAAAAACAAGCCTGAAGGCTTTGGCCTAGAAATTCAGTTGGCTGCGCCAGCCGTTAGCGCCTTAGGAGGAGCAGATCTCGCGCGCTAGGTGCTTAGCGCCCGGGCGCAGCGCGATCTGCGCCTCGCCCCAACTTCAGTAGACATTTAGCGCCGGTGCAAAGTCTTTGCGCGCGCTCAGCTGCGCGCGCAGATCATGACGTCATTTCGTCGTGCAACGCCCTTTGTGCGCCCGGAACCGGAACTTCACTCGCGCCGCCCCATTGTGCGCCGGGCGGCCCTAACGACTGTTGAGTGGAACGGTACACAGCCGAGGCGGGCCGCGGGGAGCGCTAATTAAAGGGCACTTACCCTGCACTATAAAGGGCAGCCATTTTGCAGCATTCACTCTTGTGCAACGGATTTTTGGAGAGAGACCAAGGAAGAGAGCTTACTGCTTTGGCCCAACACTAGGACAAGTATTTTTGGCTTCAGGCCAGAGCTTTGCAATTATCTTTGCCTTCATTGAGATCTCAGTGTTTGCCAGCATATTATGGGGGCTGCATTGGGTGCCAACGCTGAGTTTCAGCCTTATGTCGGAAGGGCTTACAGACGCCGTGAGAGAGTGGCAGCCCTGGCTAGATGCAGAGGGGGCAACAGGCGTCGCCAAGTGAGGCCTTACCCACCCAGGGTATACCGCCAGCAGTTCTCCTATCTCAACATGTCTGCCGCGCAGTGTGTTAGGAGGCTGCGATTCAGAAGGGAGGTGGTTGCAGACATCTGCCAGCTGCTTCACAGAGATCTGCGTCCACAGCTGATGCGCAGGACGTCTCTGTCGGTGGCAGTGAAGGTGACGGTGGCTCTCAACTTCTATGCCACCGGCTCCTTCCAATCCGCTGCTGGGGACATCGTTAACATCTCCCAGTTCGCCGTGCATTGCTGCATCCGCCAGGTGACCAATGCCCTTTTCAGAAGGAGACGTCAATTCATCTCCTTCCCCATGACCCTGGACAAGCAGCAGCAGCGTGCAGTGGGATTTGCAAGAATAGCGGGCTTCCCCATGGTGCAGGGCGCCATTGACTGCACGCATGTGGCTTAGCGGGCACCTCTGGAGCATGCCGAGGATTATCGCAACCGGAAAGGCTACCATTCCCTCAACGTACAGCTGGTGTGTGACCACAGGCAGCGCATCCTAGCTGTCAATGCCTGCTTTCCAGGCAGCAGCCACGATGCCTTTATCCTGCGAAAGACAACTGTGGCTGACATGTTCCAGGCACAGCCTCACCAAAGAGGATGGCTTATCGGGGACAAAGGCTATCCTTTGTGTACCTGGCTCATGACCCCGCTCCGCGCGCCCACGACCCCTGCTGAAGAGGCATACAACGAGAGCCATCAAGCGACCAGGAACCTCATCGAACAAACAATCGGCGTCCTGAAGCAACGGTTCCGCTGTCTGGATCGCTCCGGGGGAGCCCTCCAGTATTCGCAGGAGCGAGTCTCCCAATTCGTCGTCATTTGCTGCATGCTGCACAACCTGGCTATCCGCAGGACTCCGGCACTGCCACCTCACGTTGGACCACCACCTCAGGAGGAGGAGCAGGAGGAGCATGAGGAGGAGGAGGAGGAGGAGGAGGAGGAGTACCAGCCCAGGAGGGAGGCAGAAGGTCCAAGGGCCGCCCGTCGGCGGCTTATTGAACGTCACTTCTAGGCCCCCTGTCAGGGAATGGCTTGTGCCAATGAAAGAACATGATTGCAGCCGCTCCGCAAGCCCTCAGCCGGTTAAGGCAACAAACACTTCAAAGATCAAACATGGACAATGTGAATAAATAAAATGGTTTATTGTACAAACTCAGGGCCCTTCCCACATGAAAACCAAAAACACACGACACCCCCAAAAAACACTCACACACATGACTCACTCCCACAACCTGGGGAGGATTAACAAAAGATGTTAACAAAAATGGCCTTCATCCTCGGCCTTCACAAAACACCCATTCCAATAAACACAACATTTGGACACGCCCTCTACTTTGTGTCCCGCGAGGGCGATGCCGTCTGCAAACTTTGGCGGCCCCTGCACCCCCTGCTGCTCCTCCTCAAAGTGAGGCCAGTGGCTGCTGCAAGGCTGGGGGAAGGCTGCTGGGGGGCACATGTCGTGACGGCAGATGCCCTTGGGGGTCGGCCTAGACGAGGTCTGGCCGTCGAGGGGCCGGCTGGTGAATGCTGCAGCTGTGGCTGGGCAGCATCAGTCGCTGCAGCAGCTCGTGGCAGCTCCACTGGGGGAGTGGCAGTGGCGGCTGGAGGAATGGGGGCAAGCTGGCGGATGGCAGGCGCTCGCTGGTCGCCTGAGACACTGGCACTTGCCCGGGCCAGCACTGCAGCATGCGCAGCAATCTGCCGAGGGACAGACCGCTGTGCTGCTGCAGCGCGCCGGGTGCCCTGGCGATGCCTGGCTGACACAGCGAGTGTGGCAGCAGTGAGTGCCCGTGTTGCCCTGTTCTGTGACCGCATCAGAGCAGCCAGTGACTGCACGGCACCACTGATCACCTGGCCAGTCGCTGCCTGACCTGCCCCGAATTCCGCCAAACTGGTGGCCTGTGAGGCCCCGAATTCGGTCACACTCCGAGACAGGGACTCGATGGCCTCAGGCATCCGGCCACTACCCCCATGAGCTCCGTGTGCCGGCGCTCCGAGTCCGCGGACATGTCCTCGAGGCGGCGCATCTCCTCGGCGTTGACCGTCTCCGGACTGGAGGCCGGACTCTCCCTCTGGGGAGAAGGCCGCTGAGCTCGCCGACCCTTCCTGCGTTGCTGGACGCCGCTGGGCCCAGCAATTGGACTCCTCCCCGACCCTTCCCCCCTCTGGGGAGAAGGCCGCTGAGCTTCCACCCCCCTCCCGCGTTTCTGCAGGCCGCTGGTCCCAGGAGCTACACTCCCCTCTGACACTTCCCCCACGCTCCCCTCCAGGGAAGACGTCTCCCCTACATTGGCATGGCTTGCCGCGGCTGAGGGTTCCCCTGATGGGCCGCCTTCCTCTTGCTCCTCCTCCTCCTCTTCTGAGGGGCTGTCACTGGCAACTTCAGGGACCTCCTCCTCACCATCTGAAAGCAGGAAGGCACAAGAGTAGCTTTAGAGTGAGGAGAGGGCGTCAGCGAGGGATGCATGAGTGGTGGCATTCAACGCATTGGTCGGACAGTGGCAAAGGATGTAGATCTGATGCGCAAGTGGGACGAGAGAGGTCCAAAAGGTGATGTCCTTACCATTGGTGCCCAGAACAGGGTCGGCATCTCCAGATGCAACGGGGCCAATCACCCGGGCACCCATGATGCGCTCCACGCGCTGTTGCAGCTCGGTGAGTGGCTGGATCTGGGGTCCGCCTCCCCCGGTCTCAGTCCGGCTCCTCTTATTATTGGCCAGCTTGGCCTGCAAGAGAAAGGACGGCCTCTAAGTACAGTGTGTAGCCCTGATCTTGTGTGCACTGCCTCCCATGGTCGAATAGCCTGGCCAGTGTGTTAAGTGCACAATGTGCAATTGATGTTCATGACTGTCCCATAGCTGCTGCATGAGGGCTGGCCATTAGGGCTTTCAGGTCCCTTTGCCCATAATGTGAGGTGCACATGCAAGGATGAAGAGGACACTGGAAAGGGTACTCACCCGGACAATCCTGGCGAGGTCATTTAGCTTTTTGCGGCATTGTACAGTGCTCCTGGGGACCTCACTGTTGGATGTCACCCTGGTGGCGACATGCCTCCAGGCTTTCCAGTAGACGCGGGCCGCCGGCTTCTTCCCATTGTCCGGAAACAAAATATGGCGTCTCTTCTCCACAGCGCCAACCAGCACCCTCAGATCATGCTCTGAGAAGCGCTGCGCTCGTTCACGGGCCTTCTCCATCCTTTCAGGCGCTATTTGGGTCCAGCAGCAGTGTTCAGGCCTAGCTGGAGGGCTGCAGTGTCCAGGACGTGGCAGCAGACCAACTCGACCCTTCCCCCTTAAGAGCTGGCCGGCGCCAGGGTGTCTGCTGTCAATCAAGAAATGGCCGCACCTGCGCTGCGCCCGGCCTCAGCGGTATCACTCAGAACCTCCGGCTTAGCGCCTAAAGAGAGCCGTGCATCGCCAGTTTTAGCGCTCGAGCAAACTCTTAGGGCGAAGCTAATGAATATCGGCGAAGTGGCCTCGAATTTGCGCCGGGCGCAAACTTTAGCGGCCGCCCGACTTTACCACCCCAAAAGTGGCTATAATGAATTTCTAGGCCTTTGTGTCTTAATGCGTGGAGCATTTGTAATAAGGTGGATGAATTGGCTGCGCAAATAGAGGTAAACGAATATGATTTGGTTGGGATTACGGAAACGTGGCTCAAGGACGGCCAAGACTGGGAACTCAACATCCAGGGGTATTCGATATTCAGGAAAGATAGGCAAAAAGGAAAGGGAGGAGGGGTAGCATTACTGGTTAAAGAAGGGATTAACACAATTGTAATGAAGGATATTAGCTCTGATGAGGTGGAATCTGTATGGGTAGAATTACTAAGGGGAAAAAAACATTAGTGGGAGTGGTATATAGACCTCCAAACAGTAAGGCGGAGGTTGGGGATGGCATTAAAAGGGAAATTAAAGAAGCGTACAATAAGGGCACAGCAGTCATCATGGGTAACTTTAATCTACATATAGATTGGGCTAACCAAATTAGTAACAATACTGTGGAGGAGGAATTCCTGGAGTGTTTACGGGATGGTTTCCTGGACCAATATGTCGAGGAACCAACCAGAGATAAGGCCATCTTAGACTGGGTATTATGTAACGAGAAAGGATTAATTAGCAATCTTGTTGTACGAGGCCCCTTGGGTTGGAGCGATCATAATATGATCGAATTCTTCATTAAGATGGAGAATGAAGTAGTTGACTCAGAAACTAGTGTCCTCAGTTTAAATAAAGGAAACTACGATGGTCTGAGGAGCGAGTTGGGTAGGATTGATTGGGGAATGGCACTCAAAGGGTTGACGGTGGATAGGCAATGGCAAACATTCAAAGACCGAATGGATGAACTACAGAAGTTGTTCATCCCAGTTTGGCATAAAAATAGAACAAAAAAGGTGACTCAACCGTGGCTAACAAGGGAAATTAGGGATAGCATAAGATCCAAGGAGAGGACATACAAATTGGCCAGAAAAAGCAATAATCCTGAGGATTGGGAGCAGTTTAGGATTCAACAAAGGAGGACAAAGGGATTAATTAAGAAAGGGAAACTAGAATATGAGAGTAAGCTGGCTGGGAACATAAAAACTGACTGTAAAAGCTTTTATAGATATGCAAAGAGGAAAAGATTGGTGAAGTGAAGCGTAGGGCCCTTGCAGTCAGAATCGGGGGAATTTATAATGGGGAGCAAAGAAATGGCAGACCAACTAAATACATATTTTGGTTCTGTCTTCACAAAGGAGGACATAAATAACCTCCCAGAAATACCACAGAACATAGGGTCTGATGAAAGGGTGGAACTGAAAGATATCAGTATTTGTAGGGAAATGGTGTTAGGAAAATTGATGGGACTGAAGGCCAATAAATCCCCAGGGCCTGATAATCTACATCCCAGGCTACTTAAGGAAGTGGCCCTAGAAATAGTAGATGCATTGCTGGTCATCTTCCAGAACTCAATAGACTCTGGAACAGTACCCATGGATTGGAGGGTAGCTAATGTTACCCCACTATTCAAAAAAGGTGGTAGAGAAAAAGCGGGGAATTATAGACCGGTAAGCCTGACATCGGTAGTGGGGAAAATGCTAGAGTCCATTACAAAAGATGTAATAGCAGAGCACTTGGAAAGCAGTGACAGGATCGGACAAAGTCAACATGGATTTACAAAAGGTAAATCATGCTTGACTAATCTACTGGAATTTTTTGAGGATGTAACTGGTAAAATAGATAAGGGAGAACCAGTGGATGTGGTGTATTTGGACTTTCAGAAGGCTTTCGATGAGGTCCCGCATAAGAGGTTAGCGTGCAAAATTAAGGCACATGGGATTGGGGGCAAGGTATTGACTTGGATAGAGAACTGGTTGGCGGACAGAAAGCAAAGAGTTGGAATAAACAGGTCGTTTTCCGAGTGGCAGGCAGTGAATAGTGGGGTACCGCAAGGATCGGTCCTAGGACCCCAGCTGTTCACAATATATATTAATGATCTGGACGAGGGAATTGAATGTAATATCTCCAAATTTGCAGATGACACAAAGCTGGGTGGGAGGGTATGCTGTGAGGAGGATGTCATGAAACTCCAGTACAATTTGGACAGGTTGGGTGATTGGGCAGAAACATGGCAAATGCACTATAATGTGGATAAATGTGAGGTTATCCACTTTGGTGGCAAAAACAGGAAGGCAGATTATTATTTGAATGGCAATAGATTGGGAGAAGGGGAAGTGCAAAGAGACCTGGGTGTTCTTGTGCACCAGTCGCTGAAGGTAAGCATGCAGGTGCAGCAGGCGGTTAAGAAGGCAAATGGTATGTTGGCCTTCATAGCAAGAGGGTTCGAGTACAAGAACAAGGATGTCTTGCTGCAGTTGTACAGGGCCTTGGTGAGACCGCACCTTGAGTATTATGTGCAGTTTTGGTCACCTTACCTGAGGAAGAACGTTCTTGCCATGGAGGGAGTGCAGCGAAGATTCACCATGCTGATACCTGGGATGGCAGGAATGACGTACGAGGAGAGATTGTGTCAATTGGGCTTATACTCACTGGAGTTTAGAAGATTGAGAGGGGATCTCATCGAAACCTATAAAATTCTGTCAGGTCTGGACAGACTAGATGCAGAAAGGATGTTTCTGATGGCCGGGGAGTCCAGAACCAGGGGTCATAGTCTAAGGATAAGGGTGTGGTAAACCACTGTTACCGTTCACAACCGTTCACTATTGTTACACTGTTGTTATCACTGTTTACACTTTTGTTATTGCTACACAAGGTTACCTCTTGCCACGCACACTGCTATACCTGGGCTTACCTCAGCTGACTCCGCCCATGGCTCCGCCTGCTTGCCCAGGTATAAAGGTGACCGCTTGGCTAGTATTCTCCCTTGTTGGAACCGATCGCCCACGAGGGTGGGCTCTGTTATTTAGCCAATAAAAACCTATAGTTACAATCTTAACTCGTCGCTTTTCATGGAATGAATTGATAGGTATATCAATTTTATTGGCTAAATTTTGAAATGGCAAACGACCAACTACAACAGCCACAGCAGCCGGCCTGGCTGCGAGCCCTCCGACCGCCGTACCTGGATCTAAACCCACAGGCAGCGAACTCAGCCCTCGACTTCGAACACTGGCTGAGTTGTTTCGAATCCTACCTGGGAGACTCCGGCGTGCCTCTGGGATCCAAACTAAGAATTCTGACCGCCCAGGTGAGCCCTAAAGTATTTGCATTCATCCGGGACCTTGCTACATACGAGGACACCCTCAACCTGCTAAAAGAGCAGTACCGGAGCCCTGTAAATTCTATGTATGCCAGACATCTCCTAAGATCCCGCTCGCAACAGCCAGGAGAGTCTGTAGATGAATTTTTACGGGCGCTACAAACACTCGGCAGGGACTGTGACTTTAAAGCTGTAACGGCTGCAGAAAATACTGAAGGAAATATCCGCGATGCCTTCGTGAAAGGCCTTCAGTCCGACTACTCACGGCAAAGACTGCTCGAATCAAAGGACCTCGACTTGAATACAACTGCAGCCCTCGCTCGCTCCCTAGAAGTGGCCCATCGGGACCTCGAGGCGTACTCCAGGTACTGTGCTGCGCGACCCTGGGACTCGGGCCCGACTCCGGCCGCAATTCCCCTCGCACCGCCGCCCCTGGGACCCACCACGGCGTCGGTGTCCCGGAATCGATCGGGACCGCCAGTATACCGATCGGGACCCCCCCCCCCCGGGACCCGCTGTGGCAGCGGACCTCCGCGATCGGGCCGCCAGCTGCTTCTTCTGTGGCCAGGCGAGACATCAAAGGGCGCGCTGCCCTGCAAGGAACGCGACCTGCTCCGGCTGCAAAAAGAAAGGCCACTTTGTAAACGCCTGCAGGGGGAAAGCCACAGACGCCAGCATTGCCTCATGTGAGTTGTGGGGGTGGCCATCTTTGATCAAGGCCGCAGACGCCAGCATTGCCTCAGGTGAGTCGTGGGGGCAGCCATCTTTGATCAAGGCCACAGACGCCAGCAGTGTCTCATGTGAGTTGTGGGGGCGGCCATCTTCTCTGCCATTTTGTCCAACTTCGTGGGGACCCGCGTCATGGGCGCCGCCATTTTGTTCGCCGCACTCGGCCGCCGTTTTGTCTCCAGACCCGACCACCGCCTCGCCTGCAGACTACAGCAGCTCGCTCAGCCATACACTGGCCTCCGTCACGCTTGACCAAGCTCTCCCGCATCATCTGTCGAAGTCCATGATGGACATCGAAGTAAACGTCCTGCCTGTTCGACAGCGGAAGCACGGAGAATTTTATTCATCCAGACACGGTGAGCTGCTACTCCCTCACTGTCCGGCCAGTGCGCCATCGGATCTCGATGGCGGCGAAGTCCCATTCAACAGACATTAGCGGCTACTGTGTAGTGACGCTGTTGGTTAGGGGCACGCAATATAAAAATTTTAAACTTCTCGTCCTGCCCCAGCTATGCGCTGCCGTCCTACTAGGGCTGGATTTCCAATGCCACCTTCAAAGTGTCACTTTGGCTTACGGTGGACCCCTCCCCCCACTCACAGTCTACAACCAGCAAATTTTAAACCGCCCACCGCGTACCACCTGTGGCCTCTCCACCCTCAAAGTCCCGCCCCCCTCCTTGTTCGCTAACCTCACCCGTGACTGTAAACCCGTCGCTACCAAGAGCAGGCGGTACAGCGCCGGGGACAGAGCTTTTATTAGCTCTGAGGTGCAGCGACTCCTGAAGGAGGGCATCATCGAGGGGAGCACCAGCCCCTGGCGTGCTCAGGTCGTCGTCGTTAAGACCGGCGATAAACACCGCCTGGTCATCGACTACAGCCAAACCATAAACCGGTACACCCAGCTGGACGCATACCCCCTTCCCCGCATATCTGATATGGTCAACCAGATTGCACAGTACCGGGTATTCTCCACCATCGACCTCAAGTCAGCCTATCACCAACTCCCTATCCGCCCTGAGGACCGCCAGTATACCGCCTTCGAGGCGAACGGCCGCCTCTACCACTTCCTTAGGGTTCCCTTCGGCGTCACCAACGGAGTCTCGGTCTTCCAAAGGGAGATGGACCGGATGGTCGACCAGAACGCGCTTCAGGCCACGTTCCCTTATCTAGATAACGTCACCATCTGCGGCCGCGACCAGCAGGACCATGATGTTAATCTGGAGAAATTCCTCCGTACGGCCCAACGGCTGAATCTCACTTACAATAAGGATAAATGTGTGTTTAATACCTCGCGCCTTGCCATCCTCGGCTGCGTAGTAGAGAACGGAGTCATCGGCCCCGACCCCGAAAGAATGCGCCCCCTCATGGAGCTCCCCCTCCCCCACTGCCCAAAGGCGCTGAAGAGAACCCTGGGGCTCTTCGCTTACTATGCCCAATGGGTGCCGAATTATGCGGACAAAGCCAGACCCCTCATGAAGTCCACCTCCTTCCCCCTGACAGCAGAAGCAGGCGCAGCCTTCTCCCTCATAAAAGGAGACATTGCGAAGGCCACAATGCACGCAGTGGATGAGTCCATCCCTTTCCAAGTGGAGAGCGATGCCTCCGACTTCGCCCTAGCGGCAACCCTTAACCAGGCGGGGAGACCTGTGGCCTTCTTCTCAAGGACCCTCCAGGGCCCTGAGATCCGACACTCTTCTGTCGAGAAGGAGGCCCAGGCGATTGTGGAGGCGGTACGACGCTGGAGGCATTACCTGGCAGGCAAACGATTTACCCTCCTCACCGACCAGCGTTCGGTTGCTTTTATGTTTAATAACAAGCTGAAGGGCAAAATCAAGAACGACAAGATCTTGAGGTGGAGAATTGAGCTCTCCACCTACGATTACGATATCTTGTACCGGCCTGGTAAACTCAACGACCCCCCGGATGCTCTATCACGAAGTACTTGCGCAAACGCGCAAGTTGATAGACTACGGACCCTCCACAACGACCTCTGCCACCCCGGGGTCACCAGACTTTACCACTTCATTAAGGCCCGCAACCTGCCCTACTCCATCGAGCAGGTCAGGACCATGACCAGGAACTGCCAAACCTGTGCCGAATGCAAACCGCATTTCTATAGGCCGGACAGAGCAAGCCTGATCAAGGCCACCCGCCCCTTCGAGCGCTTGAGCATCGATTTTAAGGGGCCCCTCCCATCCTCTGACCGTAATGTGTACTTCCTCAACACTATTGACGAGTACTCCCGTTTCCCCTTTGCCATCCCCTGCCCAGACATGACCAGTACCACGGTCATCAAATGCCTGAACGACCTCTTCGCCTTGTTCGGGTTCCCGAACTATATACATAGCGACCGGGGCGCATCCTTCATGAGCGAGGAACTTCGCCAGTTCCTGCTCGCGAGAGGTATTGCTGCGAGCAGGACCACCAGCTACAACCCCCGGGGGAACGGCCAGGTGGAAAGAGAAAACGCGACAGTTTGGAAGGCCGTCCTCTTAGCACTAAAGTCTAAGGGCCTCCCAATCTCTCGCTGGCAGGAAGTCCTCCCGGCAGCACTCCATTCCATCCGGTCACTGCTTTGCACTGCCATTAACGCCACCCCCCATGAACGAATGTTTGTTTTCCCCAGGAAGTCGACTACGGGAACCTCGCTACCAACATGGCTGACTTCTCCGGGGCCCGTCTTGCTGCGGAAGCACGCGAGGGCCCATAAAACGGACCCCCTGGTCGAGAGGGTGGACCTCCTGCACGCCAACCCCCAGTACGCCTATGTGGCATACCCAGACGGGCGGGAGGACACTGTCTCCTTGCGAGACCCCTCGGGCACCCCCGAGATACCACCGTTACCCCCCACCACTCCCCCAAATCCAGCTCCTGTAGACGGCATGCCGGAACCCCAGGAGCCTTTGTCGACCACGCAGACACCAGCATTACCATCGGATACTGCACCACCGCCGCCGCTGCTGCGCCGATCAGAAAGGCTTACGAGGCCTCCTGAGAGACTGACATACACGAACTGGTAGTGCACTTCACCCCGCCGGACTCAATTTTAAACAAGGGGTGAATGTGGTAAACCACTGTTACCGTTCACAACCGTTCACTATTGTTACACTGTTGTTATCACTGTTTACACTGTTGTTATCGCTACACAAGGTTACCTCTTGCCACGCACACTGCTATACCTGGGCTTACCTCAGCTGACTCCGCCCATGGCTCCGCCTGCTTGCCCAGGTATAAAGGTGACCGCTTGGCTAGTATTCTCCCTTGTTGGAACCGATCGCCCACGAGGGTGGGCTCTGTTATTTAGCCAATAAAAACCTATAGTTACAATCTTAACTCGTCGCTTTTCATGGAATTAATTGATAGGTATATCAAAGGGGTAAGCCATTTAGGACTGAAATGAGGAGGAATTTCTTCATCCAGAGAGTGGTGAACCTGTGGAATTCTCTGCCACAGAGGGCGGTGGAGGCCAGTTCATTAAATATATTCAAGAAAGAGTTGGATATATTTCTTGAGGCTAAAGGGATCAAGGGATATGGGGAGAATGCGGGGACAGGGTACTGAATTTGGATGATCAGCCATGATCTCATTGAATGGCGGAGCAGGCTCGAAGGGCCGAATGGCCTACTCCTGCTCCTATCTTCTATGTTTCTATAACGCTGTTAGGGAAGGAGTGGCGATATATTTCCAAGTCAGGATGGTGTATGACTTGGAGGGGAACTTGGAGGTGGTGGTGTTCCCAGGTGGCTGCTACGCTTGTCCTAGGTGGTAGAGGTCACGGGTTTGGGAGGTGCTGTCGTAGAAGCCTTGGCGAGTTGCTGCAGTGCATCTTGTAGATGGTACACACTGCAGCCAATATGCGCTGGTGGTGGAGGAAGTGAATGTTTAAGGTGGTGGATGGGGTGCCAATCAAGCGGACTATTTTGTTCTGGATGGTGTTGAGATTCTTGAGTGTTGTTGGAGCTGCACTCAGCCAGACAAGTGGAGAGTATTCCATCACACTCCTGTCTTGTGCCTTGTAGTGCATTTTGTGGACAGGACATACCTGGGCTGTTTTCCATATTGTCGGATAGATGCCAGTATTGTAGTTGTACTGGAACAGCTTGGCCAGAGGCGCGGCTAGTTCTGGAGCCCAAGTCTTCAGCACAACAACCGGGATGTTGTCGGGGCCCATAGCCTTTGCTGTATCTAGTGTGCCCAGCCATTTCTTGGTATCACGTGAAGTGAATCGAATTGGTTGAAGACTGGCTTCTGTGATGGTGGGGACCTCAAGAGGAGGCCGAGATGGATCATCTACTCGGCACTTCTGGCTGAAGATGATTGCAAACGCTTCAGCCTTGTCTTTTGCACTTGCGTGCTGGGCTCCACCATCATGGAGGATAGGGATATTCATGTAGCCTCCTCTCCTGTTAATTGTTTAATTGTCCACCACCATTCATGACTGGATGTGGCAGGACTGCAGAGCTTTGATCTGATCCGTTGGTTGTGGGATTGCTTAGCTCTGTCTGTAGCATGCCTGTGTTGCAGCTTCCCCAAGTTGGCACTTCATTTTTAGGTACGCATGGTGCTGCTCCTGGCATGCTCCTCTTCACTCCTCATTGAACCAGTGTTGGTCCCCTGGTTTGATGGTAATGGTAAAATGAGGGATATGCCAGGCCACGAGGTTACAGCTTGTGGTGGAATACAATTCTGCTGCTGCTGATGGCCCACAATGCCTCTTGGATGTCCAGTTTTGAGCTGCTAGATCTGTTCTGAATCTATCCCATTTAACACAATGGAGCGTGTCCTCAGTGTGAAGATGGGACTTCGTCTCCACAAGGACTGTACGATGGTCACTTCTACCAATACTGTCATGGACAGATGCATCTGCAACAGGTAGATTGGTGAGGACGAATTCAAGTAGGTTTTTCCCTCGTGTTGGTCCTCTCACCACCTGCCGCAGGCCCAGACTGGCAGCTATGTCCTTCAGGACTCGGCCAACAGTGGTGCTACTGAGCCACTCTTAGTAATGGACATTGAAGTCCCCTCCCTTGCTCCCCTCAGTGCTTCTTCCAAATGTATTGATTCAGGAGCTGAGGGAGAGTGGTAGTTGGTAATCAGCAGGAGGTTTCCTTGTCCATGCTTGACCTGAAGCCATGACATTTCATGGGGTCCGGAGACAATGTTGAGGATTCCCAGGGCCACTCACTTCTGACTGCATACCACTGTGCCACCACCTCTGGGATGGTGATGGAGGAGTCTGGGACATTGGCTGAAAGGTATGATTCTGTGAGTATGACTATGTCAGGCTGTTGCTCGACTAGTCTGTGGGACAGCTCTCCCAATTTTTGCACAAGTCCCCAGATGTTAGTGAGGAAGACTTTGCAGGGTCGACTGGGCTGGGTGTGCCTTTGTCGTGTCCAAAGCCAGTGCCTAGGTTGATGCCGGGTGGTCCGTCCAGTTTAATTATTGCTGTTTTTCGTAGTGGTTTTGTACAACTGAGTGGCTTGATCGACCATTTCAGAGGCCAGTTAAGAGTCAACCACATTACTGTGGGTCTGGAGTCACCTATAGGCCAGACCAGGTAAGGACGGCAGATTTCCTTCCCTAAAGGACCTTAGTGAACCAGATGGGTTTTTACAATCCGATAGTTTCATGGTCACCATTACTGATACTAGCTTTTTATTCCCGATTTATTTAATTAACTGAATTTAAATTCCCCAGCTGCCGTGATGGGATTTGAACTCACGTCTCCGGATCATTAGTCCAGGCCTCTGGATTACTAGCCCAGTGACATTACCACAATGCTACCATACCCAGCATAACTTCCTTGCTTTGGTACATCCATGCCTCCTGGCATGCTCCTCTTCATTCCTCATTGAACCAGTGTTGGTCCCCTGGTTTGATGGTAATGGTAATTACCCAGCATAACTTCCTTGCTTTTGTACTCTCTGCTGCTATTTATAAAGCCAAAGATTCCGTATCCTTTTTAACAGCCTTCTCAACTTGTCCTGCCTTCAAAGACTTGTGTACATATACTCCCAGGTCTCTCTGTTCCTGTACCCCCTTTAAAATTGAACCATTTAGTTCATATTGTCTCTCCTCATTCTTCCTACCAAAATGAATAACTTTACACTTTTTGAAGGAGAATAAAAATAAACAAGGTTATGAGGAAAGAGTTGGAAAATGGGATTCAAGTAGATAACTCTGATGAGAAGCTAGCACCAGCACAGGCATGATGGGCCGAATGGCCTCCATCTGATATGAAATGTCTATGATGTTGTCTTGCTTCTATTAGCACAGGTATTGCATGACACTATTTCTGGCCGAACTCCAGCCATACCAAGAATGCTACCATAGATTTAAAATACTATATTTTTTTCTGTTGAGTTCTGTTTACACATTTTGCACTGGTTGTTCCTGTTTATATCTTTTGAGAACAGGCAAGTTAATACTTTGGATGCGCACCCTCCTTCAAATCCAGTTTGGAAAATGAGTCCACACCCAAAACATTAACTTGTCTGTGCGCTCCACATATACTGACTGGTTTGGCGCATTTTTGCAGCATTTTCTATTTTTGGTTCAGATTTCTAGCATCTGCCGTTTTTGCTTTTAACTTCAATGTAATTTCTGACTGGGTATTCAGTTGCCTCAGGTGATTCTGATTGTTTAATCATCTTGGTGGTACTAGAATGTGACAGCAGTTAGCAAACTGGCAGCACCCTTTGATCTTGTGATTGACTGTGGTCAAAACAAAGTGACTGGGAAGTAAAAGGGAATGAAAAGGAAAAGGATCTACTGTTATCTTTATGACAACAATCTGGATACATCCTCTAGTTGGATTGTTTGTGTGTTTAGAGTTAATACTAATGTTACTAATGATTTCTGCTGTTTTAACTGATTTTCAATTCCTAAGCATAGAAATAAAAGTTTGGTAGGATCTTTGTGCAAGTTTTAAAGGGACAAAGTCTTTTAAAATTGTAGCATAGAGTTTGGTTCTGTTTCAGTTGCAAGTTTTTTTAAAGTTTACTTTTAAGCTGTGTGATGCAAGCTGGCACTGACTGATGATGTCTGGAGGGATCTCCAGAAGTAATTACAGCACTTCTGTCTCTACTGAAAAGCCACCAAGCCTGGGCATCAGATATATTAGATAAATTGATATGAGTTGTTGTTTCAAGCACTCAAGAAGAGAAATTTAGCTGCAGTTAAAGGGGATAATCAACTTTTACTTTTGATAAAAGTCCAGTCTTTGCTGTGTTGAAGGAAGAAAATTTTGGGGGGAAATAAAATTGAACATTGACAAGTCCTGACAGTCCAACAATACTGCTCTTTGGAATTGAGATAATGTTGAAATGATAGAATGGACTTAGGCACAATATTTTGAAAAAAGCGGTCCAAGAAGAGTTCAAGTAGGATGAACAAAAATGTGTTGATAACTTGGATTAAGTTGGGAACTTAGTTAAGTGGTAATGATCATATTGTATTAGACAGTAGCGTTCCTCCAGGGCTCATGAATAAGATGAAATGGAAATATAATGGGATGTGTAGAATTGGATGAGAGGAAATGATTGAAGATATAAGATAGAAAGAGGAAAGTTACACCACCAAATGGGAATTTTCTAATCATTTTCTTAGATGATAATGGGTGAATTCAAATCAATCCAAAGTGGTTAGTGAACAATGTGTGAGTGCATCCATAAGTAACAAATCATTTGGGCACAATTCACAAAGATATCAATCTGGTATCGATAAACATTCTAGTGAAAGTCAAGAAAGTATAGGTGTGAATAGTTAATTGATAGCTTTCTCTTGGAGATTTTTGTGTCCTTGCCTATACTGAACAGTAAGGAAACTGCATTTGATAGCCTGGGTACTACCCAAGACATTGGGACCAATGGGGTGGGGTGGGGGAGATAGGCAAAGGCCTCCAAGTTTCATGGGTGCCACTCATCCCCTGGTAACTCACCCAAGAGACCAGTCTTCATGTGTGAGCATACATGGTGATTGCAACAGGCTATTTAACTAGGAGTGGTTGATGGGACTCACAGAAAAGCCCATTCCTGTCCTCATCCAACACTGATACATGTATTCTTTCCAGAAGGCTAATAATCAGGAGTGCTTGGCTGATTCCCCCCATTCCCCCCACCCCCCACCCCAGGAATAGATTATTTGTTGCCCAAGTTTATTGAAAATGTCAATATATTAGAAAATGCCCCAAATATGTGTCAACAATTTCTGCAGGGACATGTCCCCAGTACTCCCTAGAAAATAAATGTTGTGCCTCTAATGTTTGCACCTCCTCTTCAGGGTTTAATGTAGTTGTGTTTTTTTTGAATCAATCATCTATACCTATGCCACGATCTCATTCTACTGGCCTGTCACTCTGCCTGATTTTGGAATTGCATCCCTAATATAAAAAGCAATACTGAAACCTGAATATCTCGAAATTTGCGTTTCAGTGAAAATTTGAAATGAAATGCTGAAAGAAGGAAAGGAGCAGCTAATAAAGGGGTGAGTGAAAGTTGCGAACTTTACTCTGCATAAAGAGTGAAAGATTGTTTCCATTGGTGGGTGACTGTGGAATAAGGGGATGGACACTGAGAATACTCGTTGGAAGAACCAAGAGGAAAGGGAGAAGGAAAGTTTTTTATCACTCAGGGCTATTAGGCCATGGGAATCTTCACCACAAGTGGCTAAAGAGGTAGAGACAAGAACATCATTTAAAAGGGAATGAGATAAATATTTGAAAAGGAGGAATAAAGAAGGATCTGGGGAGAATGGGGTTACAGGAGAAAGCACTGGCACTGGCACCCAGATAGCCTCCTCCTGTACTGTAATAAAGAAAGACTTGCATTTATATCGCGCCTTTCATGACCTCAGGACGTTCCAAAGCGCTTTACAGCCAATGCAGTACTTTTGAAGTGTAGTCACTGTTGTAAAGTAGGAAATGCAGGAGCCAATTTTCGTACAGTAAGGACCCACAAACAGCAATGTGATAATGACCAGATAATCTGTTTTATTGAGGTTGGTTGAGTTATAAATATTGGCCAGAACACCGGGGAGAACTCCCCTGCTCTTCTTCGAATAGTGCCCTGGGATATTTTACGTCCACCTGAGAGGAAAGATGGCGCCGACCGGTTTCGACATGTGAAGTTCAATACAGGTTGGCTCTGACTGAGGCTCCCAATTCAGAGTTGTCACATTCACACAGACCCTAAGTCCAAATTAGAGTCCAAGGACATAGAGTTACTGGTGGAATTAAAGGTGCTCCCATCTCCAGCCTCCTCTCTGTGAATTTCTCCCCCCACCTTTAATTTCCACTCTTCTCTGCCCTTGGTTTCTCTTCCCTTGCTCACTAGGGTTCCCAACCCTCCCGGAATGACAGAGTTTCCTGGAATCGGGGTTCCCTCCCCCGAGGTCTGCCTCCAGCAGTCTGGGAGATCATCGATTTAAATTTCACGGCGCAGTGCACCCCCCGCACCTTCTCCCCGCCCCCCCCCCCCCCCACTGTAGTGTATGTACCCGTTTACCTTTAAGGGAACTATTGAATGTAACCGTTCGCCTTTAAGAGCACTATTTTAGGTGTGGCACTATTTGTTGGCTCATGTATACTGTAATACCGATAGTGACCACACCAGTATATAAGGGCTGGGATATGTTAACTAGGGCAGGATTCGCCCGAACCTCTGAATAGTAAAGACCTGTTTTATTTGTTAATCTTGGAGTCTGTGTATTATTTGCAATACAACCCACAGACTTTACAATGGCGACGAGGACGATCGTACCCTGCGGCAACAGTACTTCCTAAGCTACTAAGGAGCGTCGAAGTGAGGCAACTGCCTTCGTCGTGCTGCTGGAAGAACACACGAGGCTGCAGCAACAGACAGGAAGCAGACTAGCAACGAAAGTTCATCAGCAACAGGCACAACTACCCTTTTACCACGGTGCGGAGTGCGTCGATCAACTAACAAAAGAAAGCAACCGGCGACCGCAACGACTGTGAGTAGGGGAAAGTGTGGAAAATATCCGGAGGATAAGGGCAGTGACCACCACGGTCGAGGGGGTGAAAAAGGCCGGACAGCGACCGGGATCACAAGGCGCGGTGGCGATAAATAAATAAATAACTAAATAACCCGCGAAGAATCAGCCGCAGCCGGGGAGGAAAGGGCCGGACTGCGGGAGGTCGGGGAGAGGCGTTTGAATCCGCTGAGCGAGAGCCCGAGAGGGAGCGAGCAAGAGCCGCTTCGAGCGGGAGGCGCTTCGCGAGCCAGCGATCGCACCAGCGATAAGGGCCGAGAGCCGCTTCGGGTGAGAGGCGCAGCGCGGGCCATCGATCGCATCCACTGATAAGGGCCGGGCCGCTTTGAAGTGAGGGGCGCAGCCGGGCCATCGATCGCAATCCCTGATAAGGGCTGCACTCGGGCTGGTAGGGCAGAGTCGGCAGACACTGAAGGCGCAAGAGCCGCGGTGAACAGCGCGGGCCATCGATCGCGGCGGAGATAAGGGCCGCACTCGGGCTGAAAGACAGCGTCGGGGGTCGGGTGAAGACCGCCAAGCGCGGGAAAACCGCCATTGAAGTGGGCGGGGAGAGCGAGAAGCGCGGGAAAGCCGCCATTTTTCGCGGGGAAACCGCTGGGGAAGAAGACAGAAGCGGGAAACCGCCATCTTAGAAAATTAATAAGAATTTTCAGAAATGCTGGTGTGTTCTCAAGAAGAGAGGAAAAATAAGAATAAGTAAAGCAATACTTGTGTTGTTCTCAAGAAGAGAAGAAGATGCCTAAGCGAGGAAATATTAATGATTTTAATGCTGAAATAGAAGACTGGGCCACGTATGTGGAACGCATAGAAATATATTGCGTAGCCAACGAAATTGAGGATGACAACAAGGCAATAACTTTGTTAAATTCGATGGGAGCAAAAACATACGGGCTCTTGAAACATCTAATAGCACCAGTTAAACCAGTGGACCAGACCTTCGAAGAGATCGTAGCAGTGCTGAAGGATCACTTGAACCCCACACCGTTGATGCTGGCTGAACGATTTAAATTTTACGCAAGAACCCAGAGGAAAGATGAAAGCAATGCGGAATACTTAGTCGAACTGCGTAAGTTAGCGAAATACTGCCAGTTTGGAGGGCATTTGACAGAGGCGCTGCGGGACAAGTTCGTATGCGGCTTGGCCAAAGAAGGAATGCAGAAGCGACTTCTGGAAGAAAATGACCTCACACTGGACAGGGCTGTCCTCATAGCTTCATCGCACGAAGCCGCAGCGAAGGGAACGGCGGAAATGCAGCTAAAGGCGGCGGCACTCGGGGTGGACCAAATTACTGCAAGCACTTCCAAATGCTACCGTTGTGGAAAGACAACGCACGACCAGAATCAGTGCTGGTTTAAGAACCAAGAGTGCAGGAAATGTGGCAAACTGGGTCACATCGCGAAGGTATGCAGGTCCGGAAAGAAGACCAACAAGCAAAGGAAGCCACCACCACAAGAAAAGTACAACAAGGTGCATCAGGTGGCTGAAAAGAGTTCAGACGAACAAAATTCAGACTCAGACCCAAACAGCCAGGAGCTGGATAGTCTGAGAATCCACAATGTGGGTAAAGTAACTGATCTACAGACGATCTGGGTCACACTAAAAATAGCTGGAGTCCAAGTACGAATGGAGCTGGACACGGGATCAGCTGTATCAGTCATCAACCAAAAGGACTACCACCGGCTATTCTCTCACATACCCTTAAGAAATACCAAGTTCGTATTACAGACATACACGGGGCATAACGTATACCCCATGGGGAAAATAAGAGTCAAGGTGAGAGATAGGGGTAAAGTACACCCAAGAATGAATTTGTACGTACTACCTGAGGGAGGACCACCACTTCTAGGACGGGAGTGGATCAGGAAAATAGACATGGAATGGCACTACCTACAAGCAATGACGAGTGAGGACTCGGTGCAGACAAGCAGCTCAGACTCCGAGCCGGAAGACGATAAGTCCAGCTTACGTATGAAAAACAAGGTTAACATGAACTCACGGACTAAGGTTGGAAAATCGATGGCGTGCATAAAGACAGAGAATTCTGAGTCTGTTCAAGTTACAGACATATGCATTACGGAGGAACACCGGGCTCGAACTCAACGTTATTTCAAAGTACGACAACAATTAGAACAATTAAGTTACCGCCTCGTACAAGAGATGAAAACAATGAAAAAGTTCTATGACACCGAATGGGAGAGTCTGGAAAGACAACAGAACCTACTGGCTCAAGCAGAGAGCGACCATAGAGCCATCGTGACCAATTACCGATCACATCTCCCTTATGATGTTCAGGAGTTAGAATATTTGCATGATCTAGAGATACAGCAGAAGGGCAAACCACGCTACACTGAGGATTTTGTTCTGCAATTGGAGACGGAGCTAGTGCAGGCAAGGTTAAGAGAAGTTGAATCGCAGTGTGCTCTTAAGGAGATGCAGAAACAAATCTTGGACATGGAAAAGAGAAACGCTTCTTTACCTGATGTGAATAATGTGGACATGTTGCGAGAGGGGATTATTGAGGCGAAACTGAAAGAAGCTAAGCAAAGGGTGTTGGAACTTGAAACACAGAACCAAATCAGCAGAAATCAGCTATGTCGAGCAGAGAAGGAGTGCTATGGTCTACATGAGAAGGTGCAATATCTCTCAGCCCAGAATAAGGGGCTACTCACTCAGTTAAATGAGAGTAAACGGGAAATGGCTGAGATAGACTGCAAGAATAAAGAAGAATTGATGGCAGTGAGACTTCGAGAGGCAGATAGCATAGCAGCCTTGGCTGAACTCCAACAGGAAATTGCAAAAAAACCAATTGCAGAGGAATCTTCAGGAAGCCAGGATTTTATTCCAGTCCTTCTCTACGACTCCTTACAAGCAGAGTGTGAGAAGTTGAAAGAACAGTATGGACAGGCCCAGGCTACAATTCTGGAGGGGATTAACTCGGCAACCCCCGAAAAGCTAGTTTCAGTAGAAGCATATGAACAACTAAAGGTTGAACATGAGCAAGAAGTCCAAAGGCTGCAGGAAATGTTTGATGAGCTCCAGGCCAAGGCTGCCTCATCGGTAAAGATTCCATCCATAGATGAAACATTAGTGGTGGAAGAGGAGAGGGGTTTGGAGCTCTCAAAAGTTATTGAAATAGCTGAGGTTGCAACACAGACTGAGAAGATGGCAGCAGAGCAACCCTTGGATACCAAAAGTACGCTGACTCACGTCAATGTAGAACAACAGACCGCTGAAACAGCTGCTCCGGTAGAGGGATTGAATAGTCCGATCAATCAATCTCCAAAGGAAGTTGAAGTATTAAAATCACAAATGAGGTCATTAGTAAACGACTTGCTGAAAGCCCAGAAAAAGCTGGATGAAGAGGTACACATGAAGAAGTCTCTTCAGGAAAGATGTCTGGATTTGGAACAAGAGCTGGCTAACGTCCAGCTGGGTATGGAGGAAATAGACGACCCTCTCGCTGGCCTAGCTCAGGACGACACCGAATATTACCATGACCTGGTGGACTACACCGAATATTACGATGTTCTGTCCTGCCCAGCTTGTAACTTCGACTCCCAAAGTGCAGAAATCATGGAGGAGCACCAAAAGTCTACGGAACATCGGGAGAAGGTGGCTCTACTACGGAAAAAGGAGGAAGAGAAGGAGGAACTGCGCATGCAGCTGGCAGCTGACAGTGGAGCCCAGAGAGTCTCCAAGAAGCAGAAAAGGAAACGTCGAAACAGAAGATGACCCATCTGAACCATTATCACCTCTACCAGATCACACACGTGGTCCCTCCGAACAGAGCCAAATCAGTTCGGAAGTTCAAACTGTTAAATCCATGGAAGGACTATTGAATGAGTCACTCCAGCAATGTGAACCGACTACACCACAGAGACTGAATCTGTGAACTGTTTTCCGCAGAGACTGAATCTGTGATCTGTTTTGACATGAAGTTATATATGTTATGTTATGTTAAACATGAAGTTATATGACGTTGACTCCATCGAGAGTATATCTGCAAACTGTTTATATAAAGTTGAAGATTGTATGTTTAACGGGATTCTGTAAGTAAAAAGCTAAAAAGGGAGGATTGTAGTGTATGTACCCGTTTACCTTTAAGGGAACTATTGAATGTAACGATAGCAAAATACTGCAGATGTTGGAAATCCGAAATAACAACAGAAAATGCTGGAAAAACTCAGCAGGTCAGGCAACATCCGTGGAGAGAAATTTGAGTTGACGTTTCGGGTTTGACCCTTCTTCAAAACTGGAGAGAAAAGGAACTAGATCGAAGGCATACCTCGGCCCCTATTTCATTTTTACTTATATTTTTCCACTCCTTTCCTCCCCCCCCTTTCCTTTTGTTTCTCTCTCACACCTGGCAGCTATCTTTTGCCCTGCCAGTACACTTTACACCTAATCCCAGCCTATTACCATCTCGTCTAGCTTCTAATCTCTTTTACTTCTTTTGGTTCTTTTATTCTTTTGTCCGATCGCAGCCCTGCCTTCGATCTAGTTCCTTTTCTCTCCAGTTTTGAAGAAGGGTCAAACCCGAAACGTCAACTCAAATTTCTCTCCACGGATGTTGCCTGACCTGCTGAGTTTTTCCAGCATTTTCTGTTGTTATGTTGAATGTAACCGTTCGCCTTTAAGAGCACTATTTTAGGTGTGGCACTATTTGTTGGCTCATGTATACTGTAATACCGATAGTGACCACACCAGTATATAAGGGCTGGGATATGTTAACTAGGGCAGGATTCGCCCGAACCTCTGAATGGTAAAGACCTGTTTTATTTGTTAATCTTGGAGTCTGTGTATTATTTGCAATACAACCCACAGACCTTACACCCACCACTTCGTGATGTCACCCACAAAGTGCCGGGACCACGTGTAGTGCAGCTGGGAGGGGGCTGGAGGATCGGGTGGGCTTGGAAATCGGGAGTCTCGGCATTCGAGGGGTTTATGAAATAATGGCGGATGTTTATGAAATAATGGGGGGGGGCGGTCTCCTCAGCTTCCTACTCCACCCCACCCTCTGTTTCCTCTCTTGCCCTGCTCACGGGTGGCTTCCTGGTACTCAGAACAGTACGGACCAGCACGGACTCGATGGGCCGAATGGCCTCCTTCTATGCCGTTATGATTCTATAATTTGTCGCAGAACAACTGCTGGCGCTAAACCACAAGAAAAATACTCAACTACAGGGGACCCAACCTTTATAAAGGTAAATGCAATAACATTTGTAGAAGTCATGTGATCAGATGTTACATAATCACGCATCACATGGTCACGATCAAACCTCCAGAAATGCCTCCAGACCCGCTATCTGGATGAACAAGTGAAGACGACCAAGAAGCTTGTAGAGACTGGGACCCCTGCCTTTTAGGCATGAGGGCTTGTGACTTTGTACAAAGAGCTGAGACTTGAGCTCTGTAAATGTGATTTACTGTAAAATGTTCAAATTTTAAATTAAAAAAATGCCTCCGATCAGAGTTGGCAGCCCTGTTGCTTATGGGTATGGTCCTGGTTCTCTGAACTTCTTGCACAACAGCTGCTTGGTACAAAACCACAAAAATGCTCGACTGTAGGAGACCCAACCTTTATAAAAAGGTAAAAGCAGCAACATTTGCAGAAGCCATGTGCTCAGGACATGACCTGGTCAAACCTCCAGGAATGCTTCCAACCAGAGTTGGCAACCCTAGTTTCAATATAAGAAATAGGGACACCATAAATATATTTGCACCTCGCAAATGAAGCACTATTTTAAGTGTTTTTGTTATTTTCAGATGGGCAGCTGGTTGCGCCCCCCCGGGCAAGGCTGAAAGTAACTTTTTGTACTTCCTCAGCTGTTCGGAGCTGTGACTGTGGAAGGTGGCCCGGATGGCGCGTGCGCGGTGCAAGTCTCCTCCTGTTTCCTGCCCCACGCCGAGGTGAAAATGGCCGAAGTGTCGGAGAGGACGCTGCAACTCGCCATTGTTCTGTCCTTCACTTCAGGGGTCATTGTCGGCTGGCAGGCCAACATACTGAGGAGGAGATTCCTGGATTGGAGGAAGAGGCGGCTGCAGTCGAAACTGGTGGAGATGCAAAAGAAACTGGACTTGGCTTAAGGGACAGTTAAGGACACCCTGATCCGCAGGGGTGAGGCGCGGACTTCTCATTCACTGTTTCACGTGAGCAGGCAACTTGGGATTTTATATCTGTCCGCTGGCCCCTCCTGTCGTCTGGCACTCTCTAGTTACGTGTTCTTACAATTATAGGACTATAAACCTTCTCAATAGTTAGATTTTCTGCTTGCTAAACTGTTTCGCAGCTACTGAAAACAGGTGTCTTCTTGACACGTTGATATGTGTTAAAGGGACGTGGTACTACATGCTACCTAATTTAGTGGAATTTATTTATCTTGCATTGTGTAAACAGTTTATGAAAGAAAATACAATATTACAGGAGCCATGTTGTAATATTTGCATCAATATCGTTCATATTTAATACACCTGGCACATTTCATTCTTAAAAAAAAGAGATGGTCAGAGTGCGAGAGCTGGAAAAAGAAAATGTGAGTTGCAGGAGTCAAAAGTTTGTGAGTTCGAGCCCCACTATGGACTTGAGCACATAATCTAGGCTGATGCTTTAAGTGCAGCACTGAGGGAGTGAAGAAAGAAAGACTTACATTTTATATAGCGCCTTTCACGACCACTGGACGTCTCAAAGCGCTTTATAGTCAATGAAGTACTTTTGAAGTGGAGTCACTGTTGTAATGTGGGAAACGTGGCAGCCAGTTTGGGTACAGCAAGGTCCCACAAACAGCAATGTTATAATGACTAGATAATCTGTTTTTGTTATGTTGGTTGAGGGATAAATATTGGCCAGAACATCGGAGATAACTCCCCTGCTCTTCTTCGAAATAGTGCCATGGGATCTTTTACGTCCACCTGAGAGAGCAGACAGGGCCTCGGTTTAACGTCTCATCCATATGTTGAAGGTGCAGACTTTTGGATGAGATGTTAAAAACAAGACCACCCACCCCCTCACCTGCCCATGTAGATTGAAAACAGCTACAGGCAGATTTTACAAGAGCATGGAGTTTGCCAGGTGTCAGACTCCCATTCTTTCCTCAACTAATACCACCAAGAACAGATTATCTGGTCGTTCATTTATTTGCTGTTTGTGGGAATTTGCTCAGTGCAAATTGGTTGCTGCATGAGTGATTTATTGCACTTCCAAATTAATCCATTGATTGTAAAGTGCCTTGGGATATCCTGTATTTCCAGGCTAGCACCAAAATCTACCAGATTGTTGTAAAAACACAACTAGTTCACTAATGCCCTTCAGGGAAGGAATGCTGCCACACCCAACCTCACTTGGCCTACATAAGACTCCAACCCCACTCTATTTAGTTGACTCCTAACACCATCAGGGCAACTGGGGATGGACAATAAATGTTGCCTTGACTGTCACCCATATCCCAAGAACTAAAAAAAACCATAAATACAAGTTAGTTTTCCCTTTGAGTATATTTCATAATTATTTTGCATGCTGTGTGCCCAGCATCATCTTATTTTGGTACATGGTGCATTTGTATTAAGTTTCATCAGAATATACTGCTCACAATGCTTTTAGATTAAAGAGGAGCCTGGAGCATAAATGTTTTGGGGTTGCCAACATTTAGTTGGCTCTGGCTATGGAGAATTGGGGACGGAACATGACTCTGCAGATATTTACCTGAATAAATCTTGCAAAGACTGCATTCTGTTGATTCACCAAGAAATCAGAGCTATCATCTCTCAGTGCAAAGTTTTTGTTTTATGCCAGGGTCTCCAAGGAAGTTTTCAAATCCCATCATCTGGCCGGTCTGTCTGCTTAACTCCAGACAGCTATTTTTAGACCAATTTCAGTGTCATTTTTACTGCTTGGTTCTGTAAGTATCTATCCACAAATAAAGCTGTTTTAATAGTTGGACAAGTTACAAAAAATAACTGGTGTGGTGAATATGAAGTTTCCCAAAGTGATGGGAGGTGTAGTGAAGGATTTGTGTATTAACCAGTAACCATAAAAAGGGTTGTTCAACTGGGCTCCCAATCCCACATTATTTACATCTAAAGTCATATTTCAGTGAGTGTTAAATGCAGTGTTTTCCATGAATATATCAGAGTTTTATAATGCTAGTATCAATCACTGAATTAATATGGATGCCAGTTTGTTCTTAACTTCCTCCATAGCATCTGTTACTTTATATAATGTGCTAATTACACTTATTTTTGCTCCCCAATATTTGGTTCTCCTTTACACCACCCATTATACTCTGACCAAGAAGGCTGGCAGGTAACTTCCAGTTCTAATCCATGCCATGTTTCACTAAACTCTCGTCACCAACCATTTGTGGACTTAATGCAGAAGAAGCCAAAGTAGAATTTCCTAGGCTTCGGAGTACTGTTAAAGTAATATTTCTTGACTGAAAAAGGGAATTAAAACAATTTATAATAAAGGATCCCTTTTGAAAGACAAGTGCAAAAAATGGATCATTTTTACTATTCTTTCTTTGGCAGGGAAGAGAGTTCATAAATTTTAAGTTAAAGTTAGCACATTTCTTTATATGTAGTATGTTACTAAGCTATAATTTTCCTTTTACTGTTATTCTTTCTTCAGGCAAATAGGCCAATGATGCACAGAAATAAGGACTTGGGATGCCGATAGTGGCTGTGAGGATACCAAAAGAATCAGCTCTCTGAAGCAACCATCTGGAGCAGCAACCAGCGCAATACATTTCCGAGAGCAGAAGACTCCTCCATTTTATATTGTGACTTGTGAAATGTTTACACAGAAAGCTGCTTTGACCCAAGAAGCTGACTTGCTGCTTATGTTCCTTTTTTATTTTATGTGTAAAACATGGACTAATTTAAGGGTAATTTCTGCATCTTAACCGAGACACCGTTTCTAATACAAAAGCTGTAGGGGTATGTACCAGTGATGGCAAATACTTATACCCGAGTGAGTTCCCAGATAATTTTTTCTCTTTTTTCAAAAATCAGTACTTCCTATCAACTGAAATTGATGAGTTGAGATTTTTTTTAAGAGCTTAATCCTAATTGGTCTATAGTTGAAGAGGTTTATAGGTGAAAATAAATTTTATCCTGGAACTCTTCTAGGATAAATACCACTCCTGGTACAAAACCCTACAGTAAAGTTCACCTGTAAGTGCTTTTTAGGGATGAGCATTGGAATGACTTGAAGGGGAATACTGTGCTAGACTTTTTTTTGCTTTCTGTCTACAACAACAACAACTTGTATTTATATAGCACCTTTGCCCTAAACTCGAGTTGCATTGAAAGCTGGTTCATTTACTTTTGGGGGAGGAACTGAGTGTTAGTAATGAAATGTGCAAATGAAAATGTATGAGAGGGTAAATAATGAAAAGTTATTTCTACTTGGTAGTATATTGGTAACAAGCAGGACAAAAACTTTAGAATTAGTACTAGAAGCATAAAGTGGGGATTAGGTGTTTGTCATGCAAAGAGGTGTTAAGACTATGGAAAATGTTACTGCAAACTGAGTCAAATACAACATTTAAGAGGGAATTAGATAAGCAATTGAAAAAGAAAAGTATAAAAGGATACAGGGAAAGAGCAGGAAAATGAGATTGAAGTAGTTAACTCTGATGTGGTGCCATCACCAGCACGGGAATGATGGGGTGAAATGTCTATGATGTTGTCTTGCCTGTATTATCAGGTATTGCATGCACTGCCTCTGGCCTAAATCTAGCCATGCCAAGAATTCTAGCACAGATTTGGAGTGATGAGCCCCCAGGTTCTGTCGAGTTCTGTTGGCACATTTTGCACTGGTCGTAGCTGTTTCTATCTTTTTTTGAGTCAATTTACACTGGTGTACAAGTTTTTCATTATCACCAGCAAAGGACTGGTGTGGAATTTTTCTGTGTTCTGAATTCAGTACCAAATATTATCAGGATTGTGTGAGTTGTGCAACTACTGCACGGAGCACTAGCAAATGTGAAAAAATGGTACATGCTCCATCTGTCATCAATACAATACCTGTTTTAATAAAGACTGGTCATTTGTACTTGTCACAAATTATTCACTTTTTTCCATACAGGTCTTTTTTTTGGAAACACACAGCAGGTTAATCAACATCTGCAGAGAGAACAGGCAAGTTAACATTTTGGACACGCACCCTTCTTCAAAGTCGGTTTTGAAAAAGGGTTCACACCCAAAGCATTAACTTGTCTGTTCTCGCCACAGATACTAACTGATCTGACGCAGGTTTCCAGCATTTTGTTTCAGATTTCCAGCATCTGCAGTGTTTGCTTTTTACTTCTGTGTAATTTCTGACACGGTTCAGTTGCCTCAGTGATTTCATAACTAGGACTTGCGCTATTCTGGATCTAGGTTGGGGAGGGATAATCGGCCAATGTTCTTGTTCTTTGTCGTTAATCTGCTAGAAAGTACGTGAGTACAGGGATGAGGGATTTCAATTAGCAGGAGAGACTAGAGAAGCTGGGATTGTTCTCCTTAGAGCAGAGCAGGTTAAGGGAGATTTAATAGAGGTGTTCAAAATTTTGAAGCGTTTTGACAGTAGATAAGGCAAAACTGTTTCCCACTGGCAAGAGGGTCGGCAACCAGAGGACACAGATTAAAGATAATTGCCAAAAGAACGGGGGGGGGGGGGGGAAGAGTGTTTCTTTATGCAGTGAGTTATGATCTGGAATGCACTGCATGAAAGGATGGTGAAAGCAGATTCAATAGTAATTTTCAAAAGAGAATTGGATATATACTTAAAGTAAAAATTTGCAGGGCTATAGAGAAAGAGCAGGGGAGTGGAACTAATTGGATAGCTCTTTCAAAGAGTCAGCACAGGCATGATGGACCAAATGGCCTCCTGTGCTCCATGAATCTGTATGGTCCATTTCAGCTTCTGGTCACTGGTAACACAGATCACACAGAAGCCTCACAGTGCAGATAGAGGCCATTTCGGCCCGTCGAGCCTGCACCGACACATATCCCACCCGCTCCCTATAACCCCTACACCAACACATATCCCCGTAACCCCACGTATTTAATCCCCCTAACACTAAGGGTCAATTTATCATAGCCAATCATCCTAACCTGCACACCTTCAAGATGGTGGTGGGAGACTCTACGATTGTGGTGCACTACACAATGGATAATGTCCTCGTGCTGGAAATGAGACTTTGTCTGCACAAGGACTGTGCGGTGGTCACTTTGTCCAATGCTATCATGGACCTGTGTCTACAACATGTGAGGATAAGGTCACACGGGTTAATTGTGTTGAGTCTCCTACAGCACTGACTTGTGCTGGGATATGGTTTCATGGGTGCCACTCATCCCCTGGTATCTCACCCAAGAGACCAATCTTCATGTGTGAGCATACACAGTGATTGCAGCAGGCTATTTAACTGGGATGGAACTCCCAGAAAAGCCCAAGTTCATCCTCACCCAACACTGATACATGTATTCTTTCCAGAAGGCTAATAATCAGGAGTGCTTGGCTGAATTCCCTGTAATAGAATGTTCCCAAGTTCATTGAAAATTTCAAAATATTAGAAAATTCCCCAAATACGTCAACATTTTCTGCCTTTGACATTTGCATTTCTCTCATACAAGTAAAGGAATGTTGCAAGGAATGCCACCTGCTTATAATTAGAGCCATTCTGGATTTGTCAGCTTTTTGGGGGAAGCTTTTTTACAACCCTTTGGTTTGTGCCTTTTCCTTTTTTCTCTCTCCTACATGACAGCTGTCTTTCACTCTGCCAGCGCATTTCACACTTCATCTAGAGCCATCTTTTGTCTCTTTACCTGTCCTATTACCATCCCGTCTCGAATATCTCAATGTCTCTTCCCCTCTCATGTTTTCTGTTATTTTTTAAAAGCAATTGTTTTAACTTTTGCTAGTCTTCTAGATTGGCATGTATGGCCTTGATTAAGTGCTGCCAAGCTATTCAAAAGGTGGAGGGGGATGGGGATGGGGGCATCACAATTTAGCCAAATGCTACAATTACCTGAGATAGGTGCAGATCCAGCAGAGTGCTGGATAGTTAGTATTCAGTTTCATCACCTTGCTCCAGGGACACTGAGGTCAATTAAGCGCAGACTGGAGATCAAAACTAGGGCCTTTCCCGGCCATATGACTCAACTACTCGCAGTGGGCACCATAGTCTCTGGCGGCAAAAAGATTGTTAAAGTTTTCAGTGAAATTTCCATCATCAACCAAAGCAACCATCAATACCCAAGCCATGATTTCATCCAGCCTGATTTTTGGAATATTGCAAATAAAGCAGCAACGTATCTCGAAATTAAAAAATTGGAAATGAAATGCTAGAAGAAGTTAGCAACACTGAGGTGGTTGGGAAATCACAATGAACCGACTACCTCATCAGCACTAATTATTATACCAATAGCAAAATACTGCGGATGCTGGAAATCTGAAAAAAACAGAAAATGCTGGAAATAATCAGCAGGCCTGATGAAGGGTCCCAGACCTGAAACGTTAACTCTGTTTCTCTCTCCACGGATGCTACCTGGCCTGCTGAGTATTTCCAGCATTTTCTGTTATTCTAGTTATACCAAGCTTTGCAGAGTGCATTGCTCAGTTCAGTTCAGCCCAGCGAACTCCCAGGCGCGGCGGCGATTCTCCAGGCTCCTGGAATGGGGTCGCGCGGCCGTGACGTCACGGCACGGAGGCCGCTGCCATGGTGACGGCCGGGGCCCAGGGCAGCCGTTCAACAAACAGCGGCCTGTCCCAGGACCAGGGCCCTGGGACCCACCCCCCGTCTATCGCGGAGAGGAGGATTGCCGTCGCTGCCACTCTCCCTCCTTCGATTGACGAGCCATGGCTTCCTTGCGGAAAGGGCCGCTGCGCTCCGTGCAGGTGACCGGCGACGCCCTCCAGAGCCAGGTACCAACAGCACACCGCAGACTCGCTCACACCGCCGGCAGACAGACTGCCAAGCCAAGCACGGCCGATGCTGCAGGTCTCAAAAACCCAAACAGGGCCGATGCTGCCGATGAGGGGGCAGCATCCGCGGGTCCACAGTTTCAGGAGCGGAGCCTTTCCATCACAACAGATCTGACCAAAGGGTCCACGCAACCCCGGGAATGTTAATTGGGAAGACCAAACGCAGATTGGGTGACCGCTTTGCGGAACGCCTCCGTTCAGTCCGTATGGGTGACCCCGAGCTTCCGGTTGCCTGTCATTTTAATTCACTGCTCCATTCCCACTCGGACTTCACCGTCCTCCGCCTCTTGCATTGTTCCATGGAACTCAGCGTAAACTCGAGGAACAGCACCTCACGTCAGCACTTTACAGCCTTCGGGACTCAATATCGAGTTCAACAATTTCAGATCATAACCTCGGCCCCTATTACATTTTTACTTATATTTTTTATCCACACCTTTGTTTCGGCCTTTGCCCCCCGCCTTTCTTTTTTTTTCTCTCCCACATGGCAGCGCCAGCGCATTTCACACCTAATCTAGAGCCGTCTTTTGTCTCCACTAGTCCTATCACCATCTCGTCTCGTTTTGAATACCTCTTAATGTCTCTTCCAGCCTGGCCTCAATCTATTTCATTTCCTGTGCTTCTTTAGTCTTGACAAAGGGTTCACCCGAAACGTTGACTCTGTTTTCTCTCCACGGATGTTGCCTGGCCTGCTGAGTTTTTCTAGCATTTTCTGTTGTCCCGGGGATGTTAACTTGTCTCTACTTCTTCACACCATCTGTAGCGGCGATGATCACTGGCCTGTCAGAATCGTTTTTGATGCAACGTTTATCCCTTTGATTTCTGCACGGAAACTTTCCCCACTTAACCACGTTTTTTTTTTCTTTTTATAAACTGTAACTTAACCAAAAAAATTAAAGGAAACTTTTAACAAATCAAATTAAAATTCTATTCCCCAGGGTGATGATGCACTCCAGTCCCTGCGGTGCCCACCGGGCGTGGAAGGCCTCGAGAGTGCCGGCGGACACCGCATTCTCCAGCTCCAGGGCCACGCGGGCACGAACGTGGCCGTGGAAAAGAGGCAGGCAGTCGGGCCGAACGACCCCCTCGACCGCCCACTGCCTGGATTGGTTGATGGCCGCTTTGGCCAGGTCCAGGAGCAGTCCCACAAGGAGGTCCCCCGACCTGCCCGCTCCCCTCTGCACCGGGTGACCAAAAATTGGGAGCGTGGGACTGAAGTGCAGTCAAAAATCAAGGAGCAGCCCCTTCAAATAATGGAAGCGGGGCTGCTACCTCTCACATTCAACATATACATGGAACACGGACTCTCCCATGGGGGTTTTGCTTGTCTCCTTTACGGGTCTAATTGATAGAGATTGATTGCTACTTCTTATTGGTTGTTTGGTTACTTTGATTGATGGCTGGTGCCATCGCCAATTTTAAAAAAGAAGCAAGGGGCACAACCCATAAACTGTAAATTAAAACCGAATTGAAACATATAAGATTCTGAGGGGGATTGGCAGGGTAGATGCCGAGAGGTTGTTCCCCCTGGCTGGAGAGTCTAGAATCACAGAATCACAGAAACCCCACAGTGCAGATAGAGGCCATTTCGGCCCATCGAGCCTGCACCGACACATATCCCACCCGATCCCCGTAACCCCTACACCAACACATATCCCACCCTATCCCCGTAACCCCACGTATTTAATCCCCCTAACACTAAGGGTCAATTTATCATAGCCAATCAACCTAACCCGCACATCTTTGGACTGTGGGAGGAAACCGGAGCACCCGGAGGAAACCCACGCAAACACGGGGAGAATGTGCAAACTCCACACAGACAGTCGCCCGAGGCCGGATTCGAACCCGGGTCCCTGGTGCTGTGAGGCAACAGTGCTAACCACTAGGGGTCCTAGTCTCAGGACAAGGGTTCGGCCATTTAAGACTGAGATGAGGAAGAATTTCTTCACTGAGGGTTGTGAATCTTTGGAATTCTCTAACCCAAAGGGCTGTGGATGCTGAGTCTTTAAGTATATTCAAGGCTGGGATAGATGGATTTTTGGACTCTAGGGGAATCAAGGAATATGGGGATCGGGCGGGAAAGTGGAGTAGAGGTTGAAGATCAGCCATGATTTTATTGAATGGCAGAGTAGGCTTGAGGGGCCGGATGACATACTCCTGCTCCTAATTCTTATGTTCTTAAAGTAAACTTAGCAAATTAAATTAAAACTTTGTTATGGGGAGTTGGAGGGGCGGGTGGGGGGGGAACTTGATTGCTATGATTAGTCAACAACTCCATCACTGTAACATGTGACTACCAGGATGGTAGAAGGTGATCTAGATGGACCAGCTAAATTTAGTGTGTATAATAGTATAGTTTAAGTGGTTATTGTACTGGACTGGTGATGCAGGGTCAGTGAGCTCAAATCTCACCATGATAAAGTGGAAATTTGAACTTGATGAATCTGATAAATTGCATTGCTAAAGATTGACTAATAAGTCTGCTCTTTTGTCATTAAAATCCCAACTGAATCAAAGAAGGGTGCTTACCATCCCTACCTAGTCTGGCCTACACGTGACTCTTAATGCCCTCTGAAGTTTTTTTAAATTCATTCCTGGGATGTGGGTGTTGCTGGCAAGGCCAGCATTTATTGCCCATCCGTAGTTGCCCCTGAGAAGGTGGTGGTGAGCTGCCTTCTTGAACCGCTGCAGTCCTTGTGAAGGTACTCCCACAGTGCTGTTAGGCAGGAGTTTCAGGATTTTGACCCAGTGACAATGAAGGAACGGCGATAAAGTTCCAAGTCAGGATGATGTGCAACTTGGAGGGGAACTTGGAGGTGGTGGTGTTCCCATGCGCCTGCTGCCCTTGTCCTTCCAGGTGGTAGAGGTCGTGGGTTTGAGAGGTGCGTTCGAAGAAGCCTTGGCGAGTTGCTGCAGTGCATTTTGTAGATGGTACACACTGCAGCCACGGTGCGCCCGTGGTGGAGGGAGTGAATGTTGAAGGTGGATGGATGGGGTGTCAATCAAGTGGGCTGCTTTGTCCTGGATGGTGTCGAGTGTTGGAGCTGCACTCATCCAGGCAAGTGGCTTAAAGCCACTCAGTTGTAAAGGATGGACAATAAATCCAGCTTTGGCAGTATCACCCACACCTGTGAAAAAAAGTCAAGTTTGTTGAAAAAATGCTAAACTTTATTTGGTGGGGTGTTTGTAGGGTGGGGGGGGGATAAGAGGTTGAAGAGCTGTGTGTGCTTATCTCACCAGTCATCTGTGATCTGTCATGATTTATACCATTGAGTTGTGCATATTCAAAGAAATGAAGTGGTTTTATTGAAGATAATCACAGAATCACAGAAACCCCACAGTGCAGATAGAGGCCATTTCGGCCCATCGAGCCTGCACCGACACATAGCCCACCCGATCCCCATAACCCCTACACATATCCCACCCTATCCCCGTAACCCCACATATTTAATCCCCCTAACACTAAGGGTCAATTTATCATAGCCAATCAACCTAACCCGCACATCTTTGGACTGTGGGAGGAAACCGGAGCACCCGGAGAAAACCCACGCAAACACGGGGAGAATGTGCAAACTCCACACAGACAGTCGCCCGAGGCTGGATTCGAACCCGGGTCCCTGGCGCTGTGAGGCAACAGTGCTAACCACTATGCCACCGTGCTAGATTTGTATCATCTATGGCAAAAAAACCACCCTCACCAATTGCTGGTAATGCTATCTCCTGGGGGAAAGACGGCAAAAAATACCATCTATGGCTGTTTCAGGAAATTCCTCCCCAACTTCTGCATCATTCTATGATTTTATAACTTCCTATGGCAATCAAGGTCCTAAAACCATGGTTATTCATGATGCCCCCACCCCCATACCGTTAGAATTTTCAAATAAAATGGGATTATCCATCAGGCTGAACCACATGATCGTTTTGAATTCTCAACCAGCCAATAATGCAGCAGTGGCAAACATGTTTTCACTGATCTATTAGTACATTGTGTGACATAACACACAGAAATGATGTTGACATTATTTTGTATTTTGTTTGTTAAGGTTGATGTCTTGTTAAAGAAAGTTAAACAGACTGTTAAAAGAGAGGAAGTTTATGAGAGGTACGTTGCTCATTTGTTGACAAAGTTTGGCCAGAAGTTTCTTGAGTGCTAACTCTCAACATTGTTTTCACCAGTGAAAGAAATGATTCATAGGAACAGGAGTAGCCCATTGAGCCTGTTCCGCCATTTAATGAGATCATGGCTGATCTGCGATCTAACTCCATATACCCGCCTTTAGCCCATGTCCCTTAATACCTTTAATTAACAAAAAGCTATCAATCTCCAATTTAAATGTAACAATCGATCTAGCATCAATTGTCCTTTGCGGAAGAGAGTTCCAAACTTCGACCACCGTTTGTGTGTAGAAGTGTTTCCTAATTTCACTCCTGAAAGGTCTGGCTCTAATTTTTAGACTATGCCCCCTAGTAGCAGTAGAAGCAGGCAGGTAGTGCAGGGGTCCCCTGTGGCCATCCCCCTCTCAAACAGGTATACTGATTTGGATACTGTTGAGGGGGATGACTTACCAGAGGAAGGCAGCAGCAGCCAACTTCCTGGCACCAGGGGTGCTTCTGCTGCTCAGGAAGGGAGGAAAAAGAGTGGGAGAGCAATAGTGGTAGGGGATTCTATCGTAAGGGGAACAGATAGGCGTTTCTGTGGCCGTAGACGTGACTCCAGGATGGTTTGTTGCCTCCCTGGTGCCAGGGTCAAGGATATCACTGAACGGCTGCAGGGCATTCTGAAGGGGGAGGGTGAACAGTCAGAGGTCGTGGTTCACATTGGGACCAATGTCATGGGTAGGAAGAGGGATGAGGTCCTGCAGCAAGGAAGAGGGATGAGTTCCTGCAGCAAGAATTTAGGGAGCTAGGCAGCAGACTAAAGAGCAGGACCTCAAAGGTTGTAATCTCTGGATTACTCCTGGTGTCACGTGCTAGTGAGTATAGGAATAGGAGGATAGAGCAGATGAATGCGTGGCTAAAGAGTTGGTGCAGGGGGGAGGGCTTTAGTTTCCTGGATCACTGGGCCTGCTTCTGGGGAAGGTGGGACTTGTACAAGTCGGACAGGTTGCACCTGAACCAGAACGGGACAAATATCCTTGCGGGGAGGTTTGCTCGCACTGTTTGGGGGGGTTTAAACTAACTTGGCAGGGGGATGGGATACAGAGTGGAGCTATAATAGGGGGTGATGTACAGCCAAATATAGAGGAAAAAATAAGTCAGACTGGAAGGCAGAGCAAATATGTAATGGCACCAGGGAGTAGGGCAAGGCTAAATGGCATTTATTTTAATGCAAGGAGTCTTACGAATAAGGTGGATGAACTGAAAGTGTTGATGAACACATGGGAGTATGATATTGTTGCTATCATGGAGACATGGTTGAGGGAGGGGCAAGACTGGCAGCTCAATATTCCGGGGTATAGAATCTTCAGGCGAGACAGAGGGGGGGTAAAAGAGGAGGGGGTGTCACAATATTAATTAAGGAGACAATTACTGCTGTAAGGAGGGATGATATATTAACAGGTTCCTCTAATGAGGCCATATGGGTTGAACTTAAACAAAAAGGGGGCTAGCACTTTGCTGAGAGTGTACTATAGGCCCCCAAACAGCCAGGGGGAGATAGAGGAACAGATATGTAGGCAAATCTCAGAGAAGTGTGCAAATAATAGGGTAATTATAGTGGGGGATTTCAACTTCCCCAATATTAACTGGGATAGTCAGAGTGTGAAAGGCTTAGAGGGTGCAGAATTCTTAAAGTGCATCCAGGAGAGCTTTTTAAGCCAGCATGTAGAAAGTCCTATAAGAGAGGGGGGCGGTACTGGACCTAATTCTAGGGAATGTGGCCGGGCAAGTGGTAGAAGTGTTAGTAGGTGAGCACTTTGGTGACAGTGACCATAATTCGGTGAGATTTAAGGTAGTCATGGAAAAGGACAAGGATGGACTGGAAATAAAGGTTCTAAATTGGGGGAAGGCCGATTTTAATATGATAAGGCAGGATCTGGCCAATGTGGACTGGGATCAGCTACTTGAAGGAAAATCCACATCGGAGCAATGGGAGTCTTTCAGAAAGGAAATTGAGAGAGTACAATGACAACATGTTCCTGTAAAGGTCAAGGGTGGGACCAACAAGCCCAGGGAACCTTGGATGTCAAGGGATATACGAGAATGGATTAGGAAAAAATGGGGGGCTTTTGGCAGATACAAAGGACTAAAGACAGAGGAAGCCCTAGAGGAGTATAAAAAGTGCAGGGGGATACTTAAAAAAGAAATTAGGAGAGCGAGGAGGGGCCATGAAATAACACTGGCGAGCAAAATAAAGGAAAATCCTAAGGTGTTTTATAAGTATATTAAGGGCAAGAGGATAACTAGGGAAAGAGTAGGGACCAAAGTGGCAAACTGTAGAGCCAGAGGATGTAGGTGGGGTTTTAAATGAACTTTTTGCATCTGTGTTCACTATGGAGAAGGACGATGTAGACATAGAAATCGGGCAGGGGGACTGTGATATACTTGAACATATTAGCATTGAGAGGGAGGAGGTACTAGCGGTTTTAGCAGGCTTAAAAGTGGATAAATCCCCAGGCCCGGATGAGATGTATACCAGGCTACTATGTGAGTCAAAGGAGGAGATTGCAGGAACTCTGACACAAATTTTCAGAACCTCTCTGGCCACAGGGGATGTGCCAGAGGACTGGAGAACAGCTAACGTAGTACCATTATTCAAGAAGGGTAGTAGGGATAAACCAGGGAATTACAGGCCAGTGAGCCTAACATCAGTGGTAGGGAAATTATTGGAAAAAATTCTGAAGGACAGAATTGGTCTCCACTTGGAGAGGCAGGGATTAATTAGGGATAGCCAACATGGCTTTGTCAAGGGAAGATCATGTCTGACCAATTTGATTGAATTTTTCGAGGGGGTGACTAGGTGTGTGGATGAGGGTAGTGCAGTGGATGTGGTTTACATGGATTTCAGTAAGGCTTTTGATAAAGTCCCGCATAGGAGACTGGTCAGGAAGGTAAGAGCCCATGGGATCCAGGGTGCCATGGCACATTGGATCCAAAATTGGCTTAGTGGCAGAAGGCAGAGGGTGATGGTCGAAGGTTGTTTTTGTGACTGGAAGCCTGTGTCCAGTGGGGTACCGCAGGGATCGGTGCTGGGTCCCTTGCTGTTTGTGGTCTACATTAATGATTTGGATGTGAATGTAAAAGGTACGATCAGTAAGTTTGCAGATGACACGAAAATTGATGGGGTGGTAAATAGCGAGACGGGAAGCCTCAGGCTACAGGATGATATAGATGGGTTGGTCAGATGGGCGGAACAGTGGCAAATGGAATTTAACCCTGAAAAGTGTGAGGTGATGCATTTTGGACGGACTAACAAGGCAAGGGAATACACAATGAATGGTAAGACCCTAGGAAAGACAGAGGATCAGAGGGACCTTGGTGTGCATGTACATAGATCCCTGAAGGCAGCAGAACAGGTGGATAAGGTGGTTAAAAAGGCATATGGGATACTTGCCTTCATTAGCCGAGGCATAGAATATAAGAGCAGGGAGGTTATGATGGAGCTGTACAAAACGCTGGCAAGGCCACAGCTGGAGTACTGTGTGCAGTTCTGGTCGCCACACTATAGGAAGGATGTGATTGCATTGGAGAGGGTGCAGAGGAGATTTACCAGGATGTTACCTGGGCTGGAGCGCTTCAGCTATGAAGAAAGACTGGACAGGCTGGGGTTGTTTTCCTTGGAGCAGAGAAGGCTGAGGGGGGACCTGATTGAAGTGTACAAAATTATGAGGGGCATAGATAGGGTAGATAGGAACTTTTCCCCTTAGTAGAGGGGTCAATAACAAGGGGGCATAGATTCAAGGTAAGGGGCAGGAGGTTTAGAGGGGATTTGAGGAAAAACTTTTTCACCCAGAGGGTGGTTGGAATCTGGAACTCACTGCCTGAAAGGGTGGTAGAGGCAGGAACCCTCACAACATTCAAGAAGCATTTGGATGAGCACTTGAAATGCCATAGCATACAAGGCTACGGACCAAATGTTGGAAAATGGGATTAGATTAGACAGGGCTTGATGGCCGGCGTGGACACGATGGGCCGAAGGGCCTCTTTCTGTGCTGTATAACTCTATGACTCTGTGACCTGGACTCACCAACCAGCGGAAATAGTTTCTCTCTATCTACCCTATCTGTCCCCCTTAATATCCTGAAAACTGCAAATCGGATCACCCCATAACCTTCTAAATTCTAGGGAATAGAACACTAATTTGTGTAATCTCTCCTCGTAATTTAACCCTTGAAGTCCGGGTATCATTCTTGTAAACTCACGCTGCAATTCAATATATCCTTCCTAAGGTGTGGTGCCCAGAACTGCTCCCAGTACTCCAGGTGTGGTCTAACCAGGGCTTTGTATAGCTGCAGCATAACTTCCACCCCCTTGAATTCCAGACCTCTAGATATAAAAGCATTCCATTAGCGTTTTTAATTATTTTCTGTCTCTGTTTATGACATTTTAATGATCTATGTATCTGGACCTCCCAAGTCTTTGGACCTCCACTGTTTTTAGCTTTTCACCATTTTAGAAAGTACCCTGTTCTGTTCTTTTTAGGTCCAAAGTAGATAACCTTGTATTTGCCTACATTGAAATCCATTTGCCACAGTTTATCCCCATTCACTTAATCTGTCAATATCCCTTTGTAATTTTATGCTCTCATCTACACTGCTGCCTATCTTTGTGTCATCAGCAATTTGGATATATGACTGTCTGTGCCATCATCTAAGTAGTTAATAAATACTGTGAATAGTGGAGGCCCCAACACAGATCCCTGCGGGACACCACTAGTCACATCCTGCCAATTGGAGAACCTACCCATTATCCTTACTGCTGGTCTCCTGCCGCTCAGCCAATTTCCTAACCAGATTAATAATTTTCCCTCAATTCCTTGGGCTTCTACTTAGTTAACAGTCTCTTATGTGGGACTTTATCAAATGCCTTCTGGAAGTTCATATAAATAACATCCATAGACACTCCCCTGTCCACTACTTTAAATCACCTTCTCAAAAAATTCAATCAGGTTTGTCAGGCAGGACCTACCTTTCACAGATCCACGCTGGCTCTCTCTGATCAACTGAAAATTTGAGGTGTTCAGTCACCCTAACCTTAATTATAGACTCTCGCAATTTCCCGGCAACAGATGTTAGGCTAACTGGTCTACAATTCCCTGGTTTCCCTCTCTTACCATTCTAAAATAGCGGAGTAACATGTGCAATTTTTCAATCTAAAGGAACGGTTCCTGAATCGAGAGAACTTTGGAAGATTATAGTTAGGGCATCTGCAATGTGCTCACCTGCTTCCTTTAAAACCCTGGGATGGAAACCATCTGGTCCTGGGGATTTGTCACTCTTTAGTGCCATTATTTTCTTCATTACTGTTATTTTACTTACATTAATTTTATTGAGTCTGTCCCGAATTTAATTAGTTTCCTTGGGATTTCTGCCATGCTATCCTCTTCTTCTACTGTAAATACTGACGCACAGTAATTATTCAACATGTCCGCCATCTCCTTATCATTGACAATATCACCGCTTTCAGTTTTTAAGGGGCCAACTTTACTCCTGACCACCCTCTTTTCCCTAATATAATTGTAAAAGTTCTTTGTGTCGATTTTGATGTCCCTTTTCATTCTCCCTTTTTGTAGCTCTTGCTATCTGTTTTGTGACCTGTTGCTGTTCTTTGTATCTTTCCCATTCTCCAGGATCTGTGCTTGTTTTGCATTTGTGTATGCCCTTTTAGTTTTATGCTGTCTCTTACCTCTTTAGTCATCCATGGCTTATTTTTTGGCAAGTAGAGCTCTTGCCCCTCAGGGGTATAAACTGGTTCTGTATCACCTTAAATTCTTTTTTGAACATCTCCCACTGATCTTCTGTCGTTTTACCCATTAACAGATTTGCCCAGTTTACTGTGGACAGTCTCTGTCTCGTCCCATTGAAGTTGGCCTTACCCAAATCTAGAATCTTAGTAGCTGTTTCGTGTTTCTCCCCTTCAAACACTACATTGAACTCGATCATGTTATGATCGCTATTGGATAAATGTTCTTGCACAGTTAGGCTGTTAACTAAATCTGGCTCATTACTCATTACTCAATCTAATACGGCATGCTCCCTTGTTGCCTCTAGGACATATTGTTGTAGAAAACTATCCCGGGCACACAAGAAATTCACTACCTTTCTGACAGGTGCTAGTCTGCTTATCCTAATCTATGAAAGTTAAAATTCCCCATTTAAACCACTCTGCCTTTGCTACACGCTTGTCTAATCTCTGCATTTATACAATCTACCACTTCACAGCTGCTACCAGGGGGCCTATACACAAATCCCAGTCCAGTCTTAAATCCTTTCCTATTTCTTTATTCTACCCATAAAGTCTGCATTGCCTGCTTACCTCTCATTATATCCTCTCTTATTATTGAAGTGATTTAATCCTTAATCATTAAGGCTACTCCTCCCCCTCTGCCATTTTCCCTATCTTTTTTATAGACTTTATAACCTGGTATATTTTAGTTCCTAGTCCTGACCGTCTTGCAGCTATGCCACAGTAATGGCTACCATGTCATACCCTCTAATTTGAATTCGCGCCTGCAGTTCATTCAATTTATTCCTTATACTCTGTGTGTTTGTATAAGGAACGCTTATTTGGGCCACACACCCTAGCCTGTCCTTCAGCTCTAATGTTTTTCTCACTTGTTTCTTATTTCTCTCTCCTGGTTTAATCACTTAACATCTTTCTGCACATGTTGGAGTGGGTGGGGTGGGGGGATGTCACAGTTCCTGTCATATATTGCAGTATGCTTCTTAAACTCACTACAAGGCTGAAACCATTCAAAACTGATTAGAGACATAAGTTTACAGCATAGAAAGAGGCTGTCCAGCAATGCCTAGATTTTAAAATCTGTATCCTGGTTTTCAAATCCTTCCTTGGCCTCACCCCTCCCATCTCTGTAACCTCCTCCAGCCCTACAACCCTCAGATTTCTGTGCTCTTCCAATTCTGGCCTTTTGCACATCAGATTTTAAATTGCTCCACCAGTGCCGACCATGCCTTCAGCTGCCTAGGCCCTAAACTCTGGAATTCCCACCCTAAATCTCTCTGCCTCTCTCTCCTCCTTTAAGACAGTCCTTAAAACCTACCTCTTTGACCTGTCCTAATATCGCCTTATGTGGCTCAGGGCCAAATCTTGTCTGATTACGTTCCTGTGATGTGCCTTTGGACATTTTACTATGACACAGCGCTGTATAAATGCAAGTTGTTATGGCAAAGCATGCCATGCTACAGCAACACAGCGTAAAGAAATATTTCCAACTTCTGTTCACTCTTAATGACAATTTTAAATTGACGACCCCTGATCACTGACTCCCCACTGAGGGGAAATAGATTTTCCCTATTCACTTTGACAAAACCTTTCGATATTAAAAACCTCTTTTAGATCTCCTCTTGGCCTTCTCTACTGCAGTATCGCAAGTTTCCCCGTAACTATAGATTCTCATTCCTGGCACCACCTAGGTGAATCTATGCTGTACGTGCTATAAGGCTTTAATCTCCTTTCAATAATTATTCGGTCACTGGGACCAATGTCAAAGAAACAGCAATTGGAATTTAATTACTATGGGAATTACAAACTTGTGTAGTTTTTGTATAAAATGTTCAGATTACAGCTACCATTAGAACAGTTATACAGTTAGTTTATAATTAACTCTATACCATATTTGAGAGAGTGAAAAACAGCAATCTAAAATCATGCTATCACCATTACGCAGTTTACAAATGCATCAAAATGTGTTTGCTGCGATCAGTTTTATGGTTTGCATATTGATGCTTATGATCCTTCTGTATATTATTTACTTTTAATGGATATTTTGGGGTTTCTATAGTTGTATCCAGTTAAAGAAATCAGTGGATAAAACCTTGGACACTCTACACAAGTTGAAGAAAGTAAGTTTAAATTTAATAAGCTTGTTGACTGTATCTCTCCCTTTAGTGGTTGTCTTGTAGCGTTTCAGTTTTGCATCCTCTAGCTCCTCTGCCTGTACTGCAGAGAAACTCCTATGCGCCAAGCAACTCTGCTTCTTTATTTCTCAAATAGTATGTTTGGCTATTTAACTGTAAATAATTAAAATATTATGCAAAATTACACGCTCAATATATAAAGGAATTTAAAATGGGGACCGAATTACATCAGCACGTCTTGATCCAATTATCCACCACCCACTTCATCCAAAGACTGCACTTGATCTTGACTCCCTATGTGCATCATCCAGAGAAATTAACTAGCATTATGATATTTAAAGTAATGCTTAGTTAGGAATGAACTCTAATTCAATTGAGGGTGTCAATTGATTTCAGAAACTGTTAGTTATGACATTAGCCCAGATTTTGCAGTCAGTGGCGAAGGAACAGCGTCGCCATTCACCATGCCGACAGCTGCCCACAAAATATTCTCGGGCTTTTGAGCGGAGATTTGCTCTAATCTGGAGTCTGACCCAGTGCGGCGCCCTCTATAGGGTATCTGTGAGCAGGACAATAAACAGCAAAGCTCTTCAACCAGATTGAAGAATCCTTACTGAGACATGCAGGGGGAAAAATTTGGTCGTGCCCCCTTTGGGGCGCTAACTTCGCCGGGACATGACTTTTATCGCCCCGAAAAAGTTAGCACCCCTGCGCCGTAAATTGAGTGGTAGCGCCCCAAGCAGGAAGCAGGGAGCTACTGGAAGCACTCCCCCTCCTTCCTGGGGCATGACTGACGTAATAAAACTCACTACACACTTGGTTTGAGCATAAAGCAAGGCTTTAATCAACTTGTTTCAGAACATGGAGGTCTAGTTGTATTTCACTAGTTCCTTGTCTTACAAAATGTCCCTGAACAAGCTGGGGTCGACGCCTGAGTATTTATACTCCTCGGATGGCGCCACCAGCTGGCCGTCCAGCGTTATTTCACGAGTAGTTTCTTGATGAATGATGAGATTTATAACAATGACCATTCAATATTGTGGCATTACATGCAACAGCGCCACATGCGTTGCCATGTAGCGCCGCGGTATTACAGGCCTCCCTCCCCTGATTAAAGGGGAGGAGCCTAGCGCAGCGCGCACTGGGATCCTGCTGGACCATTGAGGTGCGGGGAAAACAGCCCAGCACAAGAGGAATGCCGGGCTGACCGATCGTGGCCAACTGAGGAAGCGCAAGGTGGCAGGTGCTGGCAGGCGGCCCCCAAAAAAATGTCCGTCTGGCACCTGCCCTTTAAATTGCGCCACCGCGGCTGCAAAACCACCACCCTGACCCTGTCGGACATATTGCCCGGCGGTAGGTCAGAGGCGCAACTGAAGTTTGCAGCCGGGGTGCTGCGCACGCGATGACGCCATCGCCGGAGGCACAGCGCTGTGGGGGGCTACCGCCGCCTCTAACTTCCTGCTGAATTTTGCGGGAGGCGTTAGCGGCGCCGCACCCAGGCGCTAGGGGCTTTGCGCCCCTGGGGCGTTAACGGGAGGCGCAAAGCAACCCAATTTTTCCTCCACAGAGTCTAAAGCAGGAAATATAAAGTAGATTTAAATCATGTACAGAAAGCAAAATAAAAATTGGGGAAAGACAGATGGTGTTAAGAGAGAAAAATAAAAGACAGACAGAAAAAGCAAAAATATATATTTTTAAAAACCTCCAACACCAATAAACTTCTGAAGGAATGAAACTTCACACTTGTAAAATTAAATTTTCATGGGCAGAGGGGTTGTTTGGCAGTAATTATCACAAGCTGTTAAAAATTTACTTACTCCTGAATGCACTATCCCTAACTTTTCCTGATGTCTTTAGAGGGGAACTAGTGGGCAAGTACTCAAAGTTCATGCCATTACATTGATTTCAGTGCAGAGTCTAACTGTGAGGACTGTTATAGCACACCTGGTGGAGGAGCAGGGTGTCCGACAGCAACTTCCTGATTTCCGCGTTTAAACTGCACGTGTGGACACCAGGGGTCGATTTTAACTCAGGTGCGGGGAATTGTCGGGTTCCCTGAATTTGGTGTTTCCCACACAAATTTAAATGGGTCTGTGAGATTGATGCAATTTTAACTCAATTGGCCAATTGATTTCCAACGTGTGGGAAGCCTTGGCAATTGAGTATTTCCAGTCAGAAAGTCACAGAATATGACGCCATCATTGCTGCTGCTTTTAGGGCCCACAGCAAGCCTTGCTTCCTCTGCAGGCTTCCAAACTTCACCATTGAGATGGCACAGGAGCCTGCAGGAGCAACGGCCAGCAGGAGGGCAAGAGCTGCCCCCAGATTTGATGAGGCTTCACTCCAGGCATTGCTGGATGGTGCTAGGGCCCACAGGGAGGTCCTGTTCCCTTCTTCAGGGAGGAAGAGGCCTCCCAATCAGACCAAGGCTGTGTGGCTACAGGTGGCTGGTGAAATCAACTCCTTGGGGCTCACACGGCGCACCTGGATGCAGTGCAGGAAAAGATTCCATGACCTTCATCGCACTGGAAAAGTACGTACTGTATGAAGTTTCCATCACCCTCAATCTGATCCCCATTGCCTTTCCTCACCATCACTCAGCTTTAGCAATCTCTTCCTCCACATCCCACTAGACACTCACATCCATGCACCCTTACCCATTCCCTCTCTCTATGCTCACATTCACATAACTATTCCACCATGCAGCCCTCACACTCCCTCTCACTCTGATGCTTTGAACACAACTGACAACACACAGGGAGGGCCCTTGGTCTTGCAACCTCACTCCATCTTTGTCTCCTTCAAAGTATCTATGCTATGCAATCTCTGCACTCACTCCTTCATTCTCACTCAACCTCCACTTGTTTCCCTCATTGCAGGAAAAGAGAGCTCACAACAGGAGAGAGCGAGCCAGGACAGGAGGAGGTCTGCCCTCATTAGCCCTGCTCACCCCCTGGGAGGAAGGCGTCCTGGAGATTGTCGGGGCTGACATAGATGCGGAAGTTGGGGAAGGAGAGACTGATGACAGAATAGTTTTCCATCTCTCTCATTGGCATTGCATGAGTCGCTGATAATGATTCTGAAGCTACATCATATGGACTTATGATCATCTGCAAAATGCAATGTGCATGTAACCTTGGCATCACATCTCTAACTTTTTCCTTGACTCCCCCACAGGACCATCGAGAGCCCCCGTCCCCACTGTGCAGGAGGAAGAGCCTGAGCAGCCAGACTCCTCAGAGGAATCTGCAACCTCTGAGGGCGCAACGTCAACAGAAATAATCGCACCCAGCACCAGCGCAGACACTCACACCTCGGTGGGACCTTCGGGACATAGAGTAGAGTTGTCACCTGGTGTATCACAGCTCACAAGTGAGCATCAGCAGATTGTGGAGACAGGGACAGCAGTGGAGAGTCCTCGTCGCAGGGTGCAGGACTCTGCCAGCTCGGCTCAGCTGCATGTCGACCCTCTGCCTCTGGGTCCATCCGTAAGATCAGAGGTGATGGAACTCCATGCACAGATGCAGGAGTCTCTGGCAGGTTTTGTCTCTAGGGTCACTGCGAGTGTGGAGCGAATGGAGGAGTCCATAGCGAGCATGAACAGAGCCTTTGTGGAGTCATTGGTGCATGAACGCATCAACACGGAAAGGATGGCTACCTACGTGGAAATGATTGCTGCCTCCGTGGTAAGGCTGGCTACCGTAGAGGAGAGGATGGCTACGGTAGAGGAGAGGGTGGCTACGGCCATGGCGGAGGTTAGTCGCCAGGGTATGGAAAACATGGTGAGTGTTCAGAATAGAATGACATCTCTTGAGGAGCGATGGGCATCTATTGAACAGAGAAACCAGACCTTCATGGAAGTCCTTCTGAGTAAGACTGCCATTGCAGATACGGGTCCCCATGGCCCCCCTGATGTGCAGCAAGGTGCTCTCAAGCCACTTGCAGGCACTGAGGGGGACCTGACCCATGAGAGGGAGGTAGGTGGCAGACCTCAAGGAAGTGGGGGCTCCTCTGCAAGCGCTCACACTTCCATGCCACTGCAGAGCCCTCGGTCAGAGCCCCGTCGGAGTCCACACCCAACTGAGATAGACGTCTCAACTCCTGCACAGCCGCAGGAGCAGCAGACTGCCGATGAGCCCTCACAGGTTCGCCACCCCAGAGGACGCCCGCCAAAGGTGTTGAGACAGGAGCAGCAGGAAAGTGAGCAAGGGGCCTTCACACCTGCTGAAGCCACAGGGGAACCACTACGTAGGAGCACACGTAAGAGGAAAATAAAGCACAAATAGTCACAAGGGTAGTCACTTGGGTGAAATGTTGTGTATTCTGTAAAAATGCCATCAGTTGTTTGTTTTGCATAAAAATTCTGATGGCAACTTCTGCAGTTGTGGCGTGTGTCATTTCACGAATGGGGCTGGAGGTCCTCTAATGCCAAGAAGGGAAGGAAAAAAAGGCCTCCCATGCTTCTGGTAGATGCCTCAGCTGAGGAAGCGCTGAGTGAGGCTGGCAAGAGGGGTTTCGCAGGAGGTAACACTGGAGAAGTGTGTGAGGCTCCAACCTTCCACAGGTGTGGTTAAGTCTGGTAAAAGTTACCCCAGGACTGAGACAACAAAGTCCTGCCACCTGCAAATGAGGACTGATCAGATCTCCTCTTTAATGGTTGACCTGCAGCCAATAGTGCTCACGAGAGGTTTCACAGGCGTGATCCCCACTAGGCGTGCTAACATAAGAACATAAGAAGTAGGAGCAGGAGTAGGCCATACGGCCCCTCGGGCCTGCTCCGCCATTCAATAGGATCATGGCTGAGCCGAACCTAGACTCACGTCCACTTCCCTGCCCGCTCCCCGTAACCCCTAATTCCCTTATCAGCTATGAAACTGTTTATCTCCGTTTTAAATTTATTTAATGTCGCAGCTTCCACAGCTTCCACAGCTCTGAGGTAGCAAATTCCATAGATTTACTACCCTCTGAGTGAAGATGTTTATCCTCATCTCAGTTTTGAAATGGCAGCCCCTTATTCTAAGATTATGCCCCCTAGTTCTAGTGTCACCCATCAGTGGAAACATCCTCCCCGCATCCACCCGATCAAGCCCCCTCACAATCTTATATGTTTCGATAAGATCGCCTCTCATTCTTCTGAATTCCAATGAGTAGAGGCCCAACCTACTCAACCTTTCCTCATAAGTCAACCCCCTCATCTCTGGAATCAACCGAGTGAACCTTCTCTGAACTGCCTCGAGAGCAAGTATATCTTTTCTTAAATATGGAAACCAAAACTGTACACAATATTCCAGGTGTGGCCTCACCAGTACCCTGTATAACTGAAGCAAGACTTCCCTGCTTTTATACTCCATCCCCTTTGCACTAAAAGCCAAGATTCCATTGGCCTTCCTGATCACCTGCTGTACCTGCATACTAACCTTCTGTGTTTCATGCACCAGGACCCCCAGATCCCTTTGTACTGTAGCACTTTGCAGTTTCTCTCCATTTAGATAATAACTTGCTCTTTGATTTTTTCCTGCCGAAGTGCATAACCTCACACTTTCCAACATTATATTCCATCTGCCAAACTTCTGCCCACTCACCTAGCCTGTCTATGTCCTTTTGCAGGTTTTTTATGTCCTCCTCACTCACTGCTTTCCCTCCCATCTTTGTATCGTCGGCAAACTTGGATACGTTGCACTCGGTCCCCTCCTCCAAATCGTTAATATAGATTGTAAAGAGTTGGGGTCCCAGCACTGACCCCTGCGGAACACCACTAGTCACTGATTGCCAACCCGAGAATGAACCATTTATCCCAACTCTGTTTTCTGTTAGATAGCCAATCTTCCACCCATGCCAGTATATTACCCCCAATCCCGTGATTTTTTATTTTGTGCAGTAATCTTTTGTGTGCCACCTTGTCAAATGCCTTTTGGAAGTCCAAATACACCACATCCACTGGTTCCCCTTTATCCACCCTGTTTGTTACGTCCTCAAAGAATTCGAGCAAATTTGTCAAACATGACTTCCCCTTCATAAAACCATGCTGACTCTGTCCGATTAAATTATGCTTATCCAAATGTCCTGTTACTGCTTCCTTAATAATGGACTCCAACATTTTACCAACCACAGATGTTAGGCTAACTGGCCTATAGTTTCCAGCCTTTTGTCTACCTCCCTTTTTAAATAAGGGTGTTACATTAGCAGTTTTCCAATCTGCTGGGACCTTTCCTGAATCCAGGGAGTTTTGGAAAATTACCACCAATGCATCCGCAATCCCTACCGCTACTTCTCTCAAGACCCTAGGATGTAAGCCATCAGGTCCAGGGGATTTATCCGCCTTAAGTCCCATTATCTTACCGAGTACCATCTCCTTAGTGATTTTAATCGTGTTTAGCTCCTCCCCCCCTATAGCCCCCTGTTTGTCCAGTGTTGGGATATTTTTAGTGTCCTCTACTGTAAAGACTGATACAAAATATTTGTTCAGCGTTTCTGCCAACTCCATGTTCCCCACAACTAATTTCCCGGTCTCATCCTCTAAGGGACCAACATTCACTTTAGCCACCCTTTTTCTTTTTATATAACTAGAAACTTTTGCCACCTGTTTTTATATTTTTTGCTAGTTTACTTTCATAATCTATCTTCCCTTTCTTAATTAATCTTTTAGTTATTCTTTGCTGGCTTTTAAATGCTTCCCAATCTTCTATCCTCCCACTAGATTTGGCTACTTTATATGCCCTTGTTTTCAGTCGAGTACTATCCTTTATTACTTTACTTAGCCACGGATGGCTGTCTTTTCTTTTACGTCACTTATTCCTCAGTGGAATATATTTTTCTTGAAAGTTGTGAAATATCTCCTTGAATGTACACCACTGCTTATGTACCATCTTACACCTTAATCTATTTTCCCAGTCCACTTTAGTCAACTCTGCTCTCATATCTTCATAGTCTCCTTTATTTAAGCTTAGTACGCTGGTTTGAGATCCAACTCTCACCCTCCAACTGAATTTGGAATTCAACCATGTTATGGTCACTCATTCCAAGGGGATCCTTTACTAGGACATTTTTTATTAATCCTGTCTCATTACACAGGACCAGATCTAAGATTGCCTGCCCCCTGGTTGGTTCAGTAACATACTGCTCAAGGAACCTGTCCCTAATGCACTCTATGAACTCTTCCTCAAGGCTGCCCTGCCGAATTTGATTTGTCCAGTCAATATGAAAGTTAAAATCTCCCATGATTATAGCTGTTCCCTTATTACAAGCCCCAACTATTTCCTGATTTATACTCCGACTAATAGAGTTGCAACTGTTAGGAGGCCTATAGACTACGCCCACTAGTGACTTTTTCCCCTTATTATTCCTTATCTCTACCCAAACCGTTTCATTATCCTGATCCTTTGACCCAATATCATTTCTCACTATTGCAGTGATTCCATCCTTTATTAACACAGCCACCCCACCTCCCTTACCTTCCTGTCTGTCCTTCCTAATAGTCAAATACCCCTGGATGTTTAGTTCCCAGTCATGGTCACCCTGCAGCCATGTCTCCGTAATGGCCACCAGATCATATCCATGTGTAGTTATTTGTACCATCAACTCGTCTATTTTGTTACGAATGCTGCGTGCATTCAGATAAAGAACTTTTAAATATGTTTTGTGACAATTTATTCCTGCTTTTACCCCCTTTACATTTACCTTTATATATTCTGTCCCTTCCTGACACGCTCTGGTTTTTAATTCCCCCGCTGCTACCTTGCTCCATTGCCTTCTCCGCTGACATTTTTATTTTTTGCTCTCTTGAAACCTCCCCCCCACTAATTAGTTTAAAGCCCTCTCTACAGCCCTAGTTATTCGATTCGCCAGGATTCTAGTCCCAGCACTGGCTAAGTGAAGTCCGTCCCAACGGAACAGCTCTCTCCTGTCCCAGTACTGGTGCCAGTGTCCCAAGAAGCAAAACCCATTTCTCCCACACCAGTCTGAGCCACGCATTTAACTCTGATTTTATTTACCCTAGCCAAATTTGCTCGTGGCTCAGGTAGTAATCCAGAGATTATTACCCTTGTGGTTCTGCTTTTTAATTTGGCCCCTAGCTGCTCATACTCCCTCAGCAGAACCTCTTTCCTTGTCCTATCTATGTCATTGGTACCAACATGGACCACGACAACTGGATCCTCCCCCTCCCACTCCCAAGTTTCTCTCCAGCCCAGAGGAGATGTCCTTAACCCTGGCACCAGGCAGGCAACACAACCTTCAGGACTCTCGCTCTTGGCTGCAAAGAACCCTATCTATCCCCCTAATGATACTATCCCCTACCACTACAACATTTCTTTTTACTCCCCCCCACTTGAATGGCCCCTCGTTTCACAGTGCTGTGGCCAGGTTGCTCATCCTCCCTGCAGTCCCCTTTCCCGTCCTCACAGGGAGTAAGAGCCTCGAACCTGTTGGACAAGAGCAAGGGCTGCGGCTCCTCCAACACTACCTCCTGGATCCCCATACCTGCCTCACTCATAGTCACATCCTCCTGTCCCTGACCACGGACTACATCTGAATTAGTTAATCTAATTGGTGTGACTACTTCCTGGAACACAGAGTCCAGGTAACTCTCCCCCTCCCTGATGTGTTGCAGTGTCTGAAGCTCGGATTCCAGCTCATCAACACGGAGCCGGAGTTCCTCGAGCATTCAGCACTTACTGCACTTGTGATCACTGTGAACATCAATGGTGTCCACCAGCTCCCACATATTGCAGCAGTAACACATCACCTGCTCTCCCATTCTATGTAATTAATTAAATTTATTATTATTTTTAAATACCCTCTGCCCCGATTCTAGATGATGAATATCACACCTCTATTTAATTGAACTTACCAACTTATAAAGGCTTAAAAGGGAAGGAAAAGTACTCACCAACCAGCCAGTCACCTACCAGCTTGGCTGTGATGTCACTTTTGAATTCTGACCTCCGCTTGGAATATTGCCTGTGGAGCCTGTTTAGGCTGCCTCGCCTCGCTGCTGCGGCTCAACTCGACACCCGCTGCTGCTCCCGGCTGCCTCGACTGGGCCTCGCCTCGCTGCTCCGCCTCCGCGTTGTCTGCTAATCCTGAGGCTGGCAGGAAAAACAAGGCAGAAACAAAACAAAAACAGCACCTAACACCCCACTCACCCAAACTCTCAATGGCACTCTCTGCTGCTCGCACTGGCACCGGTCTTTTTATACTGCTGGTTTGTAGCCAAATGAGTCACCCCTGGTGATTGGTTAGAGAACTGGTTTGTAAACTGGTTTGTGATTGGTTAGAGAACTGGTGTTTTACGTGGGAAAAGGGTTAAACAGGCAAGGGCCTGTTAAAATGGGATTATAAAGGCCAATGAGTGCTGTTTAAGGGCCCTAAAGACCAGTCCCGTCTGTTGTAGGCGGGACTGATTCGGGACCATCAGACATGCCTGGGTTAAAATGGCTAGGTGTTGGGAACCAGGCGGGTGGGGGGGTCCCAACCCCCAGGTTTTGCGATTTTAACCCCCACACGCCTCAAAGCCCGCCTGGCGGCTGAGTTAAAATTGAGCCACAGAAGTTGCTGTCCGATTTACACCATTATAATGGTTAGCGTCGTTAACCTCACCATTATTATCTATGCAAAATCCAGGCCGATGTCTGTAGTAAAGTCTGTTCCATATTTAAATTGTAGTAGAGAAATGTTTATGGGTTATCCCTTTATGTGTGCACTTGGTGAGAAATTTGTCCGATCTAGAAAACTCATTCTTATAGCTTGCAGTCAGATTATTAGGATTTGGACCCTGATATTTTATCAAGAACAAAAAGGAAAATGTAATTTTCAACACACTGTTATAAGGTCCTTCCATCATGGAACCTGCATTCTTTTACAAACAGTAGTCCTTGATCAATCCAAGTTCCAAACACCTTTTAGTGTCCATAACACAAAGCAAGATCACATACTATGGGCTGGATTTTGCCGGCGCTCAGAGGGCGGGTTTGGAGGCGGGTCCGCTGTCAACCGCGGGATGGTATCCCACTCTGAACCCGCCTCCTTGTAAGTTTCCCAAGTGCCGGCTCTGCCTGCACTTTGTAGACCCGGCACTCAGCGGCGGGTCAGCCAATTGAAATACTTAAGAGGCTGTTTAAAGGTATTTAAGCAGCATTTTACCAGCTACTACTGTATTCGGGCTCTTGCATTGTTCCACGGAAGCTCAACGTAAACTTGAGGAACAGCACCTCATCTTCCGATTAGGCACTTTACAGCCTTCCGGACTCAACATCGAGTTCAACAATTTCAGATCATAACCTCGGCCCCCATTACATTTTTGCTTATATTTTATCCACATCTTTGTTTTGGCCCTTCCCCCCCCGCCTTTTTTTCTCTCTCCCACATGGCAGCTGTCTCTCATTCTGCCGGAACACTTCACACCTAATCTAGAGCCGTCTTTTGTCTCCACTAGTCCTGTCACCATCTCATCTCGTTTTGAATACCTCTTAATGTCTCTTCACTTCTTTTGTTCTCTCGCAGCCCTGCCTTTCGATCTATTTCATTTCCTTTCCAGTTTTGAAAAAGGGTTAGACCCGAAACGTCGACTCTAATTTCTCTCCACGGATGTTGCCTGGCCTGCTGAGTTTTTCCAGCATTTTCTGTTGTTTTTTACCAGCTACTAACCATTTTTCCAACTTTGTCACGAGGTTCACGTCAGGTACGTATGTCAAGTTTTGAACTCTCCATTGCTTTGAATAGGTGACAGAAGCAAAAGTGTTATAAAAGTTACCATTTCACAGTTGTTCACTTTCCAATCTCAGTAGCTGGAGCCTTCAGTATTTGGAAGACACTTTTCAGCTTTATGCAGTTTGGAAGTGTTTGGAGTAAACTCTATTCACTGTCACCTCCTTGAAACAACATATCTCACCATTGACAGATTGCTTCTGTCATCTCAACTTCAGCTGCCATATCTAACATCAGAATGGGCACGATTTATGCTCTCGCCTTGGTCCTCAGAACCTGATGATGATCAGCCGCAGCAGCAGCAACAAGAGCCCCAACCTGTTCCTGAACTACCTGATGCTGCACAGGGCAGAGGGCATCAGCACAGGGCTGCACTGCGCTGGAGGCGATACCCCCAACACAGGGTATACAGGCAGAGGATGAGCTTCCTCAACGGGACGGAGCAGCAGTGCCAAAGGAGACTCAGGCTATCACGCCAGGTCATTGCCGACATTGGCGGATTGCTGGAGCAAGACCTGCAGCCCAGAGGAAGGAGTTGACACCCCTTACCAGTGCTGTCAAAGTCACCCTTGCCCTCAACTTCTTCACCTCAGGCTCCTTCCAGGCATCTGCAGCAGACATTTGCGGCATCTCGCAGTCGGCTGCCCACAGATGCATCACACAGCTCACCGATGCCCTCTTTAATAGGTCCGCCAATTATATCCATTGTGCCACTGATGAAGCCAGTGTCAATGAGCGGGTGCTCGGCTTTGCTGCTCTAGCTGGCTTCCCACGGGTGCAGGGCGTCACCGACTACACACATCAGGGCATGCCATCAGAACCCAGTAGTATTTGTGAACCGCAAGGGCTTCCACTCCCTCCAAGTGCAGCTGGTCTGCAACCACAGGAAGATTGTCATACATGTGTGCGCCAAGTTCCCTGGCAGCTGTCATGACTCTTGCACCCTGCATCACTTCACCGACCCTCAGCTCTTCGCTCCACCAAACATTCTTTCCGGCTGGCTGCCTGGAGACAAGGGTTATCCCCTGAAGACGTGGCTCATGACACCTTTGAGGAGGCCAACAAATGAAGCTGAGGGACGATATAATCAAAGCCACATCTGGACGAGAAGAGTCATAGAACAAACAATACGCTTGCTGAAAATGCGCTTCAGATGCCGCGACAGATCTGGAGGAGCCCTTCAAGATGCACCAGCCAGGGTCTCCAGAATAGTCGTCGTCTGCTGCGCCCTGCACAACATAGCGCAGCAGCAAGGATTAGCACTGGATGGGGAAGCGGCGCAGAGCGCACAGCTTCATCGGAGGAGGAGGACAATGACGACCACCACCATGAGGTTGAAAACGAGGATGATGAAGACCTGGAGGAGCCGGCGGTGCCATTGCGGCCAGTACGTGAGCACGTTGCTGCCCGTCACTCCAGGGATGCCCTCATCAATGCCAGATTTAACTAACTTAATGCAGCTCAGACATGTGGCTGCCACAGGCGTGCGCAGGTTGGCATCACCCCACACCAACACCATAGAGCAGTCAAACAGTGACTAGTCCCTTGTTTTCACTCTCACCACCATTGCTGGATGTGAACTGAGCCCTGACCGTTCACTCTGCCACTTCCATTTGAGCACACACATTTGGCAACGACTGCAAAGTGTGACAAATAAATGATTTATTACAACTATTTCATATAATAATATAAATATGACAGTGGTAATGAAAATTACACCCGAGTGATTACCCTTGTGACTATTTACATAGAAACATAGAAGATAGGAGCAGGAGTAGGCCATTTGGCCCTTCGAGCCTGCTCCGCCATTCAATGTGATCATGGCTGATCATCCAAATTCAGTACCCTGTTCCTGCCTTTTCCCCATATCCCTTGATCCCTTTAGCCTCAAGAAATATATCCAACTCTTTCTTGAATATATTTAATGAACTGGCCTCCACCGCCCTCTGTGGCAGAGAATTCCACAGGTTCACCACTCTCTGGGTGAAGAAATTCCTCCTCATTTCAGTCCTAAATGGCTTACCCCTTATCCTTAGACTATGACCCCTGGTTCTGGACTCCCCGGCCATCAGAAACATCCTTCCTGCATCTAGTCTGTCCAGACCTGACAGAATTTTATAGGTTTCGATGAGATCCCCTCTCAATCTTCTAAACTCCAGTGAGTATAAGCCCAATCGACACAATCTCTCCTCGTACGTCAATCCTGCCATCCCAGGTATCAGCCTGGTGAATCTTTGCTGCACTCCCTCCATGGCAAGAACGCCCTTCCTCAGGTAAGGTGACCAAAACTGCACACAATACTCAAGGTGCGGTCTCACCAAGGCCCTGTACAACTGCAGCAAGACATCCTTGTTCTTGTACTCGAACCCTCTTGCTACGAAGGCCAACATACCATTTGCCTTCTTAACCGCCTGCTGCACCTGCATGCTTACCTTCAGCGACTGGTGCACAAGGACACCCAGGTCTCTTTGCACTTCCCCTTCTCCCAATCTATTGCCATTCAAATAATAATCTGCCTTCCTGTTTTTGCCACCAAAGTGGATAACCTCACATTTATCCACATTATAGTGCATTTGCCATGTTTCTGCCCAATCACCCAACCTGTCCAAATCGTACTGGAGTTTCCCGACATCCTCCTCGCAGCTTACCCTCCCGCCCAGCTTTGTGTCGTCTGCAAATTTGGAGATATTACATCCAATTCCCTCGTCCATATCATTAATATATATTGTGAACAGCTGGGGTCCTAGGACCGATCCTTGCGGTACCCCACTAGTCACTGCCTGCCACTCGGAAAACGACCCGTTTATTCCAACTCTTTGCTTTCTGTCCGCCAACGAGTTCTCTATCCAAGTCAATACCTTGCCCCCAATCCCATGTGCCTTAATTTTGCACGCTAATCTCTTGTGTGGGACCTTATCGAAAGCCTTCTGAAAGTCCAAATACACCACATCCACTGGTTCTCCCTTATCTATTTTACCAGTTACATCCTCAAAAAATTCCAGTAGATTAGTCGAGCATGATTTACCTTTTGTAAATCCATGTTGACTTTGTCTGATGTGTGGGATCTATCTTTTCCGGGTGCTTCTACGTGGCGCTACCCCTGTGACTTCAGCAGAGGTAGAGGCAGCCTCCTCACCTCTCTGCTGCGCCTGCTTAGACACCTTTGGCGGTCGTCCTCTGGGTTTTGCAGCCTGTGAGGGCCCTGCCAAAATTTGCTCCTCCTGCGACTGTGCAGGGACAGACATCATTGTCCAGGGAGGCATTTGGGGCTCTGACCGAGATGTTGGCAAGGGGGTGGAAGTCTGAGCGCTTCGAGAGGAACCCCCACTTCCATGTCCCCTCCCACCATCATCCCTCTCATGGGTCACCTGCACTTCCCTGCTAGTAAGTATCTGGAGAGCACCTTGCTGCACTTCATAGGGGCCATGAGGGCCCATATCTATACTGACATCCCTCCTACAAAGGACGTCTATGAGCCTCTGGTTTCTCACCTCCATAGATGCCCATCTATCCTCCATAGATGACCATCTATTTTGAAGTGAAACCATGTTCTCATGAGACTGGCGCTGTGTTTCCTCCAAGCAGGTGGCCATCCTATTCATGGAGGAAGCTATAGTTGCCAGTGAGTGTACCACGGTGGTGCTCATGTTGGAGAAGGACTCATTTCTCTGCACACTCGCAGTCACTGCAGTCGCAAAACCAATCAGAGCCTCCTGCACTTGTTCCTGCAGCTCCAGGATCGCCCTCTTCCTGGATGGCCCCCGAGGCTCAGCATCTGCATGCAGCTGAGCAGAGCTAGGAGTGTCCTGCACACTCCGACGAGGAGTCTCCACTGCTGCCACTGTCTCCACCATCTGCTCTTGCTCACTTGTGAGACATCAGGTGAGAACACTACTCTATCTCACGACGAAGACACCGAGGTGTGCCTCTCTGCGCTGGTGCTGGGTTGTGTTGTCTGAGGTGACGCTGCACCCTCAGAGGCAGGAGGCTCCTCTGAGGAGTCTTCTTGCTGTTGATCCTGGACAGTGGGGGGGGGGGGGGGATCTCGATGGACCTGTGGGAGAGTGAAAACATCACTTACATATACGAGATGACGACTGCAGACACATACCATTATCCACATAATGAGCATTCATTTTCGGTTGACATCAGACCTCATATGAGTGACTGATGAAAGGCATGCAAGTGTAAGGAAAATAATTCTGTCACCAGCTTCTTCTAACGAGCCCCTTTCTCCATCCCCACTTCCAGCAGGTCCACCGCTTCAGCAATCTCCAGTGCTGCCTCCTCTGCAGTGGTCAAATATGCCATGGCTTGTTGAGGGCCTCCTCCAGTTCTCCCCCTCTCCCTCTTATTGTGGGCTCTCTTTTCCTGCAAGGAGGGAAAGAGAAGGTTGAGTGAGAGTGATGGAATGAGTGTAAGGAGACTTTGATGGATTGGGTTGCCAATACCAAGTTGCCTCCTTTTGTGTTGTTAGTTGCTGTCATTGCATTACGATGAGGCCGAGTGTGAGGGGTGCATAGTAAGATGGGGACCTGAATAATGTAGCTAGAGAGAGGGATGGATGAAGGCCCAAGGGATGTTGGGGTGAGTAACATTGTGCAGGAGTAGGGTTGGCAGAGAATGGAGGGGTCCTTCTCCAACATGAGCACCACCGTGGCGCAGTCACTGGCAACTATAGCTCCTTAGCCTTCAGGTCACGTCTGGTTGAAGTCAGTTCCGATTCTTTTCCATAAATATCTGACTGAAGCTTCGCCAAGTTGGTTTGAGGGGCTTGGTAATCCTTCCCTTTAGTCACAGCTTGCTCAGTGCTGCCACCTGCTGCTGCAGTTTGGGTAATGTGTCAGCCCTTTGAGAATTCAGTGTTTCAGCTGGACCTCATACTCCTGAGATTCCTGCGATTTTCACAGTTTTGACTGGAGTTGCTACTCAGCTTTCTGCCTCTCCTGCAAAATCTCCTGCAGCTTGAACGTTTAGGTAATCAGTGCTCGATGTCAGCTGCTTCTCAGCCTCCTCTGCACCTAACTCTTCAGCTCGTTCGCTAGATTGGTTGCATTTTCAAAAACTTCTGCAACTCTTCCTTGACCTGCTTGTGTGATTTTTCCTTTTCATCAAGAGCAGTTTTCACCAAATGCCTATCTTTCTCCAATTCTGCTCACGTTTCTGCGAGGGCCTTTGTAGCCTTGGTGAGGCTGTGTTTTTTGGCTTCTGTCAGCCCCTTGGATGAAGCCTCTTTCTCCAGTCTGAGTGCCGCAAGTTCCCCTTGCAGTCTGCTCTCGCTCTCTACCTTTTTCTTCAAGTCCTCCTTTAGGGGCTCGAGCCCCTGACCCAGCTGAACTTTCTCTTTCCTGTACTCAAGCACTTGTTTCCTAGTCTTGTTCAGGGACTCAGATTTCTCCCGCAGTTGCTGGTTTACACTACAAACAATTTTCTTCTCAGCCTCAAGCTGTAGGTTCAGTGCTTTGATTTGGCTCCCTCTAGCTGACTCTGGAGATGGTTTTGGTCATCTTGGGCCTGTTTCTCACTCCTTTTGGTCTTTGCAATGTTAGATTCCAGCTTTTTAGGTAACTGGGCAACCTGGTCTTGCAGAGCGTGATTCTTCTTCTGCACTTGATTCAAAATGGCCACCTCACCCTCATCATCTTGGATTTTAGCAAAAAGCCCCTCCCACTCTGTTTCAAGCTAAACGATGTTGTCTTGGCTCTTCTGCTGTAGAGCCTCCAGGTTCTGAATCTTCTGGTCTTTGTTCCCAATCTGGCACAGCACTTGTTCCAGATCATTCCATGTTTCCCTCAGCTGGGATGTGGTGGTCTGCTGACCAGTCTGTAACCCCTGGTGCTGTTGTCTTAGTTTGTCCAACTGATGTACTTCAGTCACGGCAGCTGTACTTTCCTTTACTTGTTCCTCGGCGCGGGACAGTTTGAGCTGCAGGTCAGCCACTTGTTGTTCCATGTCCTTCAATTTCTCGGAGCTGCCTGCTGTTCCATGTCCTTCAACGCCTTTGCTCTTTCAACCTGCCTTGTACTTCTCCAGGCTGCTGCTCAGTCTTCAGAAATTTCGCATGGAGCTAATTGATCTTGATGTGCCATCAATAACTCAAAGACAAGGAATTAAAGGATTCAACTGAAGGCTTTTAATCACTAAGAACATTGCATGTCTTTCCACATCGGATTCGTCTGGCAGAAATGACTCATACAGCTCTTGAGACCTTTATATGACAAAAGACAGGGGCGGAGCCAATACACACAATAGGAAAAAGGGGGCGGTACACACAATACAATGCAGGTAAAACACAGGGGCTGATGAAGGCATATATTTCATCACAGATCTCACTCTGCAGCTGGACATTCTGCTACTCATTTTCATCTTTCAGTTTATCCGATCACTTTCTTATACAAACAGTAGTCCTTGATCAATCCAAGTTCTAAACACATTTTAATACAGATAAAGCACAGCAAGTTCAAACAATCCCTCTTTTAGCCCTTCAACTCCCAGCCTCTCCCCCCCCCTTACTGCCCCTGAACCTTTCCTTTTATGCCCACCTGGCTGGGGAAAGTCTCCTCCCACTCCAGGTGCAATTTCTATTTAAAGTTGAGGTTCTTAAAGGGTCCATCCTCTTACTCAGGGACGAGAGCCCTCTTCAGCCTGTGGCTGACGTACCAACCCTCAATCACCCAGCTACAACACACAATTGAAGACAACATTTTACAGTTTTTAAAATGTAATTCAAAAAAAGGTATATGTATGGCTGGCAACGCTGATGTATGGAAATATAGGGGATACTTTTATCTTTAGCCGATATAGTGCATTTTAAAAGTCATAAGCTTAAAAGATTGCTTTGAATTAAATTTTATTAAAAGAAATTAGGAGAGCGAAGAGGGGGCATGAAAAAACACTGGCGGGCAAAATAAAGGAAAATCCCAAGGTGTTTTATAAGTATATTAAGGGCAAGAGGATAACCAGGGAAAGAGTAGGGCCCATTAGGGACCAAAGTGGCAATCTGTGTGTAGAGCCGGAAGATGTAGGTGAGGTTTTAAATGAATATTTTGCATCTGTGTTCACTATGGAGAAGGACGATGTAGGCATAGAAATCAGGCAGGGGGATTGTGATATACTTGAACAAATTAGCATTGAGAGGGAGGAGGTACTAGCGGTTTTAGCGGGCTTAAAAGTGGATAAATCCCCAGGCCCAGATGAAATGTACTCCAGGCTGCTGTGTGAGGCAAGGGAGGAGATTGCAGGGGCTCTGACACAAATTTTCAGAACCTCTCTGGCCACAGGGGAGGCGCCAGAAGCCTGGAGAACAGCTAACATAGTATCATTGTTCAAGAAGGGTAGTAGGGATAAACCAGGGAATTACAGGCCAGTGAGCCTAACATCAGTGGTAGGGAAATTACTGAAAAAAATTCTGAAGGACAGAATTAGTCTCCACTTGGAGAGGCAAGGATTAATCAGGGATAGTCAGCATAACTTTGTCTGGGGGAGATCATGTCTAACCAATTTGATTGAATTTTTCGAGGGGGTGACTAGGTGTGTGGATGAGGGTAGTGCAGTTGATGTAGTTTACATGGACTTCAGTAAGGCTTTTGACAAAGTCCCGCATAGGAGACTGGTCAAGAAGGTAAGAGCCCATGGGATCCAGGGCAATTTGGCTCATTGGATCCAAAATTGGCTTAGTGGCAGGAGGCAGAGGGTGATGGTCGAAGGTTATTTTTATGACTGGAAGCCTGTGTCCAGTGGTGTACCGCAGGGATCGATGCTGGGTCCTTTGCTGTTTGTAGCGTACATTAATGATTTAAATATGAATGTAGGAGGTATGATCAGTAAGTTCGCAGATGACATGAAAATTGGTGGAATGGTAAATAGCGAGGAGGGAAGCCTCAGGCTACAGGACGATATAAACGGGTTGGTCAGATGGGCAGAACAGTGGCAAATGGAATTTAACCCTGAAAAGTGTGAGGTGATGCATTTTGGGAGGTCTAACAAGGCAAGGGAATACACAATGAATGGTAGGACCCTAGGAAGGACAGAGGATCAGAGGGACCTTGGTGTGCATGTACATAGATCTCTGAAGGCAGCAGGACAGGTAGATAAGGTGGTTAAAAAGGCATATGGGATACTTGCCTTCATTAGCCGAGGCATAGAATATAAGAGCAGGGAGGTTATGATGGAGCTGTACAAAACGCTAGTTAGGCCACAGCTGGAATACTGTGTGCAGTTCTGGACACCACACTATAGGAAGGATGTGATTGCATTGGAGAGGGTGCAGAGGAGATTCACCAGGATGTTACCTGGGCTGGAGCGCTTCAGCTATGAAGAGAGACTGGACAGGCTGGGGTTGTTTTCCTTAGAGCAGAGAAGGTTGAGGGGGGACCTGATTGAGGTGTACAAAATTATGAGGGGCATAGATAGGGTAGATAGAAAGGAACTTTTCCCCTTAGTAGAGGGGTCAATATCCAGGGGGCATAGTTTCAAGATAAGGGGCAGGAGGTTTAGAGGGGATTTGAGGAAAAACATTTTCACACAGAGGGTGGTTGGAATCTGGAACTCACTGCCTGAAAGGGTGGTAGAGGCAGTAACCCTCACAACATTCAAGAAGCATTTAGATGAGCACTTGAAACACCATAGCATACAAGGCTACGGACCAAGTGCTGGGAAATGGGATTAGAATAGACAGGCCTTGATGGCCGGCGCAGACACGATGGGCCGAAGGGCCTCTTTCTGTGCTGTATAACTCTATGACTCTATGACTATGGTGGAAGACACCAGCCACTGAGTTACCAGATCAACTGAAAACTATATTTCTAAGATCTTTTTCTCACCCTTCTGTTTTTCAGGTCTCCCTGTGCAGCTCCTAGGCATCATTTAAGGCCTCTTTATGACTCTTTGCATAGGAATTTCTTTTCCTCTTTTCAAAGGGGCACTGATCCTCCTTTTGGTACAGGTTGAGAGTAGTTAGCACTGTTGCCTCACAGCGCCAGGGACCCGGGTTCGAATCCGGCCTCGGGCGACTGTCTGTGTGGAGTTTGCACATTCTCCCCGTGTTTGCGTGGGTTTCCTCCGGGTGCTCCGGTTTCCTCCCACAGTCCAAAGATGTGTGGGTTAGGTTGATTGGCTATGATAAAAAAAAAAAATTGACCCTTAGTGTTAGGGGGATTAAATACGTGGGGTTACGGGGATCGGGTGGGATATGTGTCGGTGCAGGCTCGATGGGCTGAAATAGCCTCTATCTGCACTGTGGGGTTTCTGTGATTTCTGTGAAAATCCGGAGTTCCGGAATCCAGAATGTTCCAGAATTCGGACTCTGGGACGATTAGTGGCAGGGTCGTCCGGAATCCGTAAAATGTTCCGGAATCCGGACACCCTGTCAAACCGCAACCTGGGCCCAGGCATTTCCGGACTCGGAACATGTTTCTGATGTCCAAAGTCCGGAAACGCCCGGGCCCAGGTTGTGATATTTCCGGACTTCGGACATCAGAATCACGTTCCGAAGTCCGGAAAAACACGAAAACCTGCTCGGCCTCGGCCCCGAGGTTGCCAGGTTCGGGACGCTCAGCCTGTACCTCATGCTGACAATGCAGCTGAGATTGGGAGCTCACTGTTGGGGGACTCCTACTTCTTGGCTCCTTGCAGTATTAGAAGTATTGTTGGAGCACCCAGGCACTTAATGTTTGGAGAACTGAAATATTTGTCTTCCATCTGTTGGGGAATGTCTTGATTTTATTTATTTATTTATGTGTGTGAAATCAGTGAATGTTCAGGCCACAGAGACTGGACTTCAGCAACGTTAAAAGACTGCGAGGAACAACAATCCCACATTATTGCTGGTCAATACTGTTTATTTCTATAAAAATCCAGGGGAGTTAGGCTCAATCAATTACTTCTTCGAAAGTATAAAAATAGCTTAGTCAGAATGGGCACTATGTGTAAGCTCAGTGGGAGAGATTTACATATATAGGTGTATAAAAGAAAGAAGAACTTGTATTTATATAGGATCTTTCACATCCTCAGGGCATCCCACAACCAATTAGGTACTTTTGAAGTATAACCACTTTTGTAATATAGGGAAATGCGGCAGCCAATTTGTGGACAGCAAGGTAGCGCAACAACAATGAAATAAATAACCAGCTAACCTATTTTAGTGATGCTGCTTGAGTGATAAATGTTGGCTAGGACACCAGGAGAACTTCCCTGCTCATCTTCACCTAGTGCCATGTGATCTTTTATGCCCACCTGAGAGGGCAGATAGGACCTCAGTTTAACAGCTTATCTGAAAAATGGCACCTCTGACAGAGCAGCGCTCCCTCAGTGTTGCCCTGAAGTGCCAGCTTAGATTATGTGCTCAAGTCTCTGGTGTCGGCCTTGAACCCACAACCTTCTGACTTAGAGGTGCTACCACCGAGCCAAAGCTGACACTTTAGCTCATATACTTAAAAAAAAAAGAGCTGCAATTGGGTTTAATCATTCTTGAGATCTTCTAATGTGTTCTCACAAGGCATGTATCTTTTCTCAGGCAAATGAACCTACTCTTATAAGTAATTATGATCAACGGAAGCGAGGTGAAGAGAGGCGATTGACCGGCATGTCAGAACTGCTTCGGGAACTTGCTCGGAGACTAGATAAAGAGCGTACCAAACAGAAAATGGATGACACTGATAAGTAAGATAAAGAGACTGCTGAATTAAATTGCAAAACACTTTCTAGCTCCAGCTGAATAAACATCCTGTTCAGACACCTGATTATGTTATTCGGCTTGGGCAGGAGATGCATGAGAGGGATCTTTGTACAAAGCAAACTACGTAGGTATGATGGGCGAGTTGGCTAAGGTAGATTGGGAAACTACATTAAAAGGTATGATGGTAGATAAACAATGGCTAGCATTTAAAGAATTAATACATAATTTACAACAAATATACATTCCTTTAAGGCACAAAAACCCCACTGGAAAAGTGATCCAACTGTGGCTAACAAGAGAAGTTAAGGATAGTATTAGATCAAAGGAAGAGGCTTATAATGTTGCCAAAAAGAGCAGTAAGCCTGAGGATTGGGAGGATTTTAGAATTCAGCAAAGGAGGACCAAGAAATTGATAAAGAAAGGGAAAATAGAATATGAGAGTAAACTAGCGAGAGACAAAGAAACAGACTGTAAAAGCTTCTATAGACATGTAAAAAGGAAAAAAGATTAGCAAAAGTAAATGTGGATCCTTTACAGGCTGAGACAGGAGAAATTATAATGGGGAATAAGGAAATGGCAGAGAAATTAAACAAATACTTTGGGCTGGATTTTGCCGGCGCTCAGAGTGCAGGTTTGGAGGCGGGTCCACTGTCAAAATAGCAAAGATTGACAGCGGATAGGAAACCCACTGTCAGCCCACCTCCACATGAGTCTCCCAGGTGATGAGTCTGTCTGCGCAGAACTGACCCGACACCAAGTGGCGGGGGAGACAATTTAGATCATTAAATAGCTTGTTAACAGCCAATGTAATGCTATTTTGAGCCTACCTTGTAATTTTACGTGCTCCCCCACGGGTTACCCGCTGCTTTGGGAACACGCCAGCTCACCCTGTCGTGAGTTGAGTCTGCTTGGATTTATCTGATAACCTGACAGCTGCCGAAGTGGTATAAAGGATACCATGTTGCAGCTGTTTGGTTTCAGAGCTCAGAAACTGTTGTTAACTGCATTTGTAAAACATACAGAGATTTCTTTAGCTTGCAAGTGTTTAGAGCCAACTGTTTATCCAGTGGCACCTCATTGGCACAACTTCTCTCACCATTGACAGATCGCTTCTGTCATCTCAACTGCAGCTGCCATCTATTCCAGCAACATCAATGCCCTTGAAAAAATCACACCTTGGTCCTCTGAATCCTTCCACGATCAGCCCCAACACCAACATCACCAGACACTCCAACATCACCAACAACATCACCAACCTTCTCCGCCATCACCTGATGCGACACAGGACATCAGCATCTGACAACATTGCTGCCCGGGAGGCCAGCGATGGCATCACCATGGCCAGATTTACCTCACTTGACGCTGTGCACTCTGGCTGCTGCATGATGTGCCAGGTTGACACCATCCCACACCAGCACCATAAAGCATCCCTATAATGTCCAAGCCATTCCTTTTACACTCTTCAGTGGGGAGGGGAGTTATGTCTCAACATTCACTGGAACTCACTAAGACACTTCTCAAGGTGCTCACAGATCTGTCCAATAAGATGAAGTGTTGAAAATATAGATTTCAATGGATGACAACACATTAACAGAAACTTCACATGAACATTGGCTAAACCTCTCAAGTGCCTACCCTTGTGTGTTGTTAGTTGGTATGCTTGCAGTAGGATGAGAGTGAGTGTGAGGGGTGGCTAGTGAGATGGGGAAGTGATAATGTAGATAGAGAGGGATGGGTGGAGGTGCAAGGTAAGTTGGTGTGAGTAAGGATATGCAGGAGTTGGGTATGGAAGGCAGAGTGATAGGGATGTGATGAGTGGCACAGCAGGGTGAGTTTGAGTGTGGCTTTGCAGTAACGCTTCATGATCTACTGAGATCATTGAAAGGTTGGCGCCATTGCAGCCAGGGACTCCTGACGACATCTCTGCTTGTGTCCTCCTGTGCAATGTGCAACCAGACTGCATTGATCTCTTGGGGAGGTCTCTTCCGCCCATGAGCATATGGAGAGAGTCATGTGTGAGCCTGGGTGCAGACGTGCACCTTTGTGCAGACGTGCACCTTTGTGCAGTGCTTGTCAGTGTTTGCAGCACCTCAATGCTGCAGAACACTGACAGCACAACTGTCAAAATCAATGTGGCTGTGGTCCCTTTAAGGAAACCAGACGTCATCAGACCCGATTCCGGTTAATTGGCCAGGAACCTCGCACGGCAGGCTTAACAAGGCCAATCTACGGAAAATCATTTTCAGAGAGCGGCTGCAGACGGTAGCGGGACCGGAACCCGCCAACCAGCTCTCCCGCCGCCATCCTGCCTCTGCAGGGAAAATCCAGCCCTTTCTGTCTGTCTTCACGGAAGAAGACGCAAAAAACTTGTTGGAAATAGTGGAGAACCAAGGGTCCAGCTAGAATGAGGAACTGAAAGAAATTAGTATTCGTAAAAAAATAGTACTGGAGAAATTAATGGAACTGAAAACCAATCAATCCCCTAGACCTGATGGCCTACATCCTAGGGTTTTGAGAGAAGTGGCTATAGAGATAGTGGATGCATTGGTTGTCATTTTCCAAATTTTCATAGATTCTAGAACGGTTCCCGCAGATTGGAAGGTAGCAAATGTAACCCCACTGTTTTAAAAAGGAGGGAGAGAGAAAACGAAGAACTACAGACCAGTTAGATAGCAAAATACTGCAGATGCTGGAAATTTTTGAAGAAGGGTTTCAACCCGAAACATCAACTCAAATTTCTCTCCACGGATGTTGCCTGACCTGCTGAGTTTTTCCAGCATTCTCTGTTGTTATTTTTTACAGACCAGTTAGTCTGACATCAGTAGTAGGGAAAATGCTAGAATCTATTATTAAGGACGTGGTAACAGGGCACTTAGAAAATAATAATAGGATTGGGCAGAGCCAACACAGATTTATGAAAGGGAAATTGTGTTTAACAGATCTGTTAGAGTTTTTTGAGGTTGTAACTAGCAGAATAGATAAGGGGGAACCAGTAGATGTGGTGTATTTGGATTTTCAGAAGGCATTCGATAACGTGCCACATAAGAAGTTATTAAACAAAATTAGGGCTCAGGGGATTGGGGGTAATATACTAGCATGGATTAAGGATTAGTTAGCGGACAGAAAACAGAGAGTAGGAATAAACGGGTCATTTTCAGGTTGGCAGGCTGTAACTAGAGGTGTACCGCAAGGATCAGCGCTTGGGCCTCAGCTATTCACAATCTACATCAATGATTTGGATGTAATATATCCAAGTTTGCTGATGATACAAAGCTGGGTAGGAATGTAAGTTGTGAGGAGGATGTAAGGAGGCTTCAAGGGGATATAGACAGGCTAAGTGAGTGGGCAACAACATGGCAAATGGAATATAATGTGGAGAAATGTGAAGTTATCCACTTTGGTAGGAAAAATAAAAAAGCAGAGTATTTTTTAAATGGTGAGAGATTGGGAAATTTTGGTGTTCAGAGGGACCTGGGTGTCCTTGTACACGAATCACTGAAAGTTAACATGCAGACACAGCAAGCAATTAGGAAAGCAAATGCTATTTTGGCCTTTATTACAAGAGGATTTGAGTGTAAGAGTAAAGACGTCTTACTGCAATTATATAGGGCCCTGGTGAGACCACACCTGGAGTATTGTGTACAGTTTTGGTCTCCTTACCTAAGGAAGAATATACTTGCCATAGAGGGAGTGCAACGAAGGATCACCAGACTGGTCCCTGGGATGGGGGGGATTGTCCTATGAGGAGAGATTGAGTAGACTAGGCCTATATTCTCTAGGGTTTAGAAGAATGAGAGGTGATCTCATTGAAACATACAACATTCTTACAGGCCTTGACAGGGTAGATGCAGGGAGGATGTTTCCATCTGGCTGGGGAGTCTAGAACCAGGGGTCTCAGAATAAGGGGTCAGCCATTTAGGACTGAGATGAGTAGAAATTTGTTGGACTCTAGGTTGTGCATCCTTGATGGAGACCTCTTCTGACTGCAGCAAAGCCCAAGTCAAGAATTGAATCACTAGGCAAGTGTTTCAAATTGCTCCTTAGGCTCCAGGAGTAGCTCTCTGCAAGGCATCGTTTTCCAGGGAACTCATGAGTGAAATCTATAACTTAAGACATCCATTATTGACTTGCTTTTAAGCAGCTGCATTAATGATGTGATGATGTCAGCCTCAATAAGACTGCATCTAAATGTGCGAATTGGGGCTTGATTTGTGGCTGAGTGACTCATAACCTGTAGAAATAACTATCGTAAATCGCTTTTACTAGGAATACAAAGAGCCAGGCTACTGCAGCGAAACAGGGAAATATGAAAGATGCTGCTGATGATGATGATGATGAAGAAGATGAAGAGGATGATGATGGTGATGATGAGGATGAAGAAGAGGAATCTGACGAAGAGGAATCTGACGAAGAACAAGATACGGATAAACTATTCATTACAATCAGTGACTTTGAAGCTCAGGAGGAACATGATCTGTCATTTAAGGTAAATATATTCTGTTACTGAAGAGAAAAATATTGGAATATTATATTTGATATGAATTTAGCTTGACCTTGAAGCATGGGGCAACTTTATAGTTTGGCACTGTCTGTCTGCCCCTTAACACTAAATTGTAATTTCAGTAAGGAATCTCACTCCACTTTTTCCTAAATAAAAAGGACTGTTGAATTGTATGTCAGCTATAGTACGAATCTCAAAGGATCATTACACCTCTACATTATATGGCAGGATAACTGAAGAACCTTGCTCCCAGAGACTCCTTCAGGCCCTTTACAGATTAATTAGTTGAAAAGAATTAAAATCAACTTTAGCAGCTCTGATTATTCAAAAGTTTTGTTTAAGTTGTGCAGATGGCAGCACGGAGGGATAAAGTTATTGGGCCCAGCAGTATGTCTGAAATTATTTAATATATAGCGAGTAACAGTATCTCACTAGATAGCAACTGGGAGTGGAAAGTCTGGCTGACTTTCTTATTCTTTTTGCTTCCCCCTCCACAGCCCAGGAACAGTAATGCAAATTGTACCCACAGCCACTCTAGTTCAGATCAATTAACTCAGCACAGATCAGATATGAAATCTGAGGTCTTCCTGGTCTGTGTGATTGTGTGCCATTTACCCACGGAACCACAGGGGAGACCTGAGGCCGTTTAAAAAAAAATGATATTTCAAAATAGAAAAATAAAATTATCCAAGTTAATCATAATTCTTTGCAATATTTTGATTTTAAATTATGGCCCTGTTAGAATCTTACAGCACAGAACGGTCATTTGACCCATCATGCCTGTGCCGGTTCTTTGGCAGAGCTGTTCAATTAGTCCCACTCCCCCGCTCTTTCCTCATAGCTCTGCAATTTTCTCCATTTCAAGTAGTTTCCAGTTCCCTTTTGAAAATTTAATCTGCTTCCACCACTCTTTCAGGCAGTGCATTCTAGATAATTATAACTCACTGCGTACAAAAAAATTCTCCTCTCACCTCTGGCTCTTTTGCCAATTGCCATAAATCTGTGTCCTCTGGTTACCGACCCTTCAGCCAGTGGAAACAGTTTCTCCTTATTTACTGTATCAAAACCCTTCATGATTTTGAACACCTCTATTAAATCTCCCCTTTACCTTCTCTGCTCTAAGGAGAACAATTCCAGCTTCTCCACTCTCTCCATGTAACTTAAGCCCCCCATCCCTAGTGCCATTCTAGTAAATCTCCTCTCCAGGACCTTGACATCCTTTCTAAAGTGCGGTGCCCAGAATTGGACACAATACTCCAGTTGAGGCCGAACCAGTGATTTATAAAGGTTTAGCATCACTTCCTTGCTTTTATACTCTCAGCCTCTAATTATAAAGCCAAGGATCCCGTGTACTTTTTTTTAAACAGCCTTCACAACTTGTCCCGCCATCTTCAAAGACTTGTGTACGCAAACCCCCAGGTCTCTCTGTTCCTGCACCTGCTTAAAATTGTTGGTGAGATCTCCTCTTTAAAAATGGTTCACCAGCTCCCAATGCATACTACATACACTGCATAATACGATATGGAACTATACTGATGAATATCTGCATTGAGATCTCCACTCTGTTCTGAAGTAGTCCAGCCAGGATGACACTGGGGCAGGAGGAGGAGGTACTACAGTTGGGTAAGCATCCCGAGGTTAGAAAAAGGAAATAAAGTGGTTGGGATTTGCATTCCCGATTGCTAGAACCATGACTCCTACAGGAAGTACTCACACATATGCATTGGTTAACTATAGGATAGGGGCTCTCATAGTTGAATAGCCTGATATTCATTGTTAAAATTCACACATCATGAAGGGGTAAGGACTGCTGCTGTTCATAGACCTGTACTGCAGCAGGAGTTGTTGCTTTCAGGAGAAGAGGGGTAAGAGTGGAAATATGAGATGGAGAGTTAGAGGAGAAAAAATGGTTTTGCAGTTTTAATCCCAACTTCATTCGTGCCTAGCTCTCAACAGATGCATATGAAAATGGGGGCAGTGAGTATTGATTGTCTGTTTGTAGGAAATTATGCCCTTTTTTTATAATGTAGGAAACAGTCTTGGATTTCTGTGTTTGAATGATAATTTGTTACCAGTTATTTTATAAATGTATTTAAATAGCCTCACCTTCTACCTCCCAGTCTGGTTTTCTTAATCCTTCGTTTTGCACTTTGCTGTTGTACCACTTACTTGCTTCCTTGGATTTGGGTGCTGAAATTTTTGGGGTGTGTGAATCTTACCCTGATCACCCTTAAGGGTATCGGGCAAGATTTAGGCTGGAACCCAGATCTGCAAGGTTTCCACTCCATATGCGTTCTATTCTAAATTCTCCTAGATTGTTTCCATTTCAAATGATAACAATATGTCTTCCAGTTTGATTAATACACAAGTGTACAGTTGCAGGTTGACTGTAACACCAGCTTGTTACTGTATCTGTCACTAACAAGCACTGGCCTCACTGCCACTTTAAACATATTGGGAGACCTAATGTTGCAGTTTCAGACTCTAATTTGAAGCAGGAAAACTCAGTTTGAACAGTACTTTAAATACTTAGGCCGCGATTTTATTAATAGAGGTGGGTTGGGTGCGGGTCAGGTAGTTCCCGGCTTCCAGCCCCCAGCTGCATCCGGTCCACAGACGTGATTTTGCCTTGATTGATCTTGTTAAACCCGCCCTGCGGGCTTGCTGGCCAATTAACAGGAAGCCGGTCTGATGACATCATTTGATGACACGTCATCTGCTGGTTTTCTTAAAGGGACCACGCACAATTTTAATTTGACAGTTGATTTCTCAGTGTTTGACAGCAGGTCTGTCAGCACCAATAAAGAGAAAAGATAGATGAACACTTCAAGCAGAGACCCATTGTCAAGAGTTCTAATGAAAGGTCTTCACCCAAAATGTAAACTGTCTTCACCCTTTTCAGAGGAAGTTCATGAGTTTAATGAAAAACTGGAAAAAGGTCATTGATGTACAAAGTTAATTTCAGTGAGACAAAAAGGCATTAAAAGAATAAAAGTATATGGAAAAGGCATGTCAGGTGATGAAATGATAAAGAAAAATCTTCCAAGATGGAGGGGAATGAAGTGGAAGATATATGGGAGAAATGGGCAAGAATATAATTTCAATTTTCAACACTTACAATTCCTTTAATGGGTCTTGTCATATGCCTTACACTATATTTGAAAGTCATTAACACATCCAGCACAGAGCCAAAAGAAGTTCACACAGTTCCTAAAATTAGAAGTTCATGAGCTGTTACCTCTGCAGATCAGTGAAACCTTAATCCACTGAAATAATACCCAGACTATTTAAAATGGAACCCAGTTTGTTTGCTAATTGTACAGTTTAATTGTTTTCTTGCTTTGTTCCAATGCTGCAGAAAGGTGACGTTTTAACAATCCTTAATCAAAAACCTGATGGCTGGTGGCTTGGAGAAAATGCTCAGGGAAAGCAAGGTCTGGTCCCTAAAACTTATTTACAGGTTAGTAGTCTTTTACCAATCAGATTTATAGTATATTTCATACAGTAGTTGGGACAGCATTGTAACACTTTTTCCACAAAACGACTTTTATACTATAGAAAGGAAAAGAGCTACTTGTATCTATACAGCTGTCGAAAAGCCTCAAAGCATTTCACATGATAATTACACTGATGATCAGTGCACTGACTTTTATGCAGGGTAGCAGGGTAGCCATTCTGCACCAGCAACATCCCATTAATAACCGTGAGATGAGTGACCGGTTAATCTGTCTTTTGGTGGTGCTGGCTGAGGTGGAATATTGACCAGGAAACCAGGAGAACTCCCTGCTCTTCTTTGAGTAGGGCCATGGGATCTTTAACTTCCACAAGAACAGGCAGAACTGGTTTAATGTCTCATCCGAAGTATGGTTCAGAACAGATTCATATGTGCTCCACAGGAGCAGCGAACAAACCGCACCAAGCACAAACTGTAAAATAAACACCACAGACAAGAATTAACACATTGTCCATGATTTTCCTTACCTCGGTGGGTCCGTGGTGGGCCCCGACCCCGCTGCTGCCTCCATCCTGACCTCCGACATGACTTTCCCCGATTGGGCTTGTTAAGCCCGCCTAGCGACTTTCCCAGCCAATTAGAGGAAGCGGGTCTGATGACGTCATTTGATGACACGTCATCAACTGGTTTCCTTAAAGGGACCATGCGCAAATTTACTTTGACATTTGTGCTGTCAGTGTTCTACAGCATTGAGGTGCTGCAAACACTAACAAGCACTGCACAGAGGTGCAGGGCTCCATCCAGGCTCTCCCATGATTTCCTCCATATGCTTATGAAGGGAGTCACAACACACAGGGAGGTCCTCTTCCCTTCTCATGGGCGGAAGAGACCTCCCCAGGAGATCAACACAGCCTGGTTGCACATTGCACAGGAGGGCACAAGCAGGGATGTCGTCCGGAGGATCAGGCTGCAGTGGTGCAAACCTTTCAATGATCTCAGTAGATCACGAAGCGTTACTGCAAAACCACACTCAACCCCATCCTGCTGTGCCGCTCATCACATCCCCATCACTCTGCCTTCCCTACCCTTCTCCTGCACATCCTTACACCATTTACCTTACACCTCCACCCATACCTCTCTATCTACATTATCACTTCTCCATCTCACTAGCCACCCCGCACACTCACCCTGATCCTAGTCCAATCATACCAACTAACAACACACAAGGGTAGGCACTTGTGTAGTTTAGCCAATGTTCATGTGAAGTTTCTGTTTATGTGGTGTCAAACATTGAAATCTTTATTTTCAACACTTTGCATTCTTGGACAGATTTGTGTGCACCTTTGGAAGTGGCTTAGTGAGTTGCAGTGAATAGTGAGACATAACGGTACCTCCCGCAATGCTGATGAGTGTGAAAGAAATGGCTCGGGCATTGCAGGGATGCTTTATGTTGTTGGTGTGGGGGTGGTGCGAACCTGGCGCATCATGTGGCAGCCAGGGTGTGCAGCGTCAAGTGAAGTAAATGTGGCCATGGTGAGGCCATACCTGACATCCCGGACAGCAATGTGGTCAGGTGCTGATGCCCTGTGTCCTGTGCAGCATCATGTGATTGTGGAGAAGTTTGGTGTGGTTGTTGGTGCTGCTGGTGTATCTGATGATGCTGGTGTTGGGGCTGATCATGGTCAGATTCTGAGGACCAAGGTGAGACAGTATAAAGTGCACCTGACGTAATAAAACTCACTACGCACTTGGTTTGAGCATAAAGCAAGGCTTTAATCAACTTATTTCAGAACATGGAGGTCTAGTTGTATCCACTAGCTCCTTGTTTTTACAAAATGTCCCTGGAAAGCTGGGGCCAACGCCCGAGTATTTATACTCCTTGGACGGCGCCACCAGCTGGCCGTCCAGTGTTATTTCATAGGTAGTTTCTCAATGATGAGATTTATGACATTCTTCCTGCCTAAAAGATTTGGAAGTCCGACGACTTCCTCTTAACGGATTAGGCGGACCACGAATAGCCGCAGTCTTTTAGATTTTTGTTTATGGCCAGAAGGCACGTCTCCCCGGACTGTGTCTTGGTCTCTGGGCCGCTTGATCCGTGCCGGTGGATCGACAGGGCCTGTGTTGCTCTGATCAACCCGAGGGAGGCTGGGGAGATCGTGACTCCGGGTGCGGGTCCCCACAGGCGCAGAATTGGCTTCGTCCCGTGGTTAGCCGGAGATTGACCGGCGTCCTGGCCCGGGGTGGCCATCCCACGGGGAGCGCTCAGCTCCCCGAGCGGATCCGGCGGGGCAGCCGGCAGATCCCTCGATGTCCCAGGTAGGGCGTCATCCTCGGGGGAGCGCAGAGTGTCGGCCTCATCCCCGCGGGTCCCTCCATCAGTCGGGTCCGCGGAACCAGCCGGTCAGGGAGCCAGGTCCCGGAGCGAAACTGTGGACTCCTGGCCATCCGGGTACCGCACGTGGGCGTACGTGGGGTTGACATCTGTAAGTTCTACCTCGTCGACTAGAGGATCAGTTTTCGACGATCGGACGAATCTTCGGAGCAGCACGGGGCCAGGAGCTGCCAACCATGACGGTAGAGACGTCCCATGGGTGGAGCGACGCTGGAAGCTGAAGAATCGCTCGTGAGGTGTGACATTGGTAGAAGTAGAAAGGAGAGACCTGATGGAATGCAACGCGTCAGGGAGCATAGTTTCCCACTGCTGGTCTGGTAGATTGCATGACCTCAGTGCAAGACGAACAGCGTTCCAAATGATAGTGTTGTATCTCTCAACCTGTCCGTTACCAACGGGATGGTACGGTGTTGTTTTACTTGTGGCGATTCCCCGTTGGGAGAGATAACTTTTGAGTTCGCTTGACATGAAGGAGGGACCCCGATCAGAGTGGATGAAATTGGCCGTACCGCAAAGGGAAAAGACTTGATCAAGGCATTTGATCACTGTGGAAGTAAGCATATTGGGACAGGGGAAAGCAAAGGGAAAGCGCGAATATTCGTCTACCATAGTCAGTAAGTAGGTGTTCCGCGTTGAGGAAGGCAATGGCCCTTTAAACTCAATGCTGAGTCGCTGCATAGGCTGCATAGCATGTATGAGTGAGCCATCCGATGGACGGAAGAATTGCGGTTTTAACTCCGCACAAATTTTACAGGAGGAGCACGTTCTTTTCACATCTTCCGTAGAAAATGGGAGATTTTTAGATCGCACAAAGTGTAACATACGGGTAACTCCAGGATGGCATAAGTCAGTATGAAGATCTGCCAGAGTCGAAGTTGACATAGAAGAGCAGAATGCCCGCGTGAGGGTATCCGGGGCCACATTCTCTTTGCCAGGTCGATAATGTATGGTGTATCCAAAGGCAGCCAATTCCATCCTCCAGAGTTGTATTTTGTTATTCTTGATCTTAGTGCGTTTCCGGTTATCCAGCATAAAGGCGACAGAGCGCTGATCGATTATAAGTGTGAAATGGCGACGAGCGAGAAAATAACTCCATTTACGTACCGCTTCGATGATGGCCGTAGCCTCCTTCTCGACAGGAGGATAATGGAGCTCGCTACCCTGCAAAGTTCTGGACAGAAATGCAATGGGTCGACCACCTTGATTCAAGGTAGCAGAGATCGCCACATCCGATGCATCGCACTCGACCACGAAAGGAAGATTTTCATCAATGGAATGAAGCGTGGCTTTTTCCAGTTGTCGCTTGAGGAGGTTGAAAGCTGAAATAGCCGTTGCCTCCAATGGAAATGATTTTGCATGAAGCAGGGGCTAGATCTTGTCGGAGAAGTGGGGTATCCATTTCGCATAATAGGCGAACATGCCGAGTGCCCGATGAAGAGAGCCGAGATTCGTAGGGGGAGGGAGCTCCGGATCCGGTTTGATGACACCATTGCCCACCCAGTAGCCAAGGATGTTGACTGATGGTACTGATTTCATAGATTTGGACTCATTTAAGGTTAAGTCGTGACGACGGAGAACGTCAAAAATTTCTGGAGATTGGCATCATGCTCCTTCTGGTTATGACCAGCAATGGTGATGTTATCTAGATATGGAAAAGTATCCGTTAAGTTCTCCTGTTTGACTAGGCTATCCATTGCTCGTTGAAAGACGGCCACCCCATTGGTGACCCCAAATGGAAGGCGACAAAACTGGTAAAGCCGACCATTGGCCTCAAAAGCCGTATACTTTTTGTCAGAGTCCTTTAGCGGTACTTGATGATATGCGCTCTTTAAATCAAAAGTTGAAAATACCTTGTAGTTGGCAAGGTTATTGACCATGTCATTGATGCGTGGTAGTGGGTAGGCATCCAGGTCGGTATACTGGTTAATAGTTTGCGAGTAATCGATGCAAAGATGTTTCTTGTGTTGCTTCAGAGGATTTTTAACAGTGACGACTTGAGCCCGCCAGGAAGATGAACATGGCTCAATGATACTGTCAGCTAGAAGGTGAGAGATTTCTACCTCGATAAAGGCTCGATCATCTCGGCTGAAACGTCGTGATTTAGTGACTTATGGGCTTATATCGGGGGGAAAGATTGGCAAACGAGGGCTTGTCGAGCAAAGCCGCCGAAAGCGCACAAAATGGTACTTTGGAAATAGTAAGCTCCGGCTTTGACCCTCCAAACTCGAAAGTGAGTCTTTTGTTTTGTTTCTGGAAATCCTGTCCCTGGAGCACATCACTGCATAGGTTCTTGAGCACCCCGAGCCAGGTGGAGAAATAAGTGCGGCCATTGAGAATAAGGTCGACAAGACAAAAGCTGGAAGAATTGGTGGTCAGTGTCGTCAGAGCCATTGCAATTTCCCTGTCCGAGGGGTAAATACGCAGTTTTAACTTACTGACAGCCCGCTCACTAATGAAGCTGTCAGAGCTGCATGAGTCGATTAGTGCACTCAAAATGTGTCCATTTATCAAAACCTACATGGCTGCATGGGACAAACTTTGGGGAAAAACAGCTGTGATGGGAGGAGGGGCAGTTTTACCCTTGACAGCTGTAACCTTAGTAGTGGTTCTTGGGGGAGGAGCAGTTTTATAGATAGCAGCTGTAACCTTAGTAGTGGCTCTTGGGGGAGGAGCAGTTTTATAGATAGTAGCTGCAAAACTAACAGGAGCTCTCGACCAGTATACCTTAGAAAAGTGGCCTTTCTTACTAACAGCAGCTCTTGACTGGCATACCTTAGAAAAGTTACCTTTCTTGCTGCAATGATTGCAGTTCGCGTTACGAGCAGGACAACATTTCCTATAATGGAACGCTCCTCCACAGAAGAAACACTTCCTTCCAGATTGCCAAGATGCCACTAGGGCGGGGTCGTCATCAGTGTAGGTTTCTAGGGTAGGGTTGTCATCAGCCGGGTTGGAGTCGTCATCCGTGAGGGCTTCCGCCCGAGGCCTATTGGAAGAGTCACTAAAAGAGATAGCAGCAGCCCGTGCACATGGTGAAACATAGGTGTCTGCATTCCTCTTTGCTAAGTCCAGAGAACATGCCTGGTCATAGGCAGCCTGTAACTTGAGGGTTTTATTCTCCAACAGATGCTGACTTATGAAGGGAGACGCAATCCCATTAATAAAGGAATCACGAATTAACTCCTCCTGGTACTGCTCAGCTGTAACAGCTTTAAGATTACAATCCTTGCTGAGCCTGCGAAGTTTCTGAAGGAATTCGTCAAGTGATTCCCCAGGTTGTTGTCGAGTTGTGGCCAGTAGATGCCGAGAAAAAATTTCATTTGGGGACTTGACATATAGCTGCTGTAGTATTTGGATAGCGGCGTCATAGTCTACACAGTCTTCGATATAATCAAACACATGAGGGGATACGTAATTAGCAAGTATTTCTAATTTATCAGGAACATTTTCACCCCACACCCTGAGGAAGTTGCTGAAAGTACGATACCAGTGTTTCCATACCTTAGCAGCTGTAAGTGAATTCAGGTCCAGGTCAATTCGGACGGGGCTGAGTAGTTTCTCCATGATGGATCGATTACTTGTCAGAGTTTCCTTCTACGGTTCGAGTCGTAGCTGGCTGTTCCCGAATCACCCAAAACATGGAGTCGATATCAAGTTGATTAAATTGACGTAATAAAACTCACTACACACTTGGTTTGAGCATAAAGCAAGGCTTTAATCAACTTGTTTCGGAACATGGAGGTCTAGTTGTACTTCACTAGCTCCTTGTCTTTACAAAATGTCCCTGGTAAGCTGGGGCCAACGCCCGAGTATTTATACTCCTTGGATGGCGCCACCAGCTGGCCGTCCAGTGTTATTTCATAGGTAGTTTCTCGATGATGAGATTTATGACAGCACCCATGCTGATGGCAGGTGAAGTAGAGATGACAGAAGCAATCTGTCAATGGTGGGAGAGGTAATGAGATCAGACTGGATGGAGACTTGTATAAAGACTTGCAGCATTCTGAATCTGTAGTGGTAATGCCGTTTAGGGAAGCTAGTGATTAAGGGAACATTTCTCAATCAGCTGGGAGCTTTGACGTGACATTTTAAACTGTCAACTCATCAGCTGATTCAATGTCAAGTGACTTCCCGCCTCAGCTTCACAGACGAGGTCTAGGCACAGCGGGAAACCGGTGGGCGACCTGTCAAATTCAAAAAGCTAGGGAAAAAAAGCATTGTTAAGTGGCTGTAAACAAGTCACTATTTGAATTGGGTCCCCCGCCACTGCCTGTTGAGTCTGCTCAACGCTGGCATACCCGACATCGGGAAATGCAGGTGTGCGCGTTTTGACAGCGGCTTCCTGACCCGCTGTCAATCATTTAAAATTTCACAGCTGACCCGCCACCCATCCTGTCCTCTGAGCACCGGCAAAATCGCGGCCATTCTTACAAGCTTCTACTTTTTTTGCCACCCTGCTCTTGTCCAGTTTGCTCTCTTTATCTCCAAATCTGGTTCTCCTAACTGAGCTCAATGCTTTCCATTTATCTTCTGCTGTCACTAATTTTATTTAGTTGCTTCAAACATCTGCCTCTCTTTCCCTCCCCCTTGCCCCCCATATTTATTTTTCTGTCTTATTTCTCCTACATCTTGATTTCTTTCTGATCTGTTTACTATCTTACTATGTTTCTTTTCCCTCCACTACCTGTGATGCACATCAGCATCCCGTACACCACATACACATCCACACATTCATCTGCAAGGTCCCGCACAGGCTTCTCACCAGCTTTCACATTGTAGATACTGCACATGCGCAAAAATTTGAATCGGCCACGCATTGGGGGAGGCAGGCCGTGCAGGAGCCAGTGCAGCTTATGGGGACGTTGGTTATCATGTAATCTCATGTGAACTATCCTGTGTCAATGTAGAACAAGTTAGTGCTTTCCAGTGAACAGATTAAAATAAGCCATTGTATAAGTAATGATAGAATAACTTATGAAGCAGCCAGTTTTGCTCACACAAATATAATTTCAGACAGTGGGACCTGTGTGCTATTTTCTGTAGGCACTGCTATTTGAAGTATTTCCCTTTAGTATCACTGTATTTTCAGTTTGTGGTGCCCTTGCTTTTTTTAATGTTATCTGTAAAATCAATGATTCTAAAGACATGCGATAAATTACCAGTGGATAATTATTCACATTTGCACTGTTGAGTTAATGACTGGGCCACTTCAGATAATATAAGGAATGTAGAAAGATTTGGGCCTTGAAGTTACTTTGTATGAATCAGCCATTTCATTACACATGGAATCACCTAAACACGATTGCAGTAACTTAGTCAGACAAATATATTCCATGCACATTTAACTTTCAGCAGCAGGATTTATCTTGTTATGTGTTGTGTTGTTTGAAGTTTTCTTTTCTTCTTGCTAATTTCCCCCTCCCTTCCTCTCTCGAAGGCTTGACTCATTGCTGGGTATGGTGCCATGTGCACTGAGCTATCACCCCCCAAGTGGCTATTTTCACGTGCAAGCCCTGACGCTGTCATCAGGCTATGTGAATGCAGGTGGGGGAGGTGGCGACTCATGCTGATTCAGTCCTCGTCTGATGTCCACACGTACACTACCATCTAGGATTGCTGGCTACAATCAAGAGCGCGAACCCTGGCCAGTTTTACCCTCCCTAACCCAGGGGCACTGAAGCTAATTGTAGTGTCTTTCCCTTTGCTCTGGCTGAGATCAGCAACTTAGCACAGACTAGGGACTGATTTTTAGTGTGGAAAACATCTCATGATTTTCACGCCCATGCATGCCATGGAATTCCACAAAGAGCTCATACTCATGGTGAGAAGTATGGAAAGTCCAGATGTGTATGAAATGATCTGGTACTGCCAATTCTTACCTTAACTATTGACTGGATAATTGGAATAAAAACAGAAAATGCAGGAAATACTCAGCAGGTCAGGTAGCATCCGTGGAGAGAGAAACAAAGTTAACGTTTCAGGTCGATGACATTTCATTTAAAATAGATAGTTAAAATAGTAGAGATAAATTTGATCTGAGCATATTACATGTTCATAATTAAGGCCACTGACAGCTAATACAATCCATTGGTAAAAAGAAAAAGAAAGACTTGCATTTATATAGTGCCCTTCAAGACCACGGGACGTCCTAAAGCACTTTACATCCAATGAATTACTTTTTGAAGTGTAGACAATGTTGTAATGTAGGAAAGGCTAAAAGGTTAAAAAAAATTGACTAGAAAACCCCTAGTTGTATGTAAAATTTGGCTACGAGAAAGAAACAGATTGGTGAATAAATGCTATTAGTCTGTTAGTTTCACTCTAGGCAATATTGGTCCTGTACGCAAGACTATTTGTCTATGATTTTGTTTATAATAATTCACTATGTTGAAAATCAAGTTGTATTTAACCTATTGTAATTCTATTTTAATCATACATCATGTAAAACACTAAATACATTTCCAATTTCTCTATTCCTGTAGGTGTACAAAAAGTACAATCAGGGAACACCAAATGTTCCAGATGAGGTTGAAGATGAGGAAAATGAGGAAGATGATGATGATGATGAGGAAGATGATGATGAAGATGAAGAAGAGGAAAGCGAAACCCAAAATTTTAAAACAAAAGTACCTGAAGCACACAGGTATCCTATTACAGTACTAGATTATTCACTTCCTTGTTTTAAACTGGTGTTGGTTAGATTAAGACTGCCATTACAATATAAAAAGGTTGAAGAGAACTAGTTGAGAAATTTGAAAAGAAAAAACAAACAGGTTTTGGAAAGCTAGGAAGAAGTATACTGAAAGAATCACGCAATCAGTGTTTTCTAATATTGCATTAAAAATGATTCAATCCAAGTGTCTTGTCGCAGTGAAATGAGTCATCAAGCTGAGGGAGGTCAGTTCTGGGGAATGAAATATTTCTGGGTTTTGCAGCGGAAGATTCACACATCATCAGGTAGAGCATGGTTTGATGCAGAGTAAAGCTCCTTCTACACTCTCTCAACAATGCCTTAAACCCAACCTCAGAACTCCTATTAAATATATTCAAGAAGGAGTTAGATATATTTCTTAAGGCTAAGGGGATCAAGGGGTATGGGGAGAAAGCAGGGACCGGGTACTGAATTTGGATGATCAGCCATGATCGCATTGAATGGTGGAACAGGCTCGAGGGGCTGAATGGCCTACTCCTGCGCCTATCTTCTATGTTTCTATTTAACAGTATGATATTATTCCATTACCAACATCAGCCACCTTTATGGCTTCTGTGAGTGTACTAATTTAGTACCAATTTGTGTTTAATTTTGAGTAGTTTTGTTGCCTCAAACTCAGTCATAACAGGGTGAAATTGCCCAAAGCAGATTTCACTGAAGATAGTTACAGTCACCAGAGAAAGGAGATTTATTTTCATTCTGTAAGTCTGGCTGCTATCAATCTCAGCTCCCAAAGGGGAAAAAACCCACGTGCTAATTCATCGCAATGCCCTGTTCCAAACTATAGGTGCAGCAGAACCTTGTGTTTCTTGCAGTGTTATAAAAAAAATTCTCCATAGCTTCCTGGGTGCAGAATTATTCTTTACAGCTAGGTGTTTGCAGTAAAACATACTGTCAGATGTGTATTGGTGAAAATGTTGCCAGCTTTGTGTACAGCAGGTCAAGGTTGTCCATGTTGTCAAATCAGAGTAGATTAGGTCAGCTAACATTGATTATTCACTAATATTTCCATTTACAAATGTTGCCTAATTTAGTGTCACATCGTAATGCTGTTATTTAATCTGGCTAGCTTTCCTTATTGGTGATGCACATGGTACAGTATGTGACAGCAGCAAGGAAAACTAACAACATCTTGGGATGTATAGCCAGAGGGATAGAGCACAAATCCCAGGATGATGAGTTTGTAAAAGGCACTGGTACAGCCACACCTGTGCAATTCTTTCTGCCGTACTATAGCAAAGATATCCAGGCATTGGAGGCAGTATGGAAAAGGGCAACCAAACTGATACCTGATACAAACTGATACGCAAATTGGCTGCAGCATTCGCTTACAAAGCAATTCATTTGGCTGTGAAGCGCTTTGGGACATCCTGAGGTCATGAAAGGCGCTATAAAAATGCAATGCTTTTCTTTACCTAACTTAAAGTAATGAGGAGAAAGTTGAAGACCCTGGGATTGTTTATTCTGGAGAAGGGAAGGCTCAGGGGAGATGCAATTCAAGTATTTATGATTCACAAGAGAATAAGTAATTGAACCCTGATAGTCTGTTCAAGATTGGCAGAAACTTTAGAACCAGGATATATGGATTCAAACTAAAAAAAAAGTGTTTAGATCAAACTAATTTACAAGGATGGTGAACCTGTAGGGTGGACTGCCAAGGGAGGCAGATAATGTGGAAATATTTACAGGAAAATTGGATAGATATTTGAGCTAGTGGGCAGTTGAGAGGCATTCATTTTTGGGACTAGCCAGATGGACTGCATAGATTTCCCAGTCCTATGTTCCAGTGGTGTCTAATGTTGACTTTACTGTGGAATTTTACAACATCCAATGGATTTGTGGTTCCATTAAGTTCTCGTCTCCCTCATCTCAGTAACTGTTTCCTTTAATTTAGTAAATATGGTTGTGTGATACAGTTACAAATTGTACTGATAGTTGTACAATTCCAGAATCTACCAAAAGGTAGGATGGAGAGGGGTAACTTCCTGGCCAGTGTTAATCCTTCAGCTTATTGTATTCTAGAAATACAGTAGACAGGACCACGAAGGAGGAATCCACATGCAGTTTGGAATCCCCAGATGTAAAGTTTGGATCAGACTTTTCAAAAGGAATGATGTACTTGTTTCCTTTTAACTAGCGACAGCCTCTTTCTTTCACCACGTGCAGTTTATTGCTTGTATTTAATTGGCAGCTTGTTGATAAAATAATCACAATATTGGTGAATGTAACATAATAGGAGTAAATTAATTCTGCTCCTTTTAAATATTTTTACTGAAGGCTTTTACACCTTGTCACAATCACGTCATAATACAGGCTTCATCCAGTTCCAAGGGCAGGAAGAAAACAAATTAGTTAGTGCGTGCACATATACAAGTAAAATTGCAAATACTGAGAATTTTGTCTAGCTAAAAAAAGGGCTGAACTAGAATCATAGAATAGTTACAGCACAGAAGGAGGCCATTTGGCCCGTCGAGCCTGTGCTGGCTCTCTGCAAGAGCACTTCAGCTAGTCCCACTCCCCCGCCCTTTCCCTGTAGCCCTGCAAATTTTTTTTCCTTCAGGTACTTATCCAAATCCCTTTTGAAAGCCACGATTGAATCTGCCTCCACCACCCTTTCAGGCAGTGAATTCCAGATCCTAACGTAAAAAAGTTTTTCCTCATGTCGCCTTTGGTTCTTCTGCCAATCACCTTAAATCTGTGTCTGCTGGTTCTCAACCCTTCCACCAATGGGAACAGTTTCTCTCTATCTACTCTGTCTAGACCCCTCATGATTTTGAACACCTCTATCAAATCTCCTCTCAACCTTCTCTGCTCTAAGGAAAACAACCCCAGCTTCTCCAGTCTATCCACGTAACTGAAGTCCCTCATCCCTGGAACCATTCTTGTAAATTTTTTCTGCACCCTCTCTAAGGCCTTCACATCCTTCCTAAAGTGCGGCCCCAGAATTGGACACAATAGTCCAGTTGAGGCCGAACCAGTGTTTTATACTTTTGTACTCTATGGGCTGGATTTTATCAATGGAGGTGTGTAGGAGGCGGGACTACAACTTTCGGGGTTGTAGTCCCGCCTCCATCGAGTTGTGGCCAACCCACTCGATTTTCACTTGATTGACCTTGTTGAGCCCGCCCAGTGGGCTCAGCAGGCCAATTAAGGGCCACTTGGCAACAGGTGATGTCACGGATTGACATTTCATCTGTCAAGAGCTTTCGACAGATGAAATATCAGCGTTTGACAGCTCTTTGAAGCTGTCAAACACTGACAATCTGTACTCTTAAGTTAATTCCTTCCTCTCAGGCTGATTTAGAGATCTCTCCAGAACAGAAAGCAGAATGCTGCAGATTTTGACAGCTCGCGGCCATTCTGCTTTCTGTGCCGGTGAGATGCGGGACTCCCGAGACCTGAAGGAAGGAAGGCTGCATTAGTAAGAAAAGGTAAGTAAAACTTATTTAAACAGTTTACACACACCAAACACACTTACCTCTGCACTCATGCACCCATCACTCACCTGAACACCGGACATCTCGAACCCTCCAAGTCCTTCAGCCCGACGGTCCGCCTCGTTAACTTGGCGTGGTTTGGAGCCGTTGGGAAGCTCACGCTTCAGGGATAAAAATAGGGATTAGGCTAAAAACTGCCTGTTAACAGGCAGTTAATTGGCATTAATCCCCTTCCCGCCTTGGGGAGGCGGCTCCCAGCACAGGTCGGGTATCCGCCTCCTGTGAAACGGGCATGGAGGCGGGTTGGGGGTCGGATGGGTTCGTGCCGCGCGATTTTAACCCCCCACACGCCTCCAATCCTGCCTCATCGGCCCGATGAAATTTGAGCCCTATGCCTCTGTTTATGAAACCCAGGATCCTGTATGCTTTTTTTCACCGCTTTCTCAATCTGTCCTGCCACCTTCAATGATTTGTGCACATATACCCCCAGGTCTCTCTGTTCATGCACCCACTTTAGAATTGTACCCTTTAGTTTATATTGCCTCTCCTCATTCTTCCTACCAAAATGTATCACTTCGCACTTTTCTGCGTTAAATTTCATCTGCCACGTGTCCGCCCATTCCACCAGCCTGTCTATGTCCTCTTGAAGTCTATCACTATCCTCCTCACTGTTCACTATACTTCCAAGTTTTGTGTCATCTGCAAATTTTGAAATTGTTCCCTGTACACCCATGTCTAAGTCATTAATATATATTAAGAAAAGCAGTGGTCCTAGTATCGAACCCTAGGGAACCCCACTGTGTACTTTCCTCCAGTCTGACAAACAACCATTCACCACTACTCTCTGTTTCCTGTCACTTAGCTAATTTCGTATCCATGCTGCCACTGTCCCTTTTATTCCATGGGCTTCAACTTTGCTGGCAAGCCTATTATGTGGCACTTTATCAAACGCCTTTTGGAAGTCCATGTACACCACATCAACCGCATTCCCCTCATCAAACCTCTCTGTTACCTCATCAAAACCTCAATCAAGTTAGTTAAACACGATTTGCCTTTAAGAAATCCATGCTGGCTTTCCTTAATTAATCTACACTTGTCCAAGTGATTGTTAATTTTGTCTCTGATTATCGTTTCTAAAAGCTTCCCCACTACCAAGGTTAAACTGACTGGCCTGTAGTTGCTGGGTTTATTCATACACCTTTTTTTGAACAAGGGTGTAACATTTGCAATTCTCCAGTCCTCTGGCACCACCCCCGTTTCTAAGGAGGATTGAAAGATTATGGCCAGTACCTCCGTAATTTCCACCTTTACTTCCCTCAGCATCCTAGGATGCATCCCATCCGGTCCAGGTGAATTACAGCCAGCTTTTCTAGTACCTCCTCTTTATCAATTTTTACCCTATCCAGTATCTCAACTACCTCCTCTTTCACTATGACTTTGGCAGCATCTTCTTCCTTGGTAAAGACAGATGCAAAGTACTCATTTAGTACCTCAGCCATGCCGTCTGCCTCCATGCATTTCCAGTATACAGTAGGACTTTGATTATCTTCACTCCCTTTTAACTTCCCCCACAAGATATTTCAATGGACTTGAGACTTAACTTCCCATAAACCAGCAAAAAATACATTTTCATTGATTTTTCACAGACCCTGGTTTCTTCATCCGGCTGGATAGGTAGCTGTTATCTGGGCATCCATTACTTTATAGAATTTACTTTCCTTGCAGATCTGGTAATTCAGTTCAGGTCTGGGAAACCATCAGGAGTCAGGCTGTTGACATTTATTTTCAAGAATATCTAATTGTTTTTTGGTGAGATAGGTGTTTGACACATGCGGAAACTCTTGACCATGCTTAAGAGTTTCCAAATCAAGCTACTGAGAACTAAACACAATCCACATTTTTAAAATGGAAAAAGCTGGGTCTTCATCTGCACATCCTGGGAACTTGGTTAATGTAAAATAGCAATGCAAATAGACCTGTCTGAAGCTAAACCGTGTCAGGTTAAATGCAGGGTTCTTGATTATTCCCTCCATTGTGGTAATTAAGGTTCCACTACAACCTTTTCGATCACCTGGACATGTCCCCAGCCAGTAGGGCATCCCAGTACTGAGGGAAAAAAGGTAAGAGATCTTGTGCTCTTTCTCAGTCTTACTCGGAAAGGTTGCTGTGTTCTAGAGGGCTCATTGGCTTCACCATTTTATTTGATGGGGAAGTCCACCATCCACTCGAGGGTTAAAGGCAGATTCAGATTTCTTAACAATCAATTATATAGTAACATACATAGTAACATAGTAATGTTTTTGGGCAGGGTAAGACTGTTGGCCCATCTAGTTTACCCTTCCAAACTTCCCGTCAGATTCCTTGCACGCAACTTCTGTGTATCTGTTGCTGTATTTACCTCAGAGACTCAGTGCTAACACTCATATTGACTCTGACTAAAAATATTAGGGTATATCTGAACAATTGGACGGGCGACAGGTGGAACACACTGGCCAATTGCCCGATTGTGTTAGTGGCAGCCCAGGTTCACTTTGAGGGCTGGGCCTTATTAACATATGCGCGGCGCACTGTGTACACCAAACGGATGTCCCGACGCAGCTCGCTGGCTCCAGTACCAGCGCAATATCGTGCGGCTCAGAGGCCAACTGGGCCAGGGAAAAGGTGGGATGGGGGAGGTGCAGTCTGCCCCTCCTGGCCTCACAAAAATAATTTTAGCACTTACTTTCTCGGGTCTTTTCTGCTGTACTGCCAAGTTTTACTGAGCAAGGTGTCCCTGGCTCACGCCCCACCCACTGGCAGTTAATAAATGGCATTGGGGTCCTACGTATAACATGGGACCCCGATTTGCATAGATTAATGAGGTTCCCGCCTGGTTCAGGTGGGCCACTTGGCCACCCAGCGGAAGGCTCCCGGAAAAATGGAGGCTAGCAGAAACAGGATGTTAAGTCTACCACTTCCATTTTATCTCCACTACTGATCCGTTTCAACCATTGTGTAGGTACAGAGGAACTCCTATTGGCTCAGCTTGGTAACAAATTCTCTTCAGGGATATATGAGTAGCCTGTGTTTACCACACTGTTTACTGCTCTATATCACATAGAATTATACAGTACCATCTACAAGATGCACTGCAGCAACTCGCCAAGGCTCCTTCGGCAGCTCCTCCCAAACCCGCAACCTCTACTGTCTAGAAGGACAAGGGCAGCAGGCGCATGGGAACACTGCCACCTCCAAGTTCCCCTCCAAGTCACACACCATCCTGACTTGGAAGTATATCGCCGTTCCTTCATTGTCGCTGGGTCAAAATCCTGGAACTCCCTCCCTAACAGCAGTGTTGGGAGTACCTTCACCGCATGGGCTGCAGCAGTTCAAGAAGGCGGCTCACCACCAACTTCTCCAGGGCAATTAGGGATGGGCAATAAATGCTGGTCTTGTCAGCGACGCCCACATCCCATGAACGAATATAAAAAAAAAACTGAAGGAGACCCTTCGACCTATCGGCCTGTGCCAGCCCTTTGAAAGAGCAATCCAATTAGTCCCACGCCACTGCTCTTTCCCCAATGTTTCCTTTTCAAGTATATATCCAAATCTCTTATGCAAGTTACTGTTGAATCTGCTTCCACCACCCTTTTCGGGCAGTGAATTCCAGATCATAATAACTCAATGTGTAAAAAAATGTTTCCTCATCTCCCCTCTAGTTCTTTTGCCAATTATCTTAAAACGTATACATTTTGTGTTAATATAGATATTTACTGAATTATCATTAACTATTTCTACAGAGAAAAGTCACGATCGGACAGGATCGCTGTCAAAAAAGTTGTTTCAGAGGTAAGCATATTTTAAGATTAATTATTTCCAATTCCTCTTCTGAAAGGGTGAGTAGACAAATTCCTGCCTCAGTGGGTTTTACACAAGGGCAATTTGGGTTCTATTATACCCCAGTTTTTTTTATTTTTGGGCAAACACCCTGCCTACATCCACTCAACATTTCACTCGCCAGAACAGTTGAAATTGGGACCTCATCATGCGGTCTGTTGTAGGCATTAACCCCTACCCTGACAATCTGCCACAGAGTCCAGTGTAGCACCAAGTCACTGCTCTTTGAGAATCATTCATATTTGTGATTATTGTTGATTTGAGTATGAAGGGAGCTTGGTGATTTGGATGGCACTGTTGTCACATTGGCAACCCTATGAAGTAAATGGGATATAATATTTAATGCACAGAGCTCTACCCCAATGCCCAGTTCTTAACATTAACCCACTTCTGTTGTACTGTATTGAATAGCATGACGTAGCTGCACAGTGACACCACATTGCTGCATTTCCCAAAGTGCAAGGCTCATTGGTGGCTATCATATGTCCAATCTGAGTGTCAATAATGACCATGTTTGTGGTTTGATGTATGAAGCCTGTGATGATATGAGTGGAGGGATTATTGGCACCTCTTATCACCAGTTTCTGATATTACAATTCTTTTTTGGTAGAAATTGCAGATATTGGGGTGTGCTCTACACTTAGGCCAGAATCTTTACCTTGCAGTTGGGTTGTGTGCGTGCGGGCCACATAGCGGGTTGGGAACCTGAAGATGTGAACAGCGCATTCTGCAGTGAAAGTTTTACTTAATGGCCCCAATTAAAACTGTGACGCGCGTTTCTCAGCCCAATTAAATGGAGCGGGTCTGATGATGTCATCAATGACTTGTTTCCAGCGTGGATATTTAAAGCAGCCTTGCACACATCTCATTTGAAGGTTGCTGTAGGAGTGCATAAGTTGGCTGCCAGAGGTCTCAATAACATGATAAAACTGGGGGTCATAGAGACAAGGCAGAGAGCCGCGCTAAGATTCAACGATGCCTCCCTCGAGGTTCTGGTGCAGGCAGGAAGAGCACACAGGGAGATGCTCTTCCCTGGTGATTGATGAAAACGACCACCCAAAGACACAAAAAGGGCACGGCTGGAGATCGCAGAGGAGGTCGATCAGTAGCAGGGATGTGGTCAGGAGGACGTGGATCCAGTGCCGGAAAAGATTCAATGATCTAACGAGGTCAGGAAAGGTGAGTGCAATGCCACACTTACCTACATCCTGATGTGCCTGTCACCACAACCCCAGCACTATGCCTTCCCAAGCCTATTCCTGCACATCATTCCTCACACCAACCTACCTTGCAGGTCCACCCCTCCCTCTCCGTGTACCTACTCACATCCCCATCTGACTAACCACCACTGACACTCACCCTCATCCTAATGCAATCATAGCAAGTAACACCACAGAAGGAAACCATTTGGCAATGTCATACCACTCCCTCATAGTCACCCTCTACAGATGTAGCCCATCCATTCCTTACATTCATTTCTTCACTCTCATTCAAAATTCTCTTCTTTCCCTCCTTGCAGGAGAAGAGAGCCACAACAATAGGGAGAGGCAGAGAACTGGAGGTGGCCCTCCAGTCTTCAGTCAATAGATTTCAGCAGAAGAGGAGGCCCTGGAGATCTCTGGAGTTGCAGAGCAGCTTGAGGTGGGAGACGGAGAGAGGGGGACATCCCAGCAACCTGGTGACAGAATTACATCTCATACAGCCACATGGCATACAGCAGTCACTCATATGGTGACTGATGTCAGCAGCCAGTGAAATGTCATCATGTGCATAATGGTAACGTTATCTTCTTCTTAGGCAGTCCCTCGGAACCGAGGATGACTTGCTTCCACATTAAAAATGAGTTTGCAGGTGACTGATGAGTCCAATGCGGGACCTACAGTCTGTCACAGGTGGGGCAGATGGTGGTTGAAGGGGCGGGTGGGTGGGGTGCTTGGGTTGACGTGCGCTCCTTGTGCTGCCTGCGCTTGGCTTCCGCTTGCTCCCTGTGAAGAGACTCGAGGTGTTTGGCGCCTTCCCGGATGCTTCTCCTCCACTTTGTGCAGTCTTGGGCCAGGGATTCCCAGGTGTCGGTGGGGATGTTACACTTTTTCAAGGAGGCTTTGAGGGTGTCCTTGAAGCGTTTGCTCTGCCCACCTGGGGCTCTCTTGCTGTGCCGGAGCTCCGAGTAGAGCGCTTGTTTTGGGAGTCTCGTATCGGGCATGCGGACAATGTGACCCGTCCATCGGAGCTGATTGAGCGTGGTCATAGCTTCGATACTGGGGATGTTGGCCTGAGCAAGAACACTGACGTTGGTACACCTATCCTGCCAATGGATTTGCAGGATCTTGCGGAGGCAGCGTTGGTGGTACCTCTCCAGTGCTTTGAGGTGCCTGCTGTACATGGTCCATGTCTCTGAGGCATACAGCAGGGCGGGTATCACTGCTGCCCTGTAGACCATGAGCTTAGTGCCGGGTTTGAGGTCCTGGTCTTCAAACACTCTCTTCCTCAGGCACGGGCCAACAGCGAGGTAACGTTATCCATTCTTATTATAACACTTCTAATTCATCTCTTTACTCTCCCACAGGTCCATCAAGTGCCCCCCACCATTGTTGAGCCGGAGGCGGAAGACGACTCCTCAGAGGAAGCTCAAGCCTCTGAGGGTGCACTGGCAGCAGACCCAAGCGCAGCCTGCACCAGCGCAGATACGCACACCTCTGTGGGTCCTGTGCGAGATAGAGTAGTGTTGTCACTTGGTGTCTCTCACATCACAAGTGAGCAAGAGCAGATGGTGGTGACAGGGACAGCAGTGGAAACTCCCCCACCGGAGGGTGCAGGACGCTCCCAGCTCTGCTCAGCTGCATGCGGATGCTGAATCTCGGGGACCATCGAGAAAGAGGGTGATCTTGGAGGTGCAGCAACAATTGCATGAAGCTCTGGCAGCTTTTGTAGCCGTGATGTCTGCAAATGTGCAGAGAATGGAGGAGTCCATCTCCAACATGAGCACCACCATCTCGGAGACGATGGCAACAATGTGCTGTTCCATGGGAAAGGATGGCCACCTGCATGAAGCAGCAAATGTGCCAGTCACATGAGAACATGCTTGCTGTGGACAACAGATGGTAGACAGATAGGCCTCATCTCGAGGAGGGATATAAACGTAGACTTGGGCGTTCATCGCCCCCCTGATGTGCAGCAAGGTGCTCTCCAGCTCCTTGCTAGCAGGGAAGTGTGGGTGGGTGGCTGATGTAATAGATGGCAGGTAAAGTGGAGATCAGAGGCCCAATCCCTCAAAGTTGTGATAGCGACTAGCAATGTGGTGAGAGTGGCTTCCGAGGTTGCAGAAATGACCTGCAAACTCCTGACAGCTTAATCTCTGCACAAAATGGAGTCAGCAAGAGCCTTTCCATTAGCCAAGTAAGTAGGTGTAATGTGGGAGTATTTATGGGCTGGATTTTCTCTGCGGAGGCGGGATGGCGGCGGGATAGCTGGTTGCCGGGTTCTGGTCCGGCTCCCGGCTGCAGCCGCTCGCTGTAGAATGATTTTCCCTTGATTGACCTTGTTAAGCCCGCCCTGCGGGGTTCCCGGCCAATTAACAGGAAGCGGGTCTGATGATGTCATTTGATAACGTGTCATCAGCTGGTTTCCTTAAAGGGACCACAGCCACATTGATTTTGACAGTTGTTTTGTCAGTGTTCTACAGCATTGAGGTACTGCAAACACTGACAAGCACTGCACAGAGGTGCAGGGCTGCACCCAGGCTCTCCCACGACTCCCTCCATATGCTTATGGAGGGAGTCACAGCACACAGGGCAGTCTCTTCCCTTCCAAAGGTGGAAGAGACCTCCCCAGGACAACAACGCAGCCTGGATGCACATTGCACATGAGGGCAAAAGCAGGGATATCGCCAGGAGTACCTGGCTGCAGTGGCTTTCAAAGATCTCAGTAGATCACAAAACGTTACTGCAAAGCCACACTCAAACTCACCCTGCTGTGCCACTCATCACATCCCCATCACTCTGCCTTCCCTACCCTTCTCCTGCACATCCTTAACTCACACCAATTTACCTTGGACCTCCACCCATCCCTCTCTATCTTATCCTTTATACCACTTCTGCAGCTGTCAGGTTATCAGATAAATCAAAGCAGACTCAACTCACACCAGGGTGAGCTGGCATGTTCCCCGAGCAGTGGGTAACCCGTGGGGGAGCATGTACAATTACAAGGTAGGCTCAAAATGCCATTAAATTGTCTGTTAACAAACCATTTAATGATCTAAATTGTCTCCCCCGCCGCTTGGTGTCGGGTCAGTTCTGTGCAGACAGACCCGACACCTGGGAGACTCGCGTGGAGGCGGGTCAACAGCGGGTTTCTTAACCGTTGTCAATCTTTGCTATTTTGACAGCGGACCCGCCTCCAAACCCGCACTCTGAGCGCCGGCACAATCCAGCACTATGTGTTTTTCCCAGCTGTCAATTAATGGACTCACACAATGGCCACTGAGCTTCTGCCTCCCCTTCACGGATGAGGTTCATGAGGTGTGTGAACCCCGTACACAAGAAGTTAAAGCCAAAAGCTGCTGTTAAAAAGCCTCTTAAGGGTCTCTCAACAAGCATTTCATGAGAAATAATAACAGAAAATGCTGGAAAAACTCAGCAGGCCAGGCAACATCCGTGGAGAGAAATTAGAGTCGACGTTTCGGGTGAACCCTTTTTCAAAACTGGAAAGGAAATGAAATAGATAGAAGGCAGGGCTGCGATAAAACAAAAGAAGTAGAGACATTAAGAAGTATTCAAAACCAGACGAGATGCTAATAGGACAGTGGAGACAAAAGACAGCTCAGATTAGGTGTGAAGTATACTGGCAGGATGAGAGACAGCTGCCATGTGGGAGAGAGAAAAACAAGGAAAGGGGGTGGGGGAAGGGAAAACCCAAAAGAAAGGGGTGGGAAATTTTTTTTTTGAGGTTGCCCGCCTCTGCCGAGCGGGTCCGTGGCGCGCTGGGAAACGCGCCCGAGTTAAATGTAGAAGTCGGTAGGATGAAGGCAGGTTCCCGACGCCCTTGCAATTTCAGCGATTTTTACTGCTGACCTGCTCCCAAACCCACACGTTCGGAACTGGGATCATTCCGGCCGTAGTCTTTTCTTTCACTAAAATAACAGAAACTATCCCTTCTGTTTTAATCACCAAATAACTTCAAAATTAAATTTCCTGATTTTGTAAAAAAAAATCTCCTTTCTTTATGTTTGTAATTTTCCTGGTATTTTAGCCACAATAGCAAGCAATATGATATCATCTGGTGCTCCACAGTTTCCAGAATGATGGATGGCGAGGCAGGAGTACGGGAAGAAAGTTTCCTTGGCACCAAATTAAAATAAAATAATATTTCATAGGACAATCATATTATTTCCTACTACTCTACATCTAATGCCTACTTTTCCTCTGATAGCTCAGTAGTTTGAGTTAACAATGGGAACGAGATGGTGAAGAGCGCATAAATTCAGGATATTGTCAAAACAACAATGAAAGGGAGAGTTAGAAGAAATTTGTTCACACAGAGGATTATTAGAACATGCACAAGTGGCTATTGAGTTGGAGATATCATTTAAAAGGGATTTGGATATGTATTTGAAAAGGAATATAGACAGCTCCTTCTGTGAAAAACTAACCCTTGATGCCTTGTTTTTGTTTAGATTTTGTTCATTTTTTTCCTTCCCTATTCCTTTTCTTCCTAGTATGTGATTCTACAGTGACCACGTGGCTCTCTAGTATCTCACCCAAGTGGCCATTCTGCTGTATGTAAGCCTAGATAGACAATGGCCCAGATATTCTGATCGCAGGCCTCCCGCGGGCGGAGGACTGCGATCTAGGAAAAATCTGCGCCCTTACCTGAGGGCTCCCGGGACGCACACGCTTCCGCTCCTGGGTCTCTCCAAACTGCCGGTGCGCAGGGCCCACGTATCCCAGGGGTGCAGGTAGTTTGCAGCGTCCCTGGAATCACGTGGGCCATGGGGAGCCAATCAAAGAAGGGAATCTCCCATCATACATTTGACAGGAAGACCTGTCAAATATATGAATGGAGATCACCCCCAAAAACATAGTAAAACTTTAAATACATTTTTAAAAAAATCACATTTTTAAAATAAATTGAATGTCCAATAAATTAACTATTTTAAACAAAACTTTAAATTTTTGAAAAAAATAATTAAAGTTTTTTAAGGGGCTAAAAATAAACTTACCTTTTTTAAAAGTATTTTTAAATGATAAATCAGTGGAAATGTTTTAAAAACTTTTTTTCAACTCTTATCCTGGTAAAAGCAGGCCTTACGCCTGCTTTTACCAGGCACAAGAATTGTAAGGGTTTTCTGCGGGCGGAGGGTCTCCAAAAAGCAGAACTCTCTCCCCGCAGAGGCCCTTCTCCAGGGCAGCCTGAGGATCTGTCAAGAGCTTTCTTCACAGATCGGAAATGCCGGTTTTCAGCGCATGCCTGAAACCGGCATTTCCGATGTCCCTATAGGTGGGTACACAGTGCGTACCCACCCGTAGGGATCGGAATATCCGGCCCAATGGATTTTGACAGCTATTCTTTGCTTAGTTATTTCATTATTGGTATGGCAACTGCATGCAGCAGAGGGAGCCAAAGGTACACTGGAACTAAATAAACAGTTTAAATTGTGTAACCAACAGAATGAGCTCCTAAATTGAAGGGCTGTAAGAGGAGAAACTATAGTAATATGAAGGGAAAACAAACTAGTTCATTGCAGTTAATTTAAGGCCCATTTTTAGAACTATCTGATTTATAAGGACTAATTATGTGAGGCTTGCTCTTGGTTTGGAGCCTTGCTAGACAGGAGCACGAGTCGGAGGTATGGCTATAACACTTTAGGGCTGATCCTGCAACCTGCAGTCCTGCCAGGTGAGACTATGCGAGGAGTGGAGCCACTCAAAATCACCCTTATAATGTACACTCAAATATAGTGCCCGTATCCGATCCCACACAAAGTTGTGCTTACCCATCACCCCTGTCCTCACTGGCTTACATTGGCTCAATGCCTCAAATTTAAAATTCTCATCTTTATGTATAAATGTCTTTGTGGCCTCGCCTCTCCCTTTATCTGTAAACTCCTCCAGCCCTACAACCTCCCCCACCCCACCCCACCCCACCCCCCCCACTTCCCGAATTCTCCATTCCTCCTACTGTGGTGTCTTGTGCATGTCCCCCCTCCCTTTACCGCACCGTGCAGCCGTGCCTTCAGCCTCCTAGGCCCCAAACTCTGGAATTCCATCTCTAAACCCCTCTACCTCCCATTTCTCTTTTAAGATCCTCCTTAAAGCCCACCTCTTCGACAAAAATTTTGGTCACCCCCTAATATTTCCTTTGACTTGGCGTCTACGTTTGTCTGATTGCGTCTTTTTGGAAACGCCTTGGGAATCGGATGTTGTCCTACTTTTAAAGGCACTATATAAATGCAAGTTGTTGTAGCTGTAGTGCATACGGTGGCCAGGCAAGACTGACAAAGATGGTAGTGGACATGTGAATCTGCCTTCTTTTTGATAATAATAATGGTGTTTAAGGACAGTTTCAAAGCTGACGTCTTCATGTAAACACTTCTCTTTAAAACTGCACATTTCAGTCTAAGCATTGTTATTATACAGACTGCAGTGGACTTATACAATATTTACTATCTCCACTAACAGAAAATTGGCTGCTGTTCTATGGAGAAACATAGAAGATAGGAGCAGGAGTAGGCCATTCGGCCCTTCGAGCCTGCTCCGCCATTCAGTGAGATCATGGCTAATCATCCAAATTCAGTACCCTGTCCCTGCCTTCTCCCCATATCCCTTGATCCCTTTAGCCTTAAGAAATATATCCAACTCTTTCTTGAATATACTTAATGAACTGGCCTCCACCGCCCTCTGTGGCAGAGAATTCCACAGGTTCACCACTCTCTGGGTGAAGTAATTCCTCCTCATCTCAGTCCTAAATGGCTTACCTCTTATCCTTAGACTATGACCCCTGGTTCTGGACTCCCCGGCCATCAGAAACATCCTTCCTGCATCTAGTCTGTCCAGGCCTGACAGAATTTTATAGGTTTCGATGAGACCCCCTCTCAATCTTCTAAACTCCAGTGAGTATAAGCCCAATCGACACAATCTCTCCTCATACGTCATTCCTGCCATCCCAGGTATCAGCCTGGTGAATCTTCGCTGCACTCCCTCCATGGCAAGAACGTCCTTCCTCAGGTAAGGCGACCAAAACTGCACACAATACTCAAGGTGTGGTCTCACCAAGGCCCTGTACAACTGCAGCAAGACATCCTTGTTCTTGTACTCGAACCCTCTTGCTACAAAGGCCAACACACCATTTGCCTTCTTAACCGCCTGCTGCACCTGCATGCTTACCTTCAGCGACTGGTGCACAAGAACACCCAGGTCTCTTTGCACTTCCCCTTCTCCCAATCTATTGCCATTCAAATAATAATCTGCCTTCCTGTTTTTGCCACCAAAGTGGATAACCTCACATTTATCCACATTATAGTGCATTTGCCATGTTTCTGCCCAATCACCCAACCTGTCCAAATCGTACTGGAGTTTCACAACATCCTCCTCACAGCATACCCTCCCACCCAGCTTTGTGTCGTCTGCAAATTTGGAGATATTACATCCAATTCCCTCGTCCAGATCATTAATATATATTGTGAACAGCTGGGGTCCTGGGACCGATCCTTGCGGTACCCCACTAGTCACTGCCTGCCACTCGGAAAACGACCCGTTTATTCCAACTCTTTGCTTTCTGTCCGCCAACCAGTTCTCTATCCAAGTCAATACCTTGCCCCCAATCCCATGTGCCTTAATTTTGCACGCTAATCTCTTATGCGGGACCTTATCGAAAGCCTTCTGAAAGTCCAAATACACCACATCCACTGGTTCTCCCTTATCTATTTTACCAGTTACATCCTCAAAAAATTCCAGTAGATTAGTCAAGCATGATTTACCTTTTGTAAATCCATGTTGACTTTATCCGATCCAGTCACTGCTTTCCAAGTGCTCTGCTATTACATCTTTTATAATGGACTCTAGCATTTTCCCCACTACCGATGTCAAGCTTACCGGTCTATAATTCCCCGCCTTTTCTCTACCACCTTTTTTGAATAGTGGGGTAACATTAGCTACCCGCCAATCCATGGGTACCGTTCCAGAGTCTGTCGAGTTCTGGAAGATGACCAGCAATGCATCTACTATTTCTAGGGCCACTTCCTTAAGTACCCTGGGATGTAGATTATCAGGCCCTGGGGATTTATCGGCCTTCAATCCCATCAATTTTCCTAACACCATTTCCCTACAAATACTGATTTATTTCAGTTCCACCCTTTCATCAGACCCTATGTTCCCCGGCATCTCTGGGAGGTTATTTGTGTCCTCTAATAACTTGTAATTTTAAACTCTGAATAAAGCTTCTGCAGCTGAACGCTGTTCCAATTCACAACCGAAACCAGTCCAGAAAATGTATTTTTCCCTTTGATTTTTTTTTCTTGCTCTCCCTCCCATACTTCTCCCATACATGTAAAAGCTACAGCTTCTACTGAGTAACTCTCTGATCAGTGCATACCAGAACTGAACGGAGACTGCATCAAACCTATTAGTTCCTACGCCATACATTAGCTGCATATTATGATATTAAATTAATCAGTTACTTAAGCTTTACCTAAACATTATATTAAAATCTGCCTATCTATAGTCTACTCCTGATAACTCAAAATTATTTGTGCCAAAAATTTGAATTCTCCAATAATAATATAAATAAAACAACTTAAATATCACAGCAAAGTAGGAATTTAGGGCTAAAAATTGAGTAGCGCCCCAATTGAGGCGCTAACTTCGCCGGGGCGCTAAAAGTAGCACCCCGGAAAAATTAGCGCCCCCGCGCCAGAAATTGAGTAGCTGCGCCCCAAGAGGGAAGCTGTGAGTGAATATCGTGGCGCTACGTGCTGCAGCGCCACACGCTGCGGCACGTTGCGCTGCGGTATTGCAGGCCTTCCTCCCCTTCTTAAAGGGGCCTTGTGCAGTGCGACCTTCTCTTGAGTGCCGGGCTCTTGGAGCACAGCCGGCACTCCGTGGGGGTGGGGGGGGGGTGGGTTCAGGGTTCAGGAGGCTGGGGGCGGGAGCGCAGGTAGGTGCTGGCAGGCGGCCAGCAACAAAAATGGCCGCGCCGCACCTCACCTTTAAATTATGCCTCCCCGGCCGCAGGTACGCCCCATTGACCGACGGTAAATCAGGGGGCACTCCCGAAGATCGTGGCTGGGGCGTGAGCGGGGCTGCGCACACCAATGACGTCATCGCCAGCGGCGCAGTGCTACCGGTTAGCGCCACCACTAACCTCCCGCTGAATTTTGCGGGAGGCGTGGGCAGTGCCACGCCCTCTTAAGGCGCTAATGGGTGATGCTACCAACTGAATTTTTCCCCCTTAGTGCTTAAAAATTGGATTGTTAGATAATTTAAAATAAACAACTTACTAAGAGTAGACTGTATATAAACCGGAGCCCATAATCTATTTTAGTGTTTGATTACCTGCCTTGGGATGTTTTTACTATGTTAAAGGCGCTATATAAATGCACGTTGTTGTTGTAGTACTCAGGGAGTGTTGCATTGTTGGAAGTTGCATCTTTTAGCTGAGATGTTAAACCCAGGTCCCATATTCCTGTTCACATGGACGTGATAGATCCCATAGCTCTATTCAAGGAAGGACAGCTAGTTCTGGTGTCCCATTTAACTGATATCTACTTTAATTTGTAATGAACAGCTTTAACCTGGAATCTTTTACTTGATCTTCAGATTAGTGCCACAGATGTGCTAATGGGAATGGGAGCCATTCCAGAAGGATTCAGAGCATCTACTCTTGCACAGCTGTTAGCAGAAGGTATGAAAGCTCAGCTTGTAACCTTGTGTGATATTAACTGTAATCCATGTACATAGATTCTGCTGATTTATAGTGTGTATGTATGTGTGTGTATGGCAAATGAATCCCAGTGAAGGCCACACATTATTACACAAAATGATCGTTGTCTTAAAAAGGTAGATGTGTGTTTGCAGCAGTAATTTTAGCTTCATGGTGAGTTCCTGATCTGGACTGTGTTGTTACAGAAGGTGTCGAATCTATGTGAGAAACTTCTTCTCGGGGATAGAAAAAAGTCAGGAGGAGGAGTCCCATTTGGCCAATTTGGCACACATCAGGATGGTTGTTACAGAACAGCATTGACAGAGGCCTAGTTGGTTTCCTGGATTTTCAAGTGGGTGATAGTGAAGCCGGTTTGCAACCATAAATAAAGAGGAGGTCTTTTGATGAGCAATATCATTTTTTGGCATGCCAAATGAAATAGCACTCGTTTTAAAGGAATTCCTGATTCTGATTTTGGTTTCAATTTCTCTTCCACCCGTGAAAGCACTGACACTTGCTGAGGTACTAAAGGCATCAGCAGCCTTCTCGTACCTTGTGCAAGTAACTGTATTTAAAATCCAAGTCCAGAATTAGTGTTGGTAATTGTTGGAAGGCATCACAAACTTAAATAACAACAGAAAATGCTGGAAAAACTCAGCAGGTCAGGCAACATCCGTGGAGAGAAATTTGAGTTGACGTTTCGGGTTTGACCCTTCTTCAAAACTGGAGAGAAAAGGAACTAGATCGAAGGCAGGGCTGCGATCGGACAAAAGAATAAAAGAACCAAAAGAAGTAAAAGAGATTAGAAGCTAGACGAGATGGTAATAGGCTGGGATTAGGTGTAAAGTGTAATGGCAGGGCAAAAGATAGCTGCCAGGTGTGAGAGAGAAACAAAAGGAAAGGGGGGGGGGAGGAAAGGAGTGGAAAAATATAAGTAAAAATGAAATAGGGGCCGAGGTTATGATCTGAAATTGTTGAACTCGATATTGAGACCGGAAGGCTGCAGAGTGCCTAATCGGAAGATGAGGTGCTGTTCCTCGAGTTTACGTTGAGCTTCCGTGGAACAGTACAAGAGGCCAAGGACGGTGAGGTCCGAGTGGGAATGGAGCGGTGAATTGAAATGACAGGCGACCGGAAGCTCGGGGTCACCCTTACGGACTGAACGGAGGTGTTCCGCAAAGCGGTCACCCAATCTGCGTTTGGTCTCCCCAATGTAGAGGAGACCGCATCGTGAGCAGCGAATACAGTATACTAGATTGCGAGAAGTACAAGTAAATCGCTGTTTCACCTGGAAGGGGTGTTTGGGGCCCTGGACAGTGGGGAGGGGGGAGGTATAGGGGCAGGTGTTACACCTCCTCCGCTTGCACGGGAAGGTGCCAGGCGAAGGGGAAGGGCTGTTTGGGGTGATAGAGGAGTGGACTAGGGTGTCTCGGAGAGAGCGATCACAAACTTAATCCTGTTTACACCTGACACACGCACACATGCACTTCCAGAAGGGGTTTCTGGATAGTGATTGGCAGCCAACATTTTCCTTGGTGCAACCAAGCTATGCAGAGATTTGGAGGAGAGGACAAATGCTTTAAATTTGTTGGGCGAGTGGGAGCCATGGGCGAGTGGAATTTAGTGCAGAACGGAACACAAATGGTGGCGTTTTCAAATAGCTGGAACTTATGGAGGGCGGAGGATGGGAGGGGGGCAAGGAGACTAATGGAGCAGTTGAGTCTAGCGGTGCGAAGTTGTGGGTAAGGGATCCAGCAATGGCGAGGTAAGCTTTGATCTTCATCTTGAAAGCAAAGCCTCAAGTTTTCAAAAGCCTCCACTTTTCAGTGTGATCACTGTTTAGACATTCGCAAAATAATGGCAGATTCTATCTCGAACTGATGAGTGCTTTATTTTCTTGGAAATTTCCCATCAGTTATCTTGCCATTCAGGTCTCACTAGTTGACCTACTCCCAGTTCACAGCCGTTCTTGAACCAGCTGCGAGGAGATGTGTGGCGTTAGTCTGCTGATTTTTCCATCGTGTTTTTTTTAAATTTCAGTAGTGTTTTTGGTCCAGGTTTGGTATCTTGTAGGCTGATTGTATCCCATGTCTGATACCAATGCTCCCTGTAAGCTGCGTTTTGTTCTGCACTGCTTGTTTCTTTCAATGCACGGTCCCTTTAAATTTCTGTGCATGCGCCGTATTTCCAGTGTAAATGCTTGTGAGCGGCCTGTGTGGCCGCGCATGTGCGCAGCTTGGAGGGAACATTGTCTGATACTGGTTACCCCCACTACTGCTCAAATAATCATACAAATGGCCTCATTTGCATTTCTCCCCCACAGGAAATGAATTCCACATGAGTCACTATTTGCAGCCTAAGTTAACCCAGTCCAAGTTATCGTTTAAAGACCTGCACTGGGACCAAGTGCGTGGCGGTGTGAGTAAAGCGTATTTTGGTTATCATTCATTTGTATACCATGACCATATGGAATATTATTTAGAAATACATAAAAGTTACAACATGGAAATAGGCCATTTGGCCCAGCCAGTCCATCTCAGTACATACCCTCCAGGCGAGCAAATAGTTCTAATCACATTTACCCACCCTGTTCCCATATACCTTTAACCCCTTTCCTTCACCCACGTATTCAATCTAGTCTTCAATGTTGACATAGGCCGGAATTTTCAGACGTAAGAACGGATGGGTTGGAGGCGTGGGGGGAGTGAAAGTAAAACCCGACCCCAACTCGCCTCCAACCCGCTCACTTTCACCTTTCACTCAGGAGGGGCGGGGGAGGGGGAGTGGGCTGCCAACCCGCTGCAGGAGGCGGGTTGGCAATTTAAATATTATAATGAGGCCTGAAGCCTCTACTTTAATCTGCTTTGCGGGTTTAACTGCAGGCGGCCGGGGCCAGGGCTCGGGATTCCCGGTGGCTGCAACGAGGCGGCCTCAGCCTTGGAGAGCGTTCCTTGTGGGCCGGGAGGAGCAGGAATGCTTCCTCCCAGGCCCCCAAGATTCCCCACCAGCAACCTGCCCGTCCCCGGGGTTGGGGATCAGACCTCCCCCCCTCCCCCCGCCCCGGGGATCGATCTCAACACCTCCTCATAATCTGCATTGCTCTCCTTCAGAATGTTATGGGTAGGGATGAGCTTGGAATTTGTATTTTTGATATAAATTAAACTAATTACAGTGTGACTTCTTTTATATTCTGTGCTTTGATTTCAAATTTAAAAGAGACCAGTAGGGAAAATCCAGATTTTGAAGTTAGGCCCACCTTTCAGCCGATTTTAAATTGAATGAAAGTTCAGAATAGAATGGGTTCCAGATGGTTTGTAGAAGGAATGGACTTGATGGGCTGAATAGCCTTTTATCATTCAATGCTTTGTGACATTCTTATTCTTGTATTGTGACTCTTTGTTTTGATAATACAGTGAAACCTGTAAATTAGGGTCATCTAAGGGACTTGCTTCAGGTGTCCTTTATTTGCAGGTGTCCTTATTTTCAAAATGGTCCCTGTACATACAGTAAACCAGATGAGCCAAATATCCCGGAATTGGCTGTATCTCCTATTTTTCGTTCTCACCTGGGATCGTGCCTAATTCTGGTGCCCTGCCAGTGGGATGTGATTTCAGTTCATTTTCTGTTTGTTGGGTTTCCCAGTTCATTGCCATCCCAGGGTCCTTTTCCATTGAGGGAGGGATGTCCTGATTCTGGGATCTGCTACGTTGGCAGCCTGCACAGGGCGAGGTGGCTGCTGTAGGTCAAGTGCCTGGGAGATCCTGCCAAATTGGGGGGCAGATTAATGTCCTGAAGACCCCTGCCTGGGACCCCCTCTGTGTGCTGCAGCTGCTAATGTTTGAAGTGCTAGATGGTGGCTACGGGGCTGTTAGCAGCTCATCAGCACCTGACGTACTGGTGGAGTAGGGTTGCCAAGTCTGGTTGGAGACACTCATGGAGGTTTGATCATGTGATGTTCTGGCCGCATATCATCTGACCATGTGGTGCTGGATCACGCGGCATCAGATCACATGACATTGGATCACATGACTTGTACAGTTCCAGCATGTGGAGACTGGAGCTCTAAACCCTGGGCTGACATCCAGCGAGATACTCGTGTCTGGTGGGTGTGGCTGACCACCCCTCATCGTATGGGTTGTGGGAGCCCATAAAACCCTCCTGCTGCATAGGACTAACCAACCTATCGGCTGGTATAAAGATGGTTACGGCCATGGAAGGCCAGTCAGACTGTTAAATCAGCCTGCGAATCCTTCCCCTACTTCACACTGTTCCCCAAAGGAAGAGTGTGAAGATATGAAAACAACTCACTATAGCGTTCCTGGGTTACGAAGGGCAAGAATAAGCCATGGATCCTGCTCTTGGTCACTATGTAAAATAAGTGTCTGGCAAGGACAGGATGTAATATATAAATAATACTTGATTTTATTTAATTCTTTATCCAGTGAAAACACTGGACAAACTGGTTTGCACAAAGAATTACTTTATTGTTATGTAGGCAAACATGGTAACCAGGCTGTGCCCGCAAGACCCCACAAACAATAAATATTTCTGGTTTATTTTTGGATTGTATCGGTTGAGAGAGGATTGTTGGCCACAACACTTCTTCTAATAGTGCCATTAATATTTACCCCCAACCAGAACAGCTTTGGTTTAATATCTTTCTCATCCCAAGGGCAAATGATGCCTTTCATGTTCAAATTGCATGCCACAAGTTACTGTCTAGGTTCACATGAGAAGGAAGTTCACTTGGGCAAGGTTCCAGAATGCAATTGATATCCACAGAACCACAACCCAGCTTTCAGGAGAGGAAGGAAATAATAAAAATTTATATACAGTACATTTTATCCAGATGAGGTTATCATTTAATTTCATTTGATATCTGCAGGTCCGCCCGAGGAAGACACCTGTAACACACATGTTTACATTGTGGAGCTGTAGAATGATTCCTTTGCCTGGGTCTGCTGTGCAGGTGCTAAGCAGGCACGTTCGGTTCTGTCTTTTTGATGGTCAACGGGTAAGTCATCCACTGATTAAGTCCTTCATTTGTAACTGATTCTATGGGGCAGATTCTTGTCTGTACTACCTGGGCACAAATTGTCGCCTGTGTAGAGTGCAAAGAGCGCAAGTAGGTAGCAAGGATCATATGCCTGTAATGGAGCCTGTTGAAAGAAAGACTTGAATTTGTACAGTACCTTTCATGACCACAAGACGTCCCAAAGTGCTTTACAGCCAATTAAGTACTTTTTTTTAAGTGTAATCACTGTGGTGTTGTAGGAAACGCAGCAGCCAAATTGCGCACAGCAAGCTCCCACAAACAGCAATGTGATAACGACCAGATAATGTGTTTTAGTGATATTGGTTGAGGGATAAGTATTGGCCAGGGCATTGGGGAGAACGCCCTGGTTCTTGGAAATAATGCCATGGGACCTCTTATGTCCACCTGAGAGGGGAAGACAGGCATTGGTTTAACATCTCATCCGAAAGATGACACCTCCAACAGTAGGAAGTGTAGCGCTCCCTCAGTACTGCACTGGAGTGTCAGCCTAGATTTTGTGCTCAAGTCTTTTGAGTGGAACTTGACCCCACAACTTGATGGTTTCCACCCTAGGTAGGGTATTAAAATAGGTAAGTGACAAAATTGTAGATGATTTAGCCATGATCTTCCAAAACTCTCTCGATTCAGGAATTGTCCCATTGGATTGGAAAATTGCCAATGTCACTCCAGTATTTAAGAAGGGTGGGAAAGATAAATACAGACCTATTAGTCTAACGTCTGTTGTGGGGAAGTTATTATGATCTGTTATTAGGGACAGAGTGACTGAGCACTTACTTGGGCAAATATGAACTGATCAGAGAGAGCCAGCAAGGATTTGTAAAGGGTAAATCATGTCTAACTAACTGAGTTGAATTTTTTGAGGAGCTCACTAATGTAGATGCACTCAAACTGCTGCCACTCCAGACAAGATAACTTCTGAAGGCCTAACACTTGAGTGTTTCATACTTGAAAATCTTGTCAAGGATTCATTTTCTGCTCCTATAACCAATCTTTGGAGTTTCAAGCCTTGATTAGCTGAAAAACTAGTTCTTGGAAATGGTATTTAGCCAAGCAGAGACTACTATTTTGGATATTGCTCCCACCTGTTAAGAGTGGGGTGGGGGGAGGTTGGTGGAGGAAAACGGGTATGGTAGTGTTTTTTATATCTGGAAATTTAAAGATAATGAACAGGACTTAGTAGTGAGAATTAAACTACAAGTTTAAGATAGAAAGAATGGGAAGAAAATGAGAAACACCTGAGCTGAAGTGAATTTTTTAAAATAATTTTTATTTAAAACAATTTTTATTTAAAACTACTTTTAGTGCCCCAAAAAAGTTAGCGCTCCCGCGCCGTAAATTGAGTGGTAGCGCCCCAAGCAGGAGGCGAGGCGCTACAGGAAGCGCTCCCCCTCCCTCTTGGGGGCGCTCCCATGGAATATCACGGCGCAACGTGCAGCAACACCATGCGCGTCGGCACGTAGCGCCGTGGTACTGCAGGCCTCTCGCCCCTGATTAAAGGGGTTGGGCCTAGCGCAGCGCGCACCGGGGCCCTGCTAGATTACCGGGGAGCGGGATGCCGGTAAAAGAGCCCGGCACTCAAGAGGAGCGCCGGGCTGACCGATCGCGGCCGGCACCCTGCGGGAGGAGGCAAAAGGGGGCAGGTGCTGGCAGGCGGCCCCAAAAAAAATGGCCACCTGGCACCTGCCCTTTAATTTACACTGCCCTGGCCGCAACCACGGCACCCTGACCCTGTCAGACATAGCATCCGGTGGCAGGTCAGGGGGCGTGAGCCAAGTTTGCGGCCGGGGGCTGCGCACGACGATGACGTCATCGCCGGAGGCGCTGCAGGGCGCTACCGCCGCCGCTAACCTCCCGCTGAATTTCACAGGAGGCATTAGCGGCGTCGCGCCTGGGTGCTTTGTGCCCACTGGAGGTGCAAAGCCACCAAATTTTCCCCCCTTTATGTTTATTTTAGCTGTGCAGAGTTAATAATATGTTAATAGAACTAATCTTGACTGCTGAGTAGTTCATGACCCTAATTTTAGGTTTCAGTGTGATCGGTAGAAAATAGTGTCAAATCATGAAAAAATATATGTATATAAAGAGAAACTAACCATGTCTTACAGTAGAGATAAAGAGAAAAGCTGCAAATACTGAAAATCTGAAGTAAAAACAAAATATTGGAAGCGCACAACAGGTTCAGTGGCATCTGGAATGTGTAAAGACAGGTTTATCCTGGTCTCTGTTGTGCTGTGTTTTTCTAACATTTTCTGTTTTCATGTCCTACATACTAATGTCCTGTGTATTAATTTTAATGATCTGGGTGAGGCTTTGGGGGAACTGGCTCCAAGTTCGCGGATGATACAAAGATTTGTGTGAGTGTTAGGACTTTAGATGAGGAAAGTTAGATCTAGATGTGATGAGGGAATGGGCCCGTGTCTAGCAGATGTCATTTAATATAGATAAATGTAGTGTAATGCACATGGGTAGGGCTAATGCTAAGCATGTGTATACTATGCAGGGTTCCAAATAAAAGACTGCTGAGCAGGAAGAAGACCTAGGTGTTATAGAACATGAATCTCCAAAGGCTCACAACTGCAAGGCTATTGCAAAAGCAAATAGTGTACTAGGATGTATTGCTAGGATGATCCAATACTAAACAAAAAGCACTATACAGTCCTTGTACAAGACCTTGGTTAGGTCTCATCCAGCATTGTGTGTTTAATTTTGGTCCCTTCACATGGTGGGTGCTATGGAGGCCCTGGGAAAGGTTGAGGAAAGCTGCTAAATTGATGCCTACCTTAAATACCTTTAGTTACCAAAACAATAGGATTAGAGAGCTGGGTCTTTTTACTCTAGAAAAGCCTAGACTTTGGGAAGATTTGATTGAGGTTTTTAAAATAATGAAGGAATTATTGTCCGTGTGGATAAACTATTTGAGTAAGCTAGGTTAGGGAGGGTGTAAGTTACTTAAGCACATAACTGGGTAGATGTCAGGAAGGGGCATGATTAAGAAGTTTGCAGATGATACAGAAATTGGCCGTGTGGTTGATAGTGAGAAAGAAAGCTGTAGACTGCAGGAAGATATCAATGGACTGGTCAGCAATGCTCCCTTTAAGCTACGCGGCTCTCTGAAGGTCTAGTGCAGCCAGCACCTGCCCCCTTTGGCCTCCTCCTGCGGGGTGCTGGCTGCGATCCATCAGCCCAGCACTCCTCTTCAGTGCCAGGCTCTTTTGCCAGCACCCCGCTCCCCGGTGGTCCAGCAGGGCCCCGGTGCGCGCTGTGCTAGACCCCTGCCCTTTAATCAGGGGAGGTAGGCCTGCAGTACTGCGGCGCTGCTGTACGTAGCGCCATGATATTCAATGGGAGCGCCCCAAGAGGGAGGGGAGCGCTTCCAGTTGTGCCCCACCTCCTGCTTGGGGTGCTACCATTGAATTTCGGGTGCGGGGGCGCTAAAAGTAGGGTTAGGGTTAGTTAAAGTTATCGCCCCAAAGGGGGCGCGAGCCAATTTTCCCCCCAGAATACTGAGAAGTGCAGAGGAACAGAGGGACCTTGGAGTGCATGTCCACAGACCGCTGAAGGTAGCAGGACAGGTAGATAAGGTGGTTAAGAAGGCATAGGGGATACTTTCCTTTAATAGCAGAGGCATAGAATATAAGAGCAGGGAAGTTATGCTTGAACTGTATAAAACATTAGTTAGGCCGTAGCTAGAGTACTGCGTACAGTTCTGGTCACCACATTGCAGGAAAGATGTGATTGCACCAGAGAGGGTAGAGAGGAGATTTATGAGGATGTTGCCAGGACTGGAGAATTTTAGCTATGATGAAAGATTGGATAGGCTGGGTTTGTTTTCTTTGGAACAAAGGAGTCTGAGGGGAGATTTAATTGAGGTGTATAAAATTATGTGCTGCCTAGATAGAGTGGATAAGAAGGACCTATGTCCCTACAAGGCTTAGGCTGGATAGTTCCTTTTCAACCGGCACAGACACAGTGGGCGGAATGGCCTCCTTCTGTACTGTAAATTTCTGAGATTCAAGGGAGGAGAAATTGGGTCACGACCACTTTGGGGTGCTAACTTCGCCAGGGCGCTACTTTTAGTAGCCCCCGCACCAGAAATTAAATGGTAGCGCCCCAAACAGGAGGTGCGGCGCTACTGGAAGCGCTCCACCTTCCATCTTGGGGCGCTCCCGTTGAATATCGCGCGCTACGTGCAGCAGTGCCATGTGCGTCGGCACGTAGCACCGCGGTACAGGTCTCCCTCCCCCGATTAAAGGGGAGGAGTCTAGCACAGCGCGCACCGGGGCCCTGCTGGACTACCGGGGAGAGGGGTGCTGGCAAAAAAGCCTGGTACTGAAGAGGAGTGCTGGGCTGATGGATCGTGGCCGGCACCTCGCAGGAGGAGGCAAGAGGGGGCAGGTGCTGGTAGGCGGCCCAAAGAAAAATGGCTGCCCGGTACTTGCCCTTTAATTTGCGTCGCCCCGGCCGCAAACACGGCACCCTGACCCTGTCGGACACCCTAACGTCATCGCCAGAGGTGCAGCGCTGCGGGGTGCTGCTGGCTACCGCCGCCGCTTACCTCCCGCTGAATTTTGCGGGAGGTGTTAGCAGGGCCGTGCCCGGGCGCTAGGTGCTTTGCGCCCCGTTAACGCCCCAAGGAGACGCAAAACAACCAAATTTTTCCCCCTAAGTATTTCACAGAGGATCATTGACCTTTGGAAGAAGGTGCCCACTTGGGCAATGAGTGTAGATTCACTGCAAGTGTTCTAAAGGGAGCTGGAGAAGCTCCTAGCTGTGGCTGATATTACAGCGTACGAAAGGTAGGTTGGAACTTGCCCGACGTGTTTCCTGGAACTCTCTTTCATTGCCTTTGGGGGTTAGAGAGGAATTTGCTATATTTTTCCCCCCTGAATTGACCGAGGGTTTTTTCTCTCTTTTTGCTTCTCCCGGGAGATGATGTGGCTGCTGGTGGGTGGTGGGCATTGTGCATCACGATGCTCAATTGTACCATGACGGTTGATGAATCAGCTGGTCTTTTCCAGTCTATCATTTTCATGTGTGTGTTTGTGAAAACATATATTGGGGAAAGCAAGGAATAAGACGAAGCGGCAGTGATCTTTTCATGTTACACACTATAGTTACCTTCATTGTTACTGTGTTTCAGGTTCTCAGCAATATACATACCATCAGAGCAACCTGGCAACTGAAGAATCCCAAAACATGGACCTTTTCTCCAAGAGTAGGTTTACTTTCCACTACTTGTTTTTTAACACATGGTAGTGAGGCTGTGGAATGCACTACCAGAGTTAGTGATAAAGCAGAGACCGTGTCAATATTTAAGAATGGGTTAGATTTGTGTTTGAAGGAAAGGGGAATAAGGGTATATAGGAATAGGGCAAGCACAAGGGATTGGGACTACTGCTTATGAGGAGTATAAACACCAACATAGACTGGTTGGGCCAAATGGCTTGTTTCTCTATTGCTTCTACGTAAAATTGATTGCAGTAAATTCAGTGAAAGGAAAAAGCTTTCAAGGGAGTACTTATTCACCTTCCAAGGTTTATCTCTGAAACCATTGTTGCTGTCCAATATGTTTCTGTGGTCTTGTTTATGTGAAAATGCCACTGTTTAAGGCTGCATTCACACTACAACTGTAGTGTTGCTATGAGGCAGTTCCGCTTCACAGCAACGCTACAGTTATAATGTAAGTGTAGCCCGAATCCAGAGTCAGGGCCCGACCTGACACCGGATCACAGAGGGTGATGCTTCCGGGGGGAGGGAGTCTCACTCTCTACACTTTGGTCTCCGCTTGGACCTTGACATCCAATTTACAAGTTGAGCGTTGGTGCAAAGCTGAACTTGTAGTGTGGTCCACATAAGCAGCAGTCCCAACTGGTACTAGAAATGCCATTGTTTAAGTGAGCACTTGTATCATTTGCCACCTTGTTTATCAACTAATTTTAGGATGACATCTGACTTTGTTGCCAAATATTGTTGCCTAATTCTGAATCTTAAGATGCCTAAAATACATTAGTACTCTATGTAATCAACAGCTGAGTCCATACGTGACATTATACAGTTATATACAAACCCAGACTTTACATAGATACCTTTATGAATTTTGTAATGCTGCTAAAAGCTGATTTCTTGAGATCTGTTTTGCATGTAGAGTGTGGAGATGCTGAATGGACAACAAGTGTTTTCCCACAGGGTAAATGTTCACAGCTTTGACTACAGGTACACTATCCCTTATCCGAAAGCCTTGGGACCAGCTGAGTTTCGGTTTTCGGAATTTTTCGGATTTCGGAAGGTATTATAAGACTGGGAAATTTGTATTTAATATAAATTTTAAAAGTTCAGGCTACCTCTTGCGACTGTTCCGTGTCTCATTCCCCTTCCTGCTTCTCTGGAAAGCTGGATATCGGCTGACTCCTACTAAGCTGGCCCGCAAATCAGGTCGGGGGTCGGGTGGGGGGGGAGAAAAGAATATCGGACGGGCCGCGGTTCAGGTCGGGGGGGGTCGTCGGGGGTCAGGGGGTCGTCGGGGGTTGGGGGGAGAAAAGAATATCGGACGGGCCGCGGTTCGGGTCGGGGGGGGGGGGTCGGGTCGGGTGGGGGAAGAGAAAAGAATATCGGACGGGCCGCGGTTCGGGTCGGGTCGGGTGGGGGGGGAGAAAAGAATATCGGACGGGCCGCGGTTCGGGTCGGGGGTCAGGTCGGGTCGGGTGGCGGGGGGGGGAGAAAAGAATATTGGACGGGCCGCTGTATTGTTGGGTTCACTCTCCTGGTACCTCCTTCACACTGCCCAGCTCGGCCTGTAATCTCCTACCCAGGAGGGAACTCTGTGACCCTCTGCCCTGCTCAGCGTAAGTCGTGCGCCACTCTGGTCATGCCGTGCGTACGACTTACGCTGAACGAAAAAACTTTCGGTTTTTAGAGGTTTTCGGAAGTTCGGATAAAGGATAGTCTACCTGTATTATAATTCTGACAGAGAGAGGTATTTGTATCTAAAGCACATATGTTTTTGTGGATCACAGTGTACTCTTCAGGTTAATATTTTACATAATTGTTATGCAGCTATCTAGTGTAGTAATGAGGGAGTCCTGAATTGGCAGATGAGATATTAAACTGTGTCAAGTCTACTGGTTCAGATGGACATTGAAGATCCTATGGCAGTATTTGAAGAATTTCTGATTTTTTGCTAGGAATCAGCATCCACAGAGTGAACAGTGGATCCCAGATATACCAGGTTGGGAATCTGGAATTTTCAGGTGCAATTTCCTCAGCTGGCATTTACATTTAGCATCAGCAATGTGATGGGCCTCATAGTAGGAGATACCTCCATGGATGTTTTCTGTCCATACTTTCTTATCTTGAGCAAGCTGTTCCAACTTATAGACGTCTATTTTCTACTATTTCAGAGTTGCTTTTAAGTAATCTTTATATCTCTTGCTGTCCACCAAGAGGTCGCTTTATAGGTGACAATGCGCCATAAATGATCACCCTCAGGATTCGTTCATCAGACATTTGCAGCACATTGCCTGACCAGCGTATCCAAGCCTTCATGATAAGAGCATCTATGCTTGGCATGTTAGCGCTTTCAAAAACTTCGGTGTCGGGGATCGTGACTTGCCATCTGATCTTCATTAGTTGTTTCAGGGAGCTTGGGTGAAAGTGAATTCAGTCTCTTAATGTGGCATGCATATGTTGTCCACGTTTCATAGGCATAAAGTAGGGTCATCAGAATGACAGCCCTGTGTATTTTGAGCTTGGTCTGCAGACTGATGCATCTCTTGTCCCAGTGGCACTCACGGGGCAGGATTTTCATTGAGCCGTGGAGGCGGGATTGGAGGCGTGTGGGGGGTTAAAATCTCAAAATCGGGGGGCACTAACCCATCCTGCCCCCAATCCGCTTCCATGCCAGTTTCAAAGGAGGCAGGTACCCGACCCGCGCTGGGTACCCGCCTCCCTGAGGCGGGAAGGGGATTAGTGCCAATTAACTGCCTGTTAACAGGTAGTTAACAGGCAGTTTTTAGCCTAATCCCTATTTTTATTGGTGAAGTGTGGGATTCCCGACGGCTCCAAACCACGCCAAGTTAGCGAGGCGGGCCGTCGGGATGAAGGGCTTGGAGGGGTCGAGATGTCCGGTGTTCAAGTGAGTGATGGGTGCATGAGTGCAGAGGTAAGTGTGTTTGGTGTGTGTAAAGTGTTTAAAGAAGTTTTACTTCCATGTACTTACCTTTACAGCCTTCTTTCCTTCAGGTCTCGGGAGTCCCTCATCTCACCGGCACAGAAAGCAGAATGGCCACGATCTGTCAAAATCTGCAGCATTCAGCTTTCTGTTCCAGAGAGATCTCTAAATCATCCTGAGAGGAAGGAATTAACTTAGAGTACAGATTGTCAGTGTTTGACAGCTTCAAACAGCTGTGAAACGCTGATATTTCATCTGTCAAAAGCTCTTGACAGATGAAATGTCTGTCTGTGACATCACCTGTTGCCGGGTGGCCCTTAATTGGCCCGTTGAGCCCAAGGTCAATCAAGTGAAAATCGCGAGGTTGGCCACAACTCGCTGGAGGCGGGACTGCAACCCCGAAAGTTGTAGTCCCGCCTCCTACACGCCTCCTCAATGAAAATCCAGCCCATGGTGTTTGACAAAACTTAAGCTGGCCTTAACCACTACCAGCAAAAGAACAGTGTTTGCCTAAGTAGCGACAGTTACTGCACTCCAACAATGATTCATTCTATAAAGCAGTTTGAGATTTTTTGGTGACAGGATCAGATGCTGTATAAATGCAAATATTTATTATTCAATTATTATGCAGATACAGGAACACGTATTTTATAGTGACTAAACTGCTTCACTGGTTTAACTGCCTAGTTGTTCATCAGTGTTGCAGAATGTTGCCTAATTTCCAAAAACTGCTATGTAATATCAATTAAATCAATTATTGCCATTGCATCACAGAACAACTACAATTGGGCAATGTTCCCAGAAATTAGGCAAGACTAGTCACTGTTCTACAGGATACTCTTTGTTGCCTTCATTTAGATGGGAGCATTGATTGATATAAGACGATATTAGCATTTTATGTTGACTCATTGTTGAGAGTAAGGCTGGAATTTGAACTGTCCGACGTGCTGGCAGCAGGGGAACCCTGTAGCGCATGGGGAACTGGAAGTTTCAGCAGCGTGCTTGTCTGTGGCTTTTTAGTGATGTCACTGCATTAGCATCTGACTTCCGGGTTCCCTGACCAATTAGCGCGAGCAGGCGCGATGGCAGCTATTTCAGCTGAACTATTTAAAGGGACCCTGCGAAGATGAAAGTTGAAAGATTGTCCAGGTTGGGGAGCAGACGAAGAAACTGCATCAATGGAGTCCCAACGTGGCAAGGCTGCACCTTGCTCAAATGGTGCCTCCCTAGAGCGGATGCTGCGTTCTGTAAGGGCCCGCAGAGAGATTCTGTTCCCAAGCTGACTCCAGCACATCACTCTTCATACGTACTTAACTTGCAGTTGTACCCATTCCTATCTGTCCAGGCACCCAAAGCGCATCTTCAGCATTCCGATTGCTTGCTAGATGATAGTTCGCATGGTCATATGGCTTTGATTATATTTCTCCTGGGCCTCATTGTTTGGGCCTCTAACGGGTGTCATCAGCCACGTCTTCAGGGGTAGCACTGTCTCCAAGGAGCCGGCCACTAACTCTGCTTCGAGGTCGGAAGAGCTCTGGGAGAGTGGAGTGGTGCAGGATTAAAGCATCATGGTATCTGTTTGGGAATCTGGCACACACATGCATGATGATCTTTTTGTGGTTGCATACGAGCTGAACATTGATGGAGTGAAAGCCCTTACGGTTGATGAAGACTCCACGGTAATCTGAGGGCACCTTGATTGCCACATGTGTGCAATCGCTGACTCCCTGGACCGGTTGGAAATCAGCCAGAGCCGCAAAGCCGAGCACCCACTCATTCTGACTGGCCTCATTGGTTGCAAAGTGCACATAATTGCTGGCCCTGGCATACACGGCATCGATCACCTGAGTGATGCATTTGCGGGCAGCAGATTGCGAGATTCTGCAGATATCTCCTTCATATCCCTGGAAGGAGCCAGAGGCGAAGAAATTGAGGGCAGTGGTGACTTCGACAGCCACTGGCAAAGTGTGCCCACCAGGTCCACTTGGCAGGAGGTCTTCTTCCAGGAGGCTGCAAATGGCTGCGACCACCTGACACGATACCCTGAGCCTCCTGGGTTCCGACATGCCCAACAAGCTGATCCTCCGCCTATATACCCTGTGTTGGGGGTATCACCTCCTGCGAGCTGCACCCCTGTGCTCATCCCCTCTCTCCTATGGAGGAGAAGGCTACTGCTGCTCCTGCTGGTGCTTCTACTGCTGCTGGTGCTGTTGCTGCTGCTGCTCATCTTGGTCCCCATCTGAGGTCCAAGATAAAGCTGCTTAAGTGGCACTCATGCTGAACCGATGCTTGACAGATGGAAAGTGTAGATCAGACTCACAAAAATCCAAGGTAGCAGAAATGACCTCCAAAATTGTGGAAATCAACTGCAAAGTAGTGAAAGCACACTCTTGGAAGTCCTTTTTTAAAATTAGTTCTTGGGATGTGGGTGTCGCCGGCAAGGCCAATATTTATTGGCCATCCCTAATTGCCCTTGAGAAAGTGGTGGTGAGCCGCCTTCTTGAACCCGTGTGGTGAAGGTATTCCCGCAGTGCTGTTAGGGCGGGAGTTCCAGGATATTGACCCAGCGACGATGAAGGAACAGCAATATATTACCAAGTCAGGATGGTGTGTGACTTGGAGGGGAACTTGGCGGTGATGGTGTTCCCATGCGCCTGCTGCCCTTGTCCTTCTAGGTGGAAGAGGTCGCGGGTTTGAGAAGTGCTGCCGAAGAAGCCTTGGCGAGTTGCTGTAGTGCATCTTGTAGATGGTACACACTGCAGCCACGGTACGCCGGTGGTGGAGGGAGTGAATGTTTAATGTGGTGGATGGGATGCCAATCAAGCGGGCTGTTTTGTTCTGGATGGTGTTGAGCTTCTTGAGTGTTGTTGGAGCTGCACTCATCCAGGCAAGTGGAGAGTATTCCAGCACACTCCTGACTTGTGTCTTGTAGATGGTGGAAAGGCTTTGGGGAGTCAGGAGGTGAGTCACTTGCCACAGAATGCCCAGCCTCTGACCTGATCTTGTAGCCACAATATTTATGTGTCTGGTCCAGTTAAGTTTCTGGTCAATGGTGACCCCCCAGGATGTTGATGGTGGGGGATTCGGCGATGGTAATGTCATTGAATGTCAAGGGGCGGTGGTTAGACTCTCGCTTGTTGGAGATAGTCATTGCCTGGCACTTGTGTGGCGCGAGTGTTACTCGCTACTTATCAGCCCAAGCCTGAATGTCATCTAGGTCTTGCTGCATGCGGGCATGGACTGCATCATTATCTGAGGAATTGCGAATGGAACTGAACACTCTGCAGTCTTTACTGTTCAGCTGAACTGCTGAAAATAGGCAGACGGGGTCTGGGTTTAATATGTCAACCGAAGGACAATGCAGCACTCCCTCAGTGCTGCACTAGAATGTTAGTTTTGTTGATGTGCTGAAGTCCTGCAGAGACAGATAATAATCGATAAAGGAGATAAACTTTTATCTAGTAAGATACATGGGAAAAAACAAGATAATAAAAAGACACTTACTGTTGTCACTGACAGACGCTAGTTTCTGTGTCTGTCATCCCTTCAACTTTCCAGGTCAAGCAATTTAATAGCAGTTTCTTCAGATAGTGGCACATTTTTATCACTATGTATAGTTATGTGTACCTCTTGGTTGAAGACAACATTTTGTTTAGTTTTCATCTTTGTAAATTGCTTCCCAATTTCCTGCTACCTTCTATGGGTCTTGGAGATGATCTTGGACTGACTGGCCTTCTGCCTTCTTGTATTTAGTTTGGGGAAAGGGGTGTGCCAGAGGCAGTTATTGCTGCCCTGATGCCAATGACTTTCACACAATCAAATTCAGCAATGCATCAGTCAAATGTGTCTCTCTACTTGATTTTTCCATCCTTGTTCTAAAGTTTCTCCTCGGCACATCTGTATTGGCAAAAAGAGATCTGGATTCTCATTTCTTGTTTATTATGTTGCTAACCTGTGATAATTGCTAGTCTTTTGCGATTGGTTTGAAACAGTTCACCAAATTTGATGAATGTGGGCAATATGGCGATGCTGAGAGGGAATGTAAGTGTTCCCAAATATTTGTAAAATTCTTCACATTTAGCGACAGAGGTCAGCTGGAGGCTTACATTTCTCACATGTGAATTCCACATCCTTCTTGGCATATTTAGTTATCTTCGAATCCTGAAGGATGTAAAGAATTACATGGCATATGTAACATTTTCCTCATGCAAAATTCTCAAAAAAGGCCATGCCCCTATGATGTTTCCCTGTTGGGACGATTAGGCCATTCCTGTGGTATGTGGAGAATAATGAGGTAGAAATCTGATTTACTCTTACAATGTGCGAATGAATTTTAAACCATCGTTTGAGATATAGATACATCAGGCTCTTAACATCTTCCCTGTGGTTCTATCTTGAATGCTCTTGAATGTGCAGTGCATTGAAAATGTTTAGATTCCTTCCAACGTTATATCTACTGTGAAGATTGAATATTAAACTAGACTTCCAAAGTCAGTGTTTTGTTGGGAAATAACTTTATGCTTATCTCTGGTTTATAAAGTAAGATAATTTATGTTGTTTAAAACTGATTGAAAATGGCACCTGACAGATGACACCTTAGAAGATGCATTTTGTTTTTCCACAAATAAGCCTATCTATAGTTGCTGTAATAACTGAATATTTTATTTCTATTTATTTATTTTTCTGTAATGTTGCAGGTTACTGGCATACTTCCCAGCCTGCTGGATGGTGATTGTTTTGTTAGGTCAAATTCACAGTCTTCGGGTATTGGTATTCTGTTTGAACTGGGTATTACCTACTTTCGAAATGTAAGTTGTTTATGAAAAGCTTGCTGATCATTTACAAATAGTTTGCAACTCCAGAACAATCAGATTGCAATATAGCTACACATTTGTATTCAACTAAATGTTTATTCATTTTGAAATACACTAGACCTCACTCAAGTGAATCGAATGAAATATCAGTGCAGAAATTCTTTTCTTATGGCTTCGTGGCGGTGTTCAATTTTCTTCCATTTTGAATTAATTTTGATGTATAGTGCAATGCTTTATAGTTCTATCTTGTAATGTTTGAGTTTGAATAAAACTTCCAAGTTGAACAGAAAATCTTTTCCTCTTACGTTCTACATGTTTTTTTAATTGAGCCTCTTTTACATCCTAGTCAACTGGACACCGAGGGGAGTTAAGCTGTGGCTGGGCTTTTCTGCAGCTGTTTACAGTTAATGGAGATGCTGTTCCCCACAGGTAATCGGATGCTTTGTAAAACAGAACCTCCCAATCAATGGAAAGCTAAAAGCAAATCTTAACTTTATATATCACTGTTACAAGTTTGGGTTCTTTAGCACTGTTTTCTTATTCAACAGTCTGGCAACATTTCCCGTACGTGAGCCAAATCCCTTATCATCTGAAAGAGGTGTTTTTTTTGCTTGCTGCCCTAATTGAGTATGTTGACCATGAGATTAATAATGATCCTAGATGCCGTATTGCTACTAGATTAAGCAGTCAACTGCTATGCTCTCACACTCACTTCAAAACATATTACACACAGGCAAATGATCGGACAAGCTAAAACCACTAATCAAATTTATTTTTTTAAGCAAGGTAGAATGATTAAAATACAGGAAATTAGAATACAAAAGCTCTTCATTAATGAGAAGATTCTTGAGCCTCGAAATGGGATAGCGCCTGAATCCTGGCACTGCACATGCTGCATGCGCCGAATGATGAGGGACCATGGCAAATTGGTCTGCCGGGTGCCAGTCATGACGGGCGCAGCTTACTTGGCCCAGGGCTAGTAAGATCAGCAGGCTCAAACAACAACAATATTAACTTGCATTTATATAGCGCCTTTAACGTAGTAAAACATCAAAAGGAGCTTCACAGGAGCGTTATGAAACAAAATTTGACACCCAGCCACATTAACAGATATTAGAACAGATGACTAAAAGCTTGGTCAAAGAGGTAGGTTTTACTGAGCATCTTAAAGGAGGAGAGTTAGGGAAGAGGAGAGAATTAAAGAGCTTAGGGTCTTGGCATCTGAAGGCACGGCAGCCAATGGTGGAGCGAAGAAATCGGGGATGCTCAAGAGGCCAGAATTGGAGGGTCACAGAGAGTCAGAGGGTTGTAGGCCTGGAGGAGTTTACAGAGGTAGGGAGGGGCGTGGCCAAGGAGGGAATTGTAAACAAGGATGAGAATTTTTAAATTGAGGCATTGCTGGAAAGGAAGCCAATGTGGGTCAGCGAGCACAGGGGTGATGGGTGAACGGGACTTGGTGTGAGTTAGGATACGAGCAGTAGAGTTTTGGATAAGCTCAAGCTTTCGAAAGATGCTGGGTGGGAGTCCGGCCAGGCGAGCATTGGAATAGTCAAGTCCAGACACAACAAAGGCATGGATGAGGGTTTCAGCAGGAGATGAGCCAAAGCAGGGGCACAGAGGGGCGATATTATGGAGGTGGAAGTAGGTGCCAACCGAGGTTGTTGGGTCAGTGGAGGCAATTGGGTGGGAGGTGAGCGGTGGCTGGCAGCAGTCCAACAGATTTAATGTGGGCTTCAAAATAAGGTAAGTACAACAGGTCAAACTTAAACGATAGCAAAATACTGCAGATGCTGGAAATCCGAAATAACAACAGAAAATGCTGGAAAAACCCAGCAGGCCAGGCAACATCCGTGGAGAGAAATTAGAGTCAACGTTTCAGGTGAACCCTTTGTCAAGACTGGAAAGGCACAGGAAATGAAATAGATTGAAAGTGCCTAATCTTCCGATTAGGCACTTTACAGCCTTCTGGACTCAATATCGAGTTCAACAATTTCAGATCATAACCTCGGCCCCCATTACATTTTTACTTATTTTTTATCCACACCTATGTTTTGGCCCCCCCCCCTTTTTTTTTCTCTCCCACATGGCAGCTGTCTCCCATTCTGCCAGCACATTTCACACCTAATCTAGAGCCGTCTTTTGTCTCCACTAGTCCTATCACCATCTCGTCTCGTTTTGAATACCTCTTAATGTCTCTTCACTTCTCTTTTGTTCTCTCCCAGCCTGGCCTTTCAATCTATTTCATTTCCTGTGCTTTTCCAGTCTTGACAAAGGGTTTGACCCGAAACATTGACTCTTTTCTCTCCACGGATGTTGCCTGGCCTGCTGAGTTTTTCCAGCATTTTCTGTTGTTAGGTCAAACTTAAAGACCACTTTTGAGGACCGCTGATTTGGCTGCCAAGGGACTGAAGTATTTAACCGCAGAATGCATGGTACATGCTGTAGTCATGTGCTATTCTAATTTTGCAAAGGGGGCCTGAAGCGGTCATTAGGCCCCCATTTGCATATGCCTGTTTCAGTCAGCGCCCTGGATGCCTCCACATGAGATTTTACCAGTATGGCGATCAGCACACTTCTGGTGTGGAATGAGTATGTGCATGTCACCTGCCATATGGGACCCTTAGGTGCCTGTGAAACCTGCGCAGTATGATCCAATTTCTAAAATTACAAAGGCCTACAAATTCCCTACCTTGGCATCACCCATTTGCGCTGCTATCCTGGTGAAAAATGCCCTTTTCTGGCGCGGAACTTGCCGGCCGCCATTTTGGTGAGGGCCTTAGTGCTGCCGATAGCAGCGCTGGCCCTGAAGTTGCAAATGGGGAGAGCATGATGTCACTTAACATTACACTCTGCGAGCTTCGACCTTAGCGCTGAGTTCAGAGCTGGGTCCTAAGCTCGCTCTGAAAAGCGAGCGTTCAGCAGACTGACAGAGTCGCTGTGAGTACTTCTTAAAGGGACTCACACATCTTTCATTTAAGCTTTTGCTCTGGATTTTACATTTTTTTTTATTGAAGTAGTGGCTTGGTGTAATACATGTTCAAAGTTTTTTAAGTGTGCAAGGAGTTCTATGGATGCTTGCAATGCCTCGGATGGTAAAGGAAGGCCTCTGAGAAGACAGAAAATGCTGGAAATACTCAGCAGGTCAGGCAGCATCTGTGGAGAGAGAAACAGAGTTCGCATCTCAGGTCGAGATGCTGTCTGACCTACTGAGTATTTCCAGCATTTTATGCTGTTATTTCAGATTTACAACATCTGCTCGCATAGGGAAGAGGAAGGTGCAGAAGAGGAAGGTGCAGAAGAGGAAGGTGCAGAAGAGGAAGCCACTGAAGAAGAGGAAGCAGAAAGAAGGTTGCAACCCAGACAGCCCCTTTCTGGCTGTGATATCCGGGATGGAATCATCCGCCTGCAGTAGCCCAATTCCCCTTTCAAAATTTGTCCCACACCTTACCTTTCCTCTGTTACTGACCATCACAATGTCCTCTTGGCCACAATGCTGAAATAAAAGCCACCACAAAGCAAACATTCCAATCCAACTTTATACATCTATCCATCCAATATTACATCAGGAAATCAACTCAGCACCCTTATGCATTCTCTTAGTGACTGTCTTGTGTGCCTTTGCCTATCCTATTGATGTCACGCAGTGCTAACCCAGTGGCTGCAGCATGGCTGGTGGAAGGCTGCTGACTTTCAGTGGGGGGCACTGCAACTGGCCTTGCTGGTTGACCTTGAGGAGCTGGTGGCTGGGAGTGTGAAATTGAGTGATGGTGTTTCTTATTCTTCCTCTTTTCTCCTCTTCTTCCTCTTCTTCTCTCCCCTTATTCTTCTCTTCTTTCCCGCTTCTTTGTCAACCACTGGCTAGGCAGGCTGTATTTCTTGGGTGGGTGAAATGAGGAAGGCACAAGGGTGGAGTTGTGGTGGGAGGGCAGGAAAGCAAGAGATGCTGCCAGAAGGAGGATAACTTATGAGGATACCAGCATCTTGCATCCTTTCAACCTCGCCGCTGGCCAAGGGCTCAGCCATGCCCCTGCAAAGAATGGCCTGTACCGTCTCCTCCAAGGGGTTGAGGTGAAGCTAGGAATGGGAGATGTGCCTTGTGTTTGGTACAGATTGTTGATAGATGAGTGATTTGTGGGGGGTGGGGAGAGTCGTGCATTGAGGCTAGTGGTGCAGTTGCTAGGAGATGGCTTTCAAAGTTGCATTCACTAACCTTGACCAGTGGTCTGAGGTCATGAAGCTTCTTTGGGCACTGGAACCATGTTGTGGGGGCGACACTGCTGACAGTGACGGCCCGAGTGATCTGGTCTCACATCCTTCTTTCTGGAGGGCCTCCTGGCCCCTGTGGGTAGAAGATCTCTCTTGCAGTGTTGACCCCCTGCACAAAGCTGGAGTGCTGCGTGCGTGACCCTGGGTGCCCCTTCCCTGGCTTGCTGAGCCATTTTTGTTAGTGCTGAGGCACTTTTCCCATTTTTTTAGGTGTGGAACGCAATTCGGCTTTAAGAGCTGAACACTCCCATTTGGGAATTTTTTTAATAACTTTTTTTTCAGAAGGCAGTTGAGATGTTGGGGCTAAAACTGCCTATTTTTACATGATTTTTATTTTTTTCATTTCAGAAGGCAGTTCCCCTTTAAGAGACCAAACTGCTTTCTGAAATGACAGCCTCGCTTTCAGAGCAGGTTTTTCTTGCTACAGTGACGCCAAGGCCATGCTACATTGGGACTTCCTGCTGGGAGGAATGCCACCAGAATGGCGTTGCACAGTAAGTTTACCGCTGGGCTAATGTTAATTAGCTACCAGCACCAATTTACTGGCCCTGCCAGCGCCACCATTTTTGCCGGCCGTCACCACTGGCCCGCGGTGGCACTGGCAGGTTTTTACTGATAGCCAATTTCTAGGCCCGTCCCTAATACTGGCATAATGAGTGATAACTGTCCAGACTTCTCATGCCCCCAGTAACACAACGTTGTTTTGAGCTGTCTCCTTCAGCTAAGGAACTTCATGTAGAATATGCAAGCTTATTTAACAAACCTAGGATCGAACCTTGGACCTTGTCTATACATTACTCAATGGATAAATGTGCTGAATCACAGTGGGGGCAGGTCTGAATACTCTATGACTATTATCAGACTGTAAAATCAGATCGCACCCTTGAAACTTCTCTTTTAATGTTTGTCTCTTTAATGTCCTACATATAATCTGTATCTGTCTGTAGATCCCTGCTCTGGGGCATATTGGGGCATATGAAGAGAGCGTATAGAACATATTTTTCAGTATTTTTCACAAAATGTATAAGGGGTAATTTTTCAACCTTGTTGCTGGTAGAGACAGGGGAGGGGCCTTTCCCACTTCATATTGGACCTTCGGACAAGTGGCCCATGTGATTTTGCACCATTATTTTAAATGGTCACATTGTATTGAGCAATTTTAGCTCAGTTTAGTGATGGTGATTGCAAAAGAAACATCACAAATATATCTTGTATCGTTTTCCTCGCTGTTTGTTCCCTTTTTCCCTCCACTATTGGTAGTAGATCCTGCATGCTGGAATCCTAAAGCTCTTAACCTTGCTACCTTCCTCTCCCCTCCTTCAAGAGCCTCCTGAAAATGTACTCTTTCAACCATGCTTTCAGTTACCACCCTTACCTTCACTTGCACTTCCTGCTCAGTGCCACTCCTACTCCTGCAGAGCTCCTTGGTATGTGACAGGCACTGTATAAATGTCTTGCGTTATGATAACATCTACACAGGTTTAAGGATTGTGATTTTATTGAAGTAGATTTCTCAGTTGGCTACCAGAAATATTGATGCTTGTGAATTGTTTCTAACGTTTGGTATTTTCCATGATTATAAAAGGACCTATGAAATTGTATTAAATGGTGGAACACCTTATGAAAAAGGATTAGAAGTGGATCCAGCACTTTCTAAGAGAGGTGAGGCATATCTATTTTTATGCAAATATTCCTGATTCCTTGAACTATATCCTAATCTTGTTTTGCCTTTCTGCTTTAGCTTCTCTTTTCGAACAGATGATGGTGTCCAGGAAACAACCTAAACTCCTAGTGAAGCTGAAGTTACCCACTACTCAGATGAGAAATATCCTAAAGTAGGTATTTCAGATCTATGACGTGGTCATTTATCTTGCAAGACATACTTTTAGCGCGACCAAACCAAGTCAATCTAAACAATGCTTTTCTTTGTGAACTTGCTGTTCTTTTTGTTGAAGTAAATATGAAATGGAGTTTGGACATTGCCCCTACTGAGATTTGCAAGTAACTCTGATGGGGTCTAATTATTAAAATTGTTTATCATTCATTTAGGATACAGGGGCGGTGGGGGGGATGAATTTCTGTAGGCGATCTCCTGCTCATCTGCCGTACCTTTGGCTGAAGAGCTGCAGGAACCCCAGAAAATAGCCTAGACTGCATTTTCCATGGTTTCCGCGGCTCTTCTGCCAAAGTTATAGCAGACAAGCACGAGGACCCCTGTGGAGATTAATTCCCTAGATTTTAATCAGGTAAGTAGGGAGAAACTATTTCCACTGGTCACTGAGTCAGTAACTAGAGGGCATAAATTTAAGATCATCACCAAAAGGACAAAAGGAGAGATTGGGAGAATTTTTTTTACACAGAAGGTTGTTAGGGCATGGAATGCCCTACCAGAAACAGTGGTGGAAGCAGAATCCATAATGGCTTTTAAAAGGGATGTGGATAAGTATTTGAAAAATAAATATTAAAAGGTCAGGGGAATGGGCCCAAGTGGTGTAAGGATTACTGATTTTCCAGTGATTCGTGGACCCAGCCAGTAGATAGTCAAAGACACTTAGGCCATGAAATTCGGTGGGCTGCGCCACCAGTTAGCGCCCAAAGAGGGCACTTAGTGGTTTTAGCGCCACTGGCTACGCGGGGCGCTAATGGTGGCGTTAGCCTGTAGCGTGCGCCGCCACCGATGACGCCATCGGTTTGCGCAGTGCCCCGCTACCGCCCCGAACGCGATATTTGGTCGCACCCCCCCCCCCCGCTGTAACGCCGGTCGCAATTTGCGACCGGTTCAGGGGGGCCTACCTGCGGCGGTAGAGGCGCAAATTAAAGGAGAGGTGCAGGGCGGGCATTTTTGTTGTTGGCCGCCTGCCAGCACCTCTCCGCGCTGCCGTCCCCGGCCTCCTGAGCCCCCGGGTAGTGCCGGCTGTGTCCCAAGAGCCCGGCACTTCTCCTCGGTGCCAGGCTCTTTTGCCGGCACTCGCGATCTCCGCTCGCGCTGCAGCAGGCCCCTCCCCTTTAAGAAGGGGAGGAAGGCCTGCAGTACCGCAGCGCATCGTGTCGCAGCGTGTGGCGCTGCGGCACATAGCGCTGCGATATTCAGTTGCAGCGCCCCAAGAGGGATGCAGGGCGCCTCGAGCAGTGCCCCACTTCCGTTTGGGGCGCTGAAACTGAATATCGGGCTGGCGCTCGCGGCTCCTTCCGGGGCGGAACTTCCGGTGCCCAGGCGTTTGGGGGGCCACCGAATTTTTAGCCCTTAGACTACTCTGTACTTTAGTCAAACATTATATTTAATGATTCAGTAGTTCACAGAAGCAATACATACAACCTTAAAGCAAGGATCCACGTCAAGGCGATGGAGTGATCAGCTTCCGTAGCACTTGAGGTCTTCTTCTCTTTGGACATCCTTCTTCTTTAGACAAGCTTCTTCTGGCATTGCTGACTGCAGTGCATGTCCTGCTTCAATGTCTTATTTTTATGTTGTTTTTGCCGGTTGGGGCGTGAGTAAAAGTTAAGAGATGTCCCATTTTGGCCAATCACCCACTGTTGCTAGACCTCACTGGTTATTTCGATTGTCTGCTTATTCATGGATCATTCTATTTCTTCAGATTATGTCAGACCAGCTGCAACTCCTAACATCTTCCTCATTCTGTCCAGACATGTCCTAGTTTTCAAAAGTTTTTCCAAGCATTTCAGCATTTTTCGACCACGTTGTTCTATTATGAGGTGTCTGACTCATTCCTGCTTTTAGTTGTCCGTCCTAGCACCTGTCTAAAAGGCCTTTGCACATACTAGTTATTTTTACATTGTCACAATGCGTAGGGATTAAACCCCTTCAGTGGATAGCTCCTTCAGAGAGCCAGCACAGATGCAATGGGCCCAATGGCTTCTTCTGTGCTGTAAGAATATGTTTTTTTATTTTGTCTAGGGATGTGGTCAACACTGACAATACCACATTTATTGCCATTGCTCCTTTCCCTCATTCCTCTGAGAAGGTGATAGTGGACTTTCTTCTTGAGCTGCTGGATCTTATAATGGTGCTCCCATGATGATATTAGTTAGAAAATCCCAGGATTTTGGCCCAGCAATGATGAAGGAACAGTGATCTATGCCCAAGCTGAGATGGTTGGGTATTTGGAGGTGATGGTGTTCCCACGATGTTGCTATTCCTGTCCTGTTCGGTGGTAGAGGCTGCAGGTTTGTGAGGTGCTGTCACAATAGGTTTGGTGAGTTGCTCTGATGCATCTTATAGAGAGTACATACAACAACTACAGTGCACCGGCAAACTTTCAAGTGTGACAGATGACAGATGAAAAACTATAAGAAGAATAAAATTGGACGGAACTCCCGGCCTCGAACTAAGCACCAGACTCGGCCACGGCAAAGGCACACCCAGCCCAGTCAACCCTGCAAAGTCCTCCTCACTAATATTTGGGGATTTGTCCCAAAATTGGGAGAGCTGTTCCACACACTAGTCAAGCAACAACCTGACAATCATACTCACAGAATCATACCTTTCAGCCAACGTCCCAGGCTCCTCCATCACTGTCCCTGGGTATGTCCATGTTGTGAAAGACATATCTGCCTGACTGGGCTAGCAGCAGATAGTGAGAGAACCAACATGAGAGAATAACCTACATGCACAGTGTTCAGCTCCATTCATAATTTCTCCGATAATGAAGCAGTTCATGCCTGCATACAGCAAGACCTGGACATCATCCAGGCTTGGCCGGTTGAGTGGCAAGTAAAATTCGAGGGAATGACCATCTCCAACAAGAGGGAGCCTAACCACCTCTCCTTGACACTCAATGGCATTACCATTGCTGAACCCCACCATCAATATCCTGGGGGTCACCATGGACCAGCCATATAAATTCCATGGCTGCTAGAGCAGGTCAGAGGCTGGGTATCTTGCAGCGAGTGGCTCACCTCTTGACTCCTAAACCTCTCCACCACCTTCTCAAGGGCATCTAGGGATTAACAATAAATGCCAATGGCGCCCACACCCCAAGAATGAATATATTTTTTTAAACTTATTTTCTCGTAAACAGTGAAGGCTACCGACATCAGCTGGTTAAGGCATTGAGTAATTGGACTCAAGTCCTAGACATGATTCCAATCTGTGCTGAGCTGGCTGAGCAGCAATAGGTATCCTGCATTTGGCTTCAGGGGCCCTTTAAGGGGGAAAAAGATCTTTCCGTGTCCCTGACCCGATCCCTATCCAGTGTGTGTTAGTGGATGTTGGATGGGAACAGGATCGGAATTGGATGTGATGGCTAATATGGTTGAAATGGCCTGCCGACGCTCACAGTCCAGTCTCGCACATTAAGGATGATCACTTTGATGAGGTACTGGAGAGTAACCATTACCTGTAGGACTGTACTACAACAAGGAATCCATGGCTTAATGAGGGGGTGGGGGGGTGGAAGAAGGGGAGAAAATTAGCTTAAAAGGACAGAAGTCTAAAAAAATCTGCATTAGGATTTTCAAAGCGGCACTAGGACCTTCCAAAGTAACCTCAATGCCTGGACTGCCATTTTCCACAAGTCCGCAAGTGGGATAAAAATTAGCCATTAGTCCAGTTTAAACCTTTACTTACTATGGCTTTAAGCTGCTAATTCTAAAATAAAGTCACTCTATGTCATACATCTGCATTAATCAAAGCAGCCACAGTTCTTCTGATGAGAAATTTCACTAGATTTGTTTTGTAGTAAAGCACTGACTTAAACAAAAACTTTTATGAACTGAACAAAATAAATAAACTTAATTTGTATTTATTGAAGCCTCAGAAGAGCATTTTAGATGATAATGAACTTCAGCATAAAAAAGTAATGTATAAGTGATAGAGCATACCACACAATTCACGTTGTGATTAAACACATAAATGAGTTTACCTAACTACGTAACGGATGACCAGCCAGGCCTATGAGAGGCATGAGTGTTGTGTCACAGAGAAACACATATGATACTCTGTTTAATACAAGTTGAATACAATGCAACAGAATATTCAGTAAATTAGGCCCAAAGTTATATTTAAGCAATGATGCAGAGAAATAGTATAGTCACATGCTGCAATTTAATCAGTTTATTAGCATTCAATGTGTGGACACTGCAGAAGCTGTGGAACAGTATAGGCCTACAGCCTGGAGATCTGGTGTAGCAGTTACAGTTCTGTTCCTGATGATTGACTCCTATTAAATAATTGCTTATTTTATTTACAGCTTGCTTCCAGAAACTCTGGTCGGCCCCAAGTGCTACATCCACCTGCTGGCATTTTATCGACAGTTACTTGCAGATGTGCTTCTTAAAGACCGAATCAATATACAAAGTGCTGGTGAGAACACTAGGCCAAAAGCCTGCACTACATCCAAAAGTGAAAGCTACTGTGTGCTGTGGCTCGTTCCAATGTGTTACACTGGGAAAATACATATATGCTAAAAGCAATTTATTTTCAGGTTCAACTGATGGTTGATCGAGTTTACACAGTGAGTCGCTGAGCCATACAGGCCAGGAATGAGCCAGGTTCAAACCCTGGTCTGTGCTGAGTTAGCTAATCTCAGCTGTGGAGATGGCAGGGATGCCACAATTGGCCGAAGTGCCCCTGGGTTGGGGAAGAGAGGATCGGCCAGGTTTCCTGCTCCTGATTGCTGTCCGGTGACCCCTTACTGAAATAAGAGCCGGCAAATGTCAGGTGAAGACAAGATTGAGCTCAGCTGTGATATGTCCGGCTGGGGATATCACAGCTGAGCTTAATCTTGTCCTCACTCATCGTCAAGGCTTACATATGAATCATGGCCACTTGGTAAACTAATGGAGGGAGACTAGAGCCTTAGCAATCGGGGGAGTAACGAAGGGGAGCAAATTAGTGAGAGTGAAACCTCATTGCTGCAGGCTCTGTAATTAAAATACTGTTGATCTTCTGCTGTTGCTATCTCAGCTGGATTGAAATTATGTAAGATTTGTAACTGGGGTGCCCATCACTGGGAATTGTTTCAACAACACTGATCAGTACATTGGTATTGTTTGATCTTTTTAAAGTAGTAAAAACCATTAGTGCTGAGAGAGTACCAGTACCGTGGCATGTTGGGTGATGAGCTACTGGGTCCAGCAATTTGTTGTGTGAGGGTGAAATAAGAAAATAAAGTATAAATATACCCATGGAAAAAGTCTATGGCACAATTGCACATATTGTCATTTTTGTCACAAAGGTATGCACGGTCAAAGAACCATAGAGGTTTACAGCACAGAAGGAGAATCATTCTTTTGCGCATTGTTTCTGTGCTGGCTCTTTGCAAGAGCAATCCAAAACTAATCCTACTGCTTACTCTGTCCCCATAACTGTATCTTCCTCTGCTTCAAATATTTAGTTAATGTACCTTTAAAAGATGCAATGATCTCTGCCTTAACCACTCCCTGTGGCAATCTATTCCATGCTTAAGCAACCTTCTGTGTGAAGAAATTTGTCCTAATCTCTCTAAGAACATAAGAAATAAGAGCAGGAGTAGGCCATTTGGCCCTTCGAGCCTGCTCTGCCATTCAGTAAGATCATGGCCGATCTTCTACCTCATCTCCACTTTCCTACACTATCCCCATATCCCTTGATTCCCTTAATATTCAAAAGTCTATTGATCTCTGTCTTGAATATACTCAACGACTGAGCCTCCACAGCCCTCTGGGGTAGAGAATTCCAAAGATTCACCACCCCGAGTGAAGAGATTTCTCCTCATCAGTCCTAAATGGCCGACCCCTTATTCTGAGACTGTGACCCCTGGTTCTAGACTCCCCACACAGGGGAAACATCCTCCCTGCATCTACCCTGTCAAGCCCTGTAAGAATTTTGTATGTTTCAATGGGATCACACCTCATTCTTCTAAACTCTAGAGAATATAGGTTTAGTCTACTCAATCTCTCCTCATAGGACAATCCCCCCATCCCAGGAACCAGTCTGGTGAACCTTAGTTGCACTCCCTCTATGGCAAGTATATCCTTCCTTAGGGAAGGAGAACAAAACTGTGCACAATACTCCAGGTGTGGTCTCACCAGGGCCCTATATAATTGCAGTAAGACATCTTGGCCTAGAAATTCAGTTGTTTGCGCCAGCCGCTAGCGCCTTAGGAGGAGGAGATGTTGGGCGCTAGGCGGCTGGCGGCCGGGCGCAGCGCGATCTGCGCCTCTCCCCAACTTCAGTAAAGATTTAGCGGCGGCGCAAAGCCTTTGCGTGCGCTCAGCTGCGCGCACAGATCCTGACGTCATTTCATCGTGCAACGCCCTTTGTTCGCCCCAAACCGGAAATTCAGTGGCGCCAGCCTATTGTGCGCCTGGCGCCCCTAGCGACTGGTAGAGGGGAACGGTCCTCAGTCGCTGCGGGGCGCGGGGGGCGCAAATTAAAGGGCACTCCTCCTGCAGTAGAAAAGGCAGCCATTTTGCAACACTCCTTCTTTGTGAGAGACGGATCTTTGCAGAGAGACAAAGGTAGAGAGCTTCCTGGTTTGGCTCAACACTCGCACAGGTACTTGTGGCTTCAGGCCACAGCTTTCCACTTGTCTTTAACTTCAGAGCCATATCATTGATTGCAAACATATAATGGGGGCTGCAATGGGTGCAAACGTTGGCCTTCTCCATTGCATTCAAAGGGCTCACAGACGCCGTGAGAGAGTGGCAGTCATGGCCAGACGGAGAGGGGGCAACAGGCGTCGGCAAAGGAGGCCTTACCCACCCAGGGTATACCGCCAGCAGTTCTCATATCTGAACATGTCTGACGAGCAGTGTGTTCGGAGGCTGCGATTCCGAAGGGCGGTGGTCACTGAGAACCGCCACCTGCTTCGCGGAGATCTGCAGCCACATCTGAGGAGCAGGACGTCTCTGTCGGTGGCAGTGAAGGTGACGGTGTCTCTCAACTTCTATGCCACCGGCTCCTTCCAATCCGCTACTGGGGACATTTCCCAGTTTGCCATGCATTGCTGCATCCGCCAGGTGACCAATGCCCTTTTCAGAAGGAGACGTCAGTTCATCTCCTCCTCCATGGCCCTTGTCAAGCAGCAACAGCGTGCAATGGGCTTTGCAGCATTAGCGGGCTTCCCCATGGTGCAGGGCGCCATTGACTGCACGCATGTGGCTTTGCGGGCACCTCTGGAGAATGCCGAGGATTACCGCAACCGGAAGGGCTACCATTCGCTCAACGTGCAGTTGGTGTGTGACCACAGGCAGCTCATCCTAGCTGTCAATGCCCGCTTTCCAGGCAGCAGCCACAATGCCTTCATCCTGCGCCAGACTTCTGTGGCAGACATGTTCGAGGCCCAGCCTCACCCACGAGGATGGCTTCTCGGGGACAAAGGCTATCCTTTGTGCACCTGGCTGATGACCCCGCTCCGTGCGCCCAGCACCCCTGCTGAAGAGGGATACAATGACAGCCATCAAGCAATCAGGAACATCATTGAGCAAACAATTGGCGTCCTGAAGCAACGGTTCCGCTGTCTGGATCGTTCCGGAGGAGCCCTACAATATTCGCCTGAGCGAGTCTCCCATTTCGTGGTCGTGTGCTGCATGCTGCACAACCTGGCTATCCGCAGGACTCAGCCACTGCCACCAGAGATTGGAGGACCACCTGAGGAGGAGGAGGAGGAGGAGGACCAGCACAGGAGGGAGGCAGAAAGTGCAAGGGCCGCCCGTCGGCGGCCTATTGAACGTCGGTTCTAGGCCCCCTCTCAGGGAATGGCTTGTGCCAATGTCACCAGATGAATGTAGCCGCTACACAAGCCCTCAGCTGAGCAGGGCAACCAGGACTTCCAAAATAAAGCATGGACAGTGCGATTTAAGAACATTTATTACTTGGAAACCTCTGCCCTTCCCACATTACAAACTAATGGAGAGAAGCCCCCCCAAAAAACACAAATCGACCAGTCTCGGCCTTTCAAAAAACACATATCGAACAGTCTCGGCCTTTCAAAAAACACACATCGAACAGTCTCGGCCTTTGCATGTGAAACCAAACATTTGGGCACACCTTCTACTTTTTGGCCTGCGAGGGTGATGCCTTTCGCATCCGTGACTGGCCCCTGCCCGCCCTGCAGCTCCTCCTCAATGGGACCCCAGTGGCTGCAGCAAGGCTGGGGGAAGGCTGCTGAGGGTCACATGGCGAGACGTGAGATGCTCTTGGGGGTCGGCCTGGACCAGCTCTGGCCCTGGAGGGGCCGGCTGCTGACTGCTGCAACTCTGCTTGTGCGGCAGCACTCTGTCCAGTGGCTGGTGGCAGCTGCAATGGAGGAGTGGCAGTGTCGGCTGCAGGAATGCTGCCAACCTGACAGATCACAGGTACTCCCTGGTCGCCTGAGACAGTGGCACTCACACGGGCCAGCACTGCAGCATGCGCAGCAATCTGCTGAAGCACAGACTGCTGGGCTGCTGCGGCGAGTGCCCTGGCGATGCCTGGCCGATCCAGCGAGGGTGGCAGCAGTTAGTGCCCGTGTGGCCCTGGTCTGTGTCCGCATGACACCAGCCAGTGAATGGACGGCACGACTGAGCACTTGGCTAGAAGCCGCCTGTGCTGCCCCGAATTCCTGCACACTCCTTGACAGTGACTCTATGGAGTCAGGCATCCTTGCCACTGTAGCCATGAGCTCAGTGTGCCTGCGCTCAGCCTGGGCGGCCATTTCCTCTAGGAGCCGCACCTCCTCTGCGCTCACCGTCGCAGGACTGGAGGCCGCACTCACCCTCCGGGGAGAAGTCCGCCGAGCTTCCCCACCCCTCCCGCGTTGCTGCAGGCCGCTGGGCCCCGGAGCTTCACTCTCCTCTGACCCTTCCCCCGGCTCCCCTCCAGGGAAGACGTGTCCCCATCATCGCCATGGGCTGCCTCGGCTGAGGGTAACACTGATGGGCCGGCTTCCTCTTCCTCAAATTCAGAATCACTGACAGTGGCAGCTTGAGGGCCCGCCTCCTCACCTGGCGATTCACCATCTGAAAGCAGGGAGGCACAAGAGTTGCTTTAGAGTGAGGACAGGGCAGCAGCGAGGGAGGCAGGCGTGCTGCTATCCACTGCATTGGTCGGACAGTGGCAAAGGATGCTGTTCTGAGGCGCAAGTGGAAAGAGAGAGGTCAAAAAGGTGATGCCCTTACCATTGGGGCCCAGAACAGGGTCGGCATCTCCACTGGCGACGGGGCCAATCAGCCGGCCTGCCATAATGCGCTCCACACGCTGGTCCAGGTCGGAGAGCTCTTTGAGGTCAGGACGGCCTCCCCCGGTCTCACGCTGCTGCCTCCGGTTGTGCGCCACCTTGGCCTGCAAGAGAAAGGACGGCCTCTAAGTACAGTGTGAAGCCCTGATCTTGTCTGCACTGCCTCCCATGGTGGACTAGCCCTGACAGTGTGAAGCCCTGATCTTGTCTGCACTGCCTCCCATGGTGGACTAGCCCTGACAGTGTGAAGCCCTGATCTTGTCTGCACTGCCTCCCATGGTGGACTAGCCCTGACAGTGTGAAGCCCTGATCTTGTCTGCACTGCCTCCCATGGTGGACTAGCCCTGACAGTGTGAAGCCCTGATCTTGGCTGTACTGCCTCCCATGGTCGAATAGCTTGTACAGTGTGTAAAGTGCTGAATGTGCAAGTGATTTTCATGACAGTCCCATAGCTGCTGGATGAGGGCTGGGCATTAGGGCTTTCAGGTCCCTTTGCCCATAAACTGAGGTGCACATGCAGGGATGAGGAGGACACTGGAAAGGGTACTCACCCTGACAACCCGAGTGAGGTCGTTGAATTTTTTCCGGCATTGCACAGGTGTCCTGGCAACCACGCTGTTGGAGGTCACCCTGTTTGACACCTCCCTCCAGGCTTTCCGATAGGCGCTGGGCAGCGGCCTCCTGCCACCTTCAGGGAACAGAACATGGCGCCTGCGCTCCACTGCGCCAACCAGCACCCTCAGGTCACCGTCGCTGAAGCGCTGCGCTCTCTCCCTGGCCTTCTCCATAGCCCTGGGCATTGCACAGATGAAGCAGCAGTGGTCAGGCCTTGCTTCAGGGCTGCAGTGTGCAGGGCGTGGCAGGCAAACAAATCCACCCTCCCCCTTTAAGAGCTGACCGGCGCCAGAGTGTCTGCCGTCAATCAGCAACTCACCGCACCTGCGCTGCGCCCGCCCTCGGGGGTATCGCCCCGGGCCGCCGGCTTAGCGCCTAATGATAGTCGTGCATCGCCTGTTTTAGCGCAGCAGCAACCTCTTGGGGCGATGCCACTGAATATCGGCGAAGGTGGCGCGAAGTTGCGCCGGGCGCAAACTTTAGCGGCCGCCCGGCTGTTGCGCCCCAAACGTGGCTATACTGAATTTCTAGGCCCTTCACTCTTATACTCAAATCCTCTTGTAATAAAGGCCAACATACCATTTGCTTTCCTAATTGCTTGCTGTACCTGCATGTTAACTTTCAGTGATTTGTGTACAAGGACACCCAGGTCCCTCTGAACACCAACATTTCCCAATCTCTCACCATTTAAAAATTACTCTGCTTTTCTATTTTTCCTACCAATGTGGATAACTTCACATTTCTCCACATTATATTACATTTGCCATGTTCTTGCCCACTCACTTGGCCTGTCTATATCCCCTTGAAGCCTCCTTGCATCCTCCTCACAACTTACATTCCCACCCAGCTTTGTATCATCAGCAAACTTGGATACATTACATTAGATCCCCTCATCCAAATCATTGATGTAGATTGTGAATAGCTGAGGCCCAAGCACTGATCCTTGCGGTACCCCACTAGTTACAGCCTGCCAACCCGAAATGACCCGTTTATTACAACTCTCTGTTTTCTGTCCGTTAACCAATCCTCAAGCCATGCTAGTATATTACCCCCAATCCCATGAGCCCTTATTTTGTTTAATAACTTCTTGTGTGGCACGTTATTGAATGCCTTCTGAAAATCCAAATACACCACATCCACTGGTTCCCCCTTATCTATTCATATATAGTTACAACCTCAAAAAATTCTAACAGATTTGTCAAACATAATTTCCCTTTCATAAATCCATGTTGACTCTGCCCAAACCTATTATTATTTTCTAAGTGCCCTGTTATCACGTCCTTAATAATAGATTCTAGCATTTTCCCAACTACTGATGTCAGGCTAACTGGTCTGTAGTTCCCAGTTTTCTCTCTCCCTCCTCTCTTAAATAGTGGGGTTACATTTGCTACCTTCCAATCCACGGGAACTGTTCTAGAATCTATGGAATTTTGGAAAATAACAACCAATGCATCCACTATCTCTATAGCCACCTCTTTCAAAACCCTAGGATGTAGGCCATCAGGTCCAGGGGATTTATCGGCTTTCAGTCCCATTAATTTTTCCAGTACTATTTTTTTACTAAATTCTAATTTCTAATTTCTTTCAGTTCTTCATTCTCACTAGAGCCTTGGTTCTCCGCTATTTCCAGGAAGGTTTTTGCATCTTCTTCCGTGAAGACAGACACAAAGGGCAGGATTTTCATTGGGCCGTGGAGGCGGGATTGGAGGTGTGTGCGGGGTTAAAATTGCAAAAACTGGCGTGCGGGCCCAACCCCGCCTCCATCCCTCCTCCAAGCAATTTTCATTAATTCGTGTCTAATGGTCCTGTCTCCGTCCCGCCTCCAAGAGGCAGGATAGGCCGTTAAGACCCTTAACAAGCACTAAATTGCCTCTATAATGCCATTTTGAAAGGCCTTTGCGATTTTAACCCTTTTCCCACGTGAAACACGCCTGTTCTGAAACACGACGGTGAAACCTGGCGGGAGCACAATTGGATTGCTGACTATCAGCTGCAGCTCAACCATTAAAGAGGAGATTTGATCAGCCATCATTTGCAGGTGGCAGGACTTTGTAGTCTCAGGTCTGGGGGAACTTTTAGAAGGCATAACCACAGCTGTGGAAGTTTGGAGCCTGACACCCATCTCCAGTGTGACCTCCTGGGAAACCCCTCTCGCCACCTTCGCTGAGCGCTTCTTCAACTGAGGCATATACCAGAAGCATGGGAGCCATTTATTTCCTTCCCTTCTGGACATTAGATGAGGACGAAGACCAGCCGCGGCAGTAGCAGAACCAGGAACAACAGCAGCACCAACACCAACAGCAGCAGCAACAACAGGAGCGCCAAGCTGCTGCTCACCCACCTGAAGCGGCACAGGCCAGAAGGGGCCAGTGCATGGAAGCCCGTCGGCACAGGAGATACCCCCCAAACAGGGTCTACAGACACAGGGTCAGCTACCTCAACATGTCTGAGCAGCAGTGCCAAAGGCAGCTCCGACTTTCGCGAGAAGTAGTGGGTGATGTCTGTGCAATGCTGTAACAACACCTGCAGGCCAGAGGACCAGGTGGACAACCCTTACCACCGCACTCAACTTTTTTGCCTCAGGCTTATTCCAGGGATCAGCAGCAGACATCAGCGGCATCTCCCAGGCGGCCGCACACACTTGCATCACGCAGGTAACCGATGCCCTCTTTGCCATCGCGCACAATCACATCCATTTCACCAAGGATCAAGCGAGTGCCACGGCGCGTGCGGTTGGATTAGCTAATCTGGCAGGCTTTCCAAGGGTGCAGGGCGTCGTTGACTGCACACGTGTCCCTTAAGGCACCCCATCGCAATCCAGGTATTTTTGTCAACCGCAAGGGCTTCCACTCCCTTAACGTTCAGCTGGTGTGTGACCACAAGAAGGAAATTTTTCATGTTTGTGCCAAGTACCCTGGCAGTTGCCATGACTCCTTCATACTGCGCCAGTCTAGTGTGCCTCTGCTATTCAGTCCGCCAGACTAACTTAACGGATGGCTACTTGGAGACAAGGGCTATCCCCTGAAGACGTGGCTAATGACGCCGTTGAGGAGCCCATCCAACGAAGCTGAGCAGAGCTACAACTCCAGCCACATGTCCACCAGAGCCATAATTGAACAAACCATCGGTTTGCTGAAGATGCGCTTCAGATGCCTGGATAGATCAGGTGGAGCCCTGCAGTACTCAGCAGCCAGGGTCTCCAGAATCGTCGTGGTTTGCTGTGCACTTCACAACATGGCACAGCGTCGCGGCTTGCAGGTTTCTGAGGACCAGGTGGCTTGTTACATATCCTCCTCAGATGAGGAGGAGGAGGAGGAGAGCGAAAACGAACCTCTTGCAGAGGCCCATCAACCAGCGGCAGCATTACGCGAGAACATTGCTGCCCGGGATGCAAGGAACGCACTCATCTTGGCCAAATTTGCTTAGCCTAGCCAATCAAGCACTTTTGCCTCGCAGCTTCTTACCTGAGCATCGACAATGGCCAAGGACCAGCGGATTCCTAGCAATTTGACCACCATACTGACAATTGCAAGTAATCCTAAGCCCTCAATGTGGAAGTCCCATTCGCGAAATGACACACGCCACAACTACAGCAGTAGCCATCAGATTTTTTATTTGCGTTATTCATCTGATGGCTTTTTCACAGAAAACATCAAATTTCACCCAAGTGACTACCCTTGTGACTTTTTGTGCAGTATCTTTCTCTTACGCGTGCTCCTACGTGGTGCTTCCCCTGTGGCTTCAGCAGATGTGGAGGCCCCTTGCTCACTTTCCTGCTGCTCCTATCTCGACACCTTTGGCGGGCATCCGCTGGGGTTGCGAACCTGTGAGGGCTCGTCAACAGTCTGCTGCTCCTGCGGCTGTGCAGGGGCTGAGACGCCGATCTCAGATGGGTGTGGACTCTGGTGGGGCTCTGACCGAGGGCTCTGCAGTGGCATGGAAGTGTGAGCGCTTGGAGAGGAGCCCCCACTTCCTTGATGTCTGCTACCAACTTCCCTCTCATGCGTCAGGTCCCCCTCAGCGCTTGCAAGTGGCTTGAGAGCACCTTGCTGCCATGGGGACCCGTATCTGCACTGGCAGTCCTACTCAGAAGGACTTCATGAAGGTCTGGTTTCTCTGTTCAATAGATGACCATCGCTCCTCCAGAGATGTGATTCTATTCTGAACACTCACCATGTTTTCTGCACTCTGGCGACTTATCACCTCCGTGGAGGTTGCCATCCTTTCCATGGTGATGCGTTCATGCGCCAATGACTGCACAAAGGCTCTGCTCATGTTCGCTATGGACTCCTCCATTCGCTCCACACTTGCAGCGACCCTGGAGACAAAACCTGCCAGAAACTCCTGCACCTGTTCCTGGAGTTCCAGCACCACTGATCTTATGGATGGACCCAGAGGCAGAGGGTCGACATGCAGCTGAGCCGAGCTGGCAGAGACCTGTGCCCTCTGACTAGGACTCTCCATTGCTGTCCCTGTCTCCACAATCTGCTCCATTCGCTCCACACTTGCAGCGACCCTGGAGACAAAACCTGCCAGAAACTCCTGCACCTGTTCCTGGAGTTCCAGCACCACTGATCTTATGGATGGACCCAGAGGCAGAGGGTCGACATGCAGCTGAGCCGAGCTGGCAGAGACCTGTGCCCTCTGACTAGGACTCTCCATTGCTGTCCCTGTCTCCACAATCTGCTGATGCTCACTTGTGAGCTGTGATACACCAGGTGACAACACTACTCTATGTCCCAAAGGTCCCACCGAGGTGTGAGTGTCTGTGCTGGTGCTGGGTGCGCTGAATTCTGCTGATGCTGCGCCCTCAGAGGTTGCAGCTTCCTCTGAGGAGTCTTGCGGCACATGCTGTTCCTCCTGGCTAGTAGGGACGGGTGCTTGCGATGGTCCTGTGGGGGAGTAAAGGAAAGAGTCAGAGATGTGATGCCAAGGTTACATGCACATTGCATATTGCAGATGATCATTAGTCCATCTGTTAGAGCTTCAGAATCATTATCAGCGACTCATGCAATGTCAATGAGAGAGATGGAAAACTATTCTGTCACCAGCTTGCTGTGATGCACCCCTCTGTCCGTCCCCCACTTGCGCATCTTCCTCCACTCCTATGACCTCCAGGACCGCCTCCTCCCAGGGGATGAGGTGGGCTACTGAGGGTGGCCCTCCTCCTGTCCTCGCTCTTTCTCGCTTATTGTGAGCTCTCTTTTCCTGCAATGAGGGAGAAAAGTGGAGGTTGAGTGAGAATGAAGGATTGAGTGTAGAGATTCCATAGCATAGATACTTAGAAGGTGACAAAGATGGAGTGAGGTGGCAAGACCAAGGGCCCTCCCTGTGTGTTGTCAGTTGTTTTCATAGCATCACAGTGATAGGGAGTGTGAGGGCTGCATAGTCGAATAGTTAGGTGAATGTGACCATAGCGAGAGAGGGAATGGGTAAGGGTGCATGGATGTCAGTGTCAAGTGGGATGTGGAGGAAGAGATTGCTAAAGCTAAGTGCTGGTGAGGAAAGGCAATGGGGATCAGATTGAGGGTGATGGGAAATTCATACTCACTTTTCCAGTGCGCAGAAAGTCATGAAATCTCTTCCTGCATTGAATCCAGGTTCTGCGGGTTACTGATAATGAGTTGACCTCCTCTGCCACCTGGATCCACACAGCCTTGGTCTGCTGGGGAGGCCTCTCCCTCCCTGAAGAAGGGAGGAGCACCTCTTTATGAGCTCTTCCTCCCTCAACTAAAGCCTGCAAGGCAACGTCATCAAACCTCGGAGCAGCCCTAGCTCTCTGACTGGCCATTCTTCCTCCAGGTCCCTGTAGCATGAAAGGCCAAAAGCTTGGCAGTCTGCAGAAGAAGCAAGGTTTGTTGCAGACCTTAAATGCAGCAGCAATGATGACATCATCGGAGGCGACTTTCAGACTGGAAATACTCATTGGCCATGGGTTCCATCAATCTCCCACATTGATTTAGATTCGGGTGGATAACACGAAATGCGGATTACACGACCCCAGCCCGCCCCTGAATTAAAATCCAGCCCAAAGTATTTGTTTAATTTCTCTGCCATTTTCTTGTTCCCCATTATAATTTCTCCTGTCTCAGCCTGTAAGGAACCCACATTTACTTTTGTTAATCTTTTCCTTTCTACATACCTATAGAAGCTTTAAAAGTCTGTTTTTATGTCTCTCGCAAGTTTACTCTCATATTCTATTTTACCTTTCTTTATCAATTTCTTGGTCCTCTTTTGCTGAATTCTGAAATGCTCCCAATCCTCAGGCTTACTATTCTTTCTGGCAGCAATATAAGCCTCTTCCTTTGATCTAATACTATCTTTAACTTCTCTTGTTAGCCACAGTTGGATCACTTTTCCTGTGCAGTTTTTGTGCCTTAAAGGAATGTATATTTGTTGTAAATTATGTATTAATTCTTTAAATGCTAGCCATTGATTGTCTACTGTCATACCTTTTAATGTAGTTTCCCAATCTCGCCCCTCAAGTTCCGGATTTAACTAAGTCACTTTCAAACTGAATATAAAATTCTATCATATTATGGTTGGGATTACGGAAATGTGGCTCAAGGATGGCCAAGGCTGGGAACACAACATCCAGGGGTATTCGATATTCAGGAAAGATAGGCAAAAAGGAAAGGGGGGTGGGGTAGCATTACTGGTTAAAGAAGGGATTAACACAATTGTAAGGAAGGATATTAGCTCTGATGATGTGGAATCTGTATGGGTAGAATTGAGAAATACTAAGGGTCAGAAAACGTTAGTGGGAGTGGCATATAGACCTCCAAACAGTAAGACGGAGGTTGGGGATGGCATTAAAAGGGAAATTAAAGAAGCATGCAATAAGGGCACAGCAGTCATCATGGGTGACTTTAATTTACATATAGATTGGGCTAACCAAATTAGTAACAATACTGTGGTGTGGTGATGCCGGAGTTGGACTGGGGTGGACAAATGTAAGAAGTCACACAACACCAGGTTATAGTCCAACAGCTTTATTTGAAATCACAAGCTTTCGGAGCGCTGCTCCTTCTTCAGGTGAAGTGGAGAAATGCATAAAGACACAGCTTATATAGTCAGAGAATCATGTCAGATGTTTACAGGTAACCTTTCCAACTGCCATTTATCACACCTCGGCAGAGAGATAATCACAGCAGTCAAAGGTGTGAATGGTGTCCAAACAGGTCAGTCAGGGAAACATTACATCAAAGAACAATGAGGTGGGGTCACAAGGGGTCAAATATTGCAGATGCTGGGGTCTGTATGAAAAACAAAAAAACAGACAAAAAACATTTTTTTTGGCTGGAAATCACAGCAGGTCCGGCCGCATCTGTGTAGAGAGAACAAGCCAATGTCGACTCGAGTCTGGATGACCCTGCATCAGGTGGGGTTACATGTAGCGTGACATGAACCCAAGATCTCTGTTGAGGCCGTCCTCATGGGTGCGGAACTTGGCTATCAGTTTCTGCTCGACGATTTTGCGTTGTCGTGTGTCTCGAAGGCCACCTTGGAGAATGCTTACCCGAAGATCGGAGGCTGAATGTCCTTGACTGCTGAAGTGTTCCCCGACTGGGAGGGAACACTCCTGCCTGGTGATTGTTGCGCGGTGTCCGTTCATCCGTTGTCGCAGTGTCTGCATGGTCTCGCCGATGTACCATGCTCCGGGGGCATCCTTTCCTGCAACGTATGAGGTAGACAACGTTGGCCGAGTCACATGAGTATGTACCATGTACCTGGTGGGTGGTGTCCTCACGTGTGATGATGGTATCTGTGTTGATGATCTGGCATGTCTTGCAGAGGTTGCTGTGGCAGGGTTGTGTGGTGTCGTGGTCGCTGTTCTCCTGAAGGCTGGGTAATTTGCAGCGAACGATGGTCTGTTTGAGGTTAGGCGGCTGTTTGAAAGCGAGTAGTGGAGGCGTGGGGATGGCCTTAGCGAGGTGTTCGTCGTCATCGATGACATGTTGAAGGCTGCGAAGAACATGGCGTAGTTTCTCCGCTCCGGGGAATTACTGGACGACGAAGGGTACTCTGTTGGTTGTGTCCCGTGTTTGTCTTCTGAGGAGGTCTATGCGATTTTTCGCTGTGGCCCGTCGGAACTGTCGATCGGAACAGGTCCCTGACTGACCTGTTTGGACACCATTCACACCTTTGACTGCTGTGATTATCTCTCTGCCGAGGTGTGATAAATGGCAGTTGGAAAGGTTACCTGTAAACATCTGACATGATTCTCTGACTATATAAGCTGTGTCTTTATGCATTTCTCCACTTCACCTGAAGAAGGAGCAGCGCTCCGAAAGCTTGTGATTTCAAATAAAGCTGTTGGACTATAACCTGGTGTTGTGTGACTTCTTACATTTAACAATACTGTGGAGGAGGAATTCCTGGAGTGTTTACGGGATGGTTTCCTGGACCAATATGTCGAGGAAACAACCAGAGATCAGGCCATCTTAGATTGGGTATTATGCAACGAGAAAGGATTAATTAGCAGTCTTGTACGAGGCCCCTTGGGTCGGAGCGATCATAATATGATCGAATTCTTCATTAAGATGGAGAATGAAGTAGTTGACTCAGAGACTAGGGTCCTCAATTTAAATAAAGGAAACTACGATGGTCTGAGGAGTGAGTTGGGTAGGATTGATTGGGGAATGTCACTCAAAGGGTTGACGGTGGATAGGCAATGGAAAACATTCAAAGACCGAATGGATGAACTACAGAATTTGTTCATCCCAGTTTGGCATAAAAATAAAACAAAAAAGGTGACTCAACCGTGGCTAACAAGGGAAATTAGGGATAGCATAAGATCCAAGGAGAGGACATATAAATTGGCCAGAAAAAGCAATAATCCTGAGGATTGGGAGCAGTTTAGGATTCAACAAAGGAGGACAAAGGGATTAATTAAGAAAGGGAAAATGGAATATGAGAGTAAGCTAGCAGGGAACATAAAAACTGACTGTAAAAGCTTTTATAGATATGTGAAGAGAAAAAGATTGGTGAAGTCAAGCGTAGGTCCCTTGCAGTCAGAATCAGGGGAATTTATAATGGGGAACAAAGAAATGGCAGACCAACTAAATACATATTTTGGTTCTGTCTTCACAAAGGAGGACACAAATAACCTCCCAGAGATGCCGGGGAACATGGGGTCTGATGAAAGGGTGGAACTGAAAGAAATCAGTATTTGTAGGGAAATGGTGTTAGGAAAATTGATGGGACTGAAGGCCGATAAATCCCCAGGGCCTGATAATCTACATCCCAGGGTACTTAAGGAAGTGGCCCTAGAAATAGTAGAAGCATTGCTGGTCATCTTCCAGAATTCGATAGACTCTTGAATAGTACCCATGGATTGGAGGGTAGCTAATGTTACCCCACTATTCAAAAAAGGTGGTGGAGAAAAAGCAGGGAATTATAGACTGGTAAGCCTGACATCGGTAGTGGGGAAAATGCTAGAGTCCATTATAAAAGATGTAATAGCAGAGCACTTGGAAAGCAGTGACAGGATCGGACAAAGTCAACAAGGATTTACAAAAGGTAAATCATGCTTGACTAATCTACTGGAATTTTTTGAGGATGTAACTGGTAAAATAGATAAGGGAGAACCAGTGGATGTGGTGTACTTGGACTTTCAGAAGGCTTTCGATAAGGTCCCGCATAAGAGATTAGCGTGCAAGATTAAGGCACATGGGATTGGGGGCAAGGTATTGACTTGGATAGAGAACTGGTTGTCAGACCGAAAGCAAAGAGTTGGAATAAAATGGTGGTTTTCCGAGTGGCTAGTGGGGTACCGCAAGGATCGGTCCTAGGACCCCAGCTGTTCACAATATATATTAATGATCTGGACGAGGGAATTGGATGTAATATCTCCAAATTTGCAGATGACACAAAGCTGGGTGGAAGGGTATGCTGTGAGGAGGATGTCGTGAAACTCCAGTACGATTTGGACAGGTTGGGTGATTGGGCAGAAACATGGCAAATGCACTATAATGTGGATAAATGTGAGGTTATCCACTTTGGTGGCAAAAACAGGAAGGCAGATTATTATTTGAATGGCAATAGATTGGGAGAAGGGGAAGTGCAAAGAGACCTGGGTGTTCTTGTGCACCAGTTGCTGAAGGTAAGCATGCAGGTGCAGCAGGCGGTTAAGAAGGCAAATGGTATGTTGGCCTTCGTAGCAAGAGGGTTCGAGTACAGGAACAAGGATGTCTTGCTGCAGTTGTACAGGGCCTTGGTGAGACCGCACCTTGAGTATTGTGTGCAGTTTTGGTCGCCTTATCTGAGGAAGGACGTTCTTGCCATGGAAGGAGTGCAGCGAAGATTCACCAGGCTGATACCTGGGATGGCAGGAATGACGTATGAGGAGAGATTGTGTCAATTGGGTTTATACTCACTGGAGTTTAGAAGATTGAGAGGGGATCTCATCGAAACCTATAAAATTCTGTCAGGCCTGGACAGACTAGATGCAGGAAGGATGTTTCCGATGGCCGGGGAGTCCAGAACCAGGGGTCATAGTCTAAGGATAAGGGGTAAGCCAATTAGGACTGAAATGAGGAGGAATTTCTTCACCCAGAGAGTGGTGAACCTGTGGAATTCTCTGCCACAGAGGGCGGTGGAGGCCAGTTCATTAAATATATTCAAGAAGGAGTTGGATATATTTCTTAAGGCTAAAAGGATCAAGGGATATGAGGAGAAGGCAGGGACAGGGTACTGAATTTGGATGATCAGCCATGATCTCATTGAATGGCGGAGCAGGCTCGAAGGGCCGAATGGCCTACTCCTGCTCCTATCTTCTATGTTTCTATGTCTGCACCTCAGACTCCAGCTCAAAAACTCTGAGCTGAAGTTCCCCAAGATGCAGGCACTTACTGCAAACGTGATTGTCCGGGATCACAATGCTCTCCACAAACTCCCACATGTTGCAGTTGCAGCACACCACCTGCACTGTCATCCCTATATGACCTTGTTTTATTTAATTAAATTGGTCTCTCTCTTGGTGACAATTTTAAATGAATGACTGTTCAACACTGATTTCCTAACCAGAGGAAATAGTTTTTTTAACTATTCACTCTTATCAAAACATCTCATCATGTTAAATCTCCTAGCCTTCTCTGTTCCTGTAGAAATAATCTCTCCTCATAATGCCCACTCCCTTTTTAAAAAGGGCCCCCATATACAATCAATGACTCCTCCGTTGACATGTTAACCTTGACTAAAACCTAGCTCACTAATACTGATTGTTTCCCCCTCACTGAGGCAGCTCCCCCTCACTGAGGCAGCTCCCCCTCACTGAGGCAGCTCCCCCTCACTGAGGCAGCTCCCCCTCACTGAGGCAGCTCCACCTACTACACATTCCATAACATTCCCTGCCCAACCCACTGCGGCAATGGTTTGACTCTCATCGCCAGAGGAAGCTACTGGTTTCGGGCCAGTTGGGCCAGTTCTTGTACTTTGTCTAATTTGCATTGATCACAGAGAATTGTAAGCTATGATAATAATGTACACCAATCAGCATGATTTTCCTTGTTTACTTTCATTGCAGATCTCATCTGTAACCCAGTGTTGGCAACGTTTCCAGCACTGCTGGAACAAACTGATATTGTAGATGCTCTTCGGGTAAGTCTGCTGTTGCTCAACACTACCATTTTCCTAGCATGTTCAAAACCACAGTTAGTTTCAAGACCACTTACTTCCACCTCTATATCATTGCATGCACCTGCCCCCTACTCACCAATACCACCAGCAGAACCTTTATCCATGCTTTTGTTACTTTAGGATTCGACTACTCCAATGCCCTCCCCACCAGCCTTCCATGCTCCATCTTACACAAACTCCTCTCGTCCAAAACTCCATCACCTGCGTCCTTTCCCGCACTAAGTTATGCTCATGCATTACCCTTGTCCTCGCTGACTTCCACGGGCTCCATTTTCACCACCACGCTGAATTCAAAATTCTTGTTTTTGTTAACAAATCCCTCCGTGGCTCTGCCCTACCCTATTTCAGTAACTTCATTCCAGCCCATGATCCATGGACATCTGTATCTGGCCTCCAGCTCATCCATGCTTCCCTATCCACGACGCTCTTGATAAGAGGCAGATTACATAGGATATACAGCACAGAAACAGGTTATTAGGCCCAACCAGTCCATGCCGGCGTTTATGCGCCACTCGAGCCTCCTCTAAATCTATCAGCATAACCCTCTATTCCCTTCTCCCTCATATGCTTGTCTAGCCTTCCTTTAAATGCATCTATACTTTTTGCTTCAACCACTCCCTGCGGTAGCAAGTTCCACATTCTCACCACTCTCTGGGTAAAGAAGTTTCTTCTGAATTCCCTATTGGATTTCTTGGTGACTATTTTATATTGATGCCTCTAGTTATGCTCTTCGCCACAAGTTATTTGGAACTCCCAAGGCTTTGACATGCTACTTGTCTCCCTGCCTTTCCGTTTCTTCAAAACATATCTTTTTGATTGGTCATTTGGTCAATGAACCAAATTCTCCTTCTACTGTTCAGTCTGCTGATGCATTTCTATAGTGCCTTGGGATTTTTTTAATACGTTAACAGTGCTATAGAAATGCAAGATGTTAAGGCAATTTTGTGTTTATTTTTAAATGCAGACAAATACATCCTCCTTTAGTAGGTTATCTGGAGTATGGATGGACAGTGACATCAGCAACACAATTTGCATTTATATAGCACCTTTAATGTTGGAAAACATCCCAAGGCATTCCAAGAAGTATAATCAGACAAAAATTGACATTGAGCCAAAGAATGAGATATTGGGAGCAGTGACTAAAAGCAAAATCAAAGAGGTAGGTTTAAGGAGGATCTTAAAGGAGGAGAGATAGGTGGAGATGTTTAGGAAGGGAATTCCAGAGCTTTGGGCTGAGACGACTGAAAACATGGCAGCCAATGGTGGGGCGAAGGGAGCCAGGATACGTTGGAGAAACGAATAATTCTTGCACGTTTGTAGGACTGGAGGAAGTTATGGGGGTAGAATGAGGCCACGAGGGATATTAAACGAGGTTGAAAATTTTTAATTGGAGGCATTGCTGGACCGGGAGCCAAGGTAGGTCAGCAAGCACAGAGGTGATGGGTGAACAGGACTTGGTGCGAGTTTGGATATAGGCGGAAGAGTTTTGGATAAGCTCATTAATTGAGAGTGAAGTATAGGAGGCTGGCCAAGAGAGCATTGGAATAGTCGTGGATGACTGTTTCAGCAGCAGATGGGCTGAATCAGGGGTGGAGACAATTTTTTGGATTAGGCTTTTTACAAAAATGAAAGCTGCAGCAGCCTTGCAGCTTGTCATAGGAGCGCCCACACTGGTAAAATAGTTCTGGTGCCAGTTGATTGCTCAACCCTACCACATACAATTATAATAATTTAAATCAGTAAACACAACTAATCAATCAAGTTTTCTTTGACTTACAAGATAGGGGAGAGCGCAGAGATTAGTACAGGGCCAGCCCTGAAAGGTTGCCTCAAGAGATTGATTGGTTTAAACAAATTTTGATCTAGGGGTCAAATAAGAATTAGGGGGATAAATTTGGTTGTTTTGCACCTCCTGTTAGCGCCCTTCGCTAACGGTGCGCAAATCAACTAGCGCCTAGGCGCAGCGCCGCTAACACCTCCCGCAATATTCAGCGGGAGGTTAGTGGCAGTGCTGCGCCGCCGGCGATGACGCCATCGGCGTGCGCAGCGCCCCGCTCGCGCCCCGGCTGTAATATTGGGTGGTGCCCCTCAACTTACTGTTGGACGCTATGTCCGCCGGGGTCAGGGGGGGTCTACCTACTGCCGGGGTGGCGCTAGTTAAAGGGGAGGTGGCAGGCAGCCATTTTTGTTGCTGGCCGCCTGCCAGCACCTGCCCCATGGCATTGCAGCACGTAGCGCCGAGATATTGGCTTGCAGCGCCCCAAGAGGGACGCGGGGTGCTTCCAGTAGCGCCCCTCCTCCCTCTCGGGGCACTACCTGGGAAAATCGGCCGTGGGGGCGCTAACTTTTTCAGGGCACCAAAGTGGGCTCTCCCCAGTTTTTACTCCTTGCAATCTTAAGTCACATTTTCCTCATGGCTTTAGTTTGCTCAACTCAGCTCAGCTGTATGGAGTATGCATATGTGAAAATAAACTGCACCATATGGCCCAATTAAGATCAACTTGAAGACTGAGTCCAATTGCCAATCACTCTTCATTTCCTTTGATGTAAAACACAATAGTGAAGATAAGTGAGATTTGATCATTTAGAATTTGCAATCAAAATGTTCAGATTAATTCTAGTTGAGTGTTTACGATCAAAGTCCATGCACTCCTTCCAATACTATAATGACAATTGGTGTTGGTGCTGAAAATCCAACGTTTAAAGAAATTATATAATTTTTTAACCATCAACATGCTATGCGCTCTTACTGACCTATTCACAGGCTTGCGCCAGTGGTTCTGTAGATGCTTTAATGTTGTGAGAGTGCTGTCGATTCCAGGTGCACGGTACTCCTACAGTTGGTCCCACTTTAGTATAAATCAAGGGAAGCTCTAAAGCTTACATTCCAAGGGCTGCATGGTTTGTGTTGGGTCTCTGTTCAAATTAAATGTGAGGAGCTGGATTCCCATGCCGTTGCCATGTAACAGGGGGTGATTTTCTCAAAGGAGAGCTTTTGGAGGCGGGACTCCCACTTGTCAGGTTTCAATCCTGCCTCCATCATCTTCTGGCCAACCCACGCTATTTTCCCTTGATTGACCTTGTTAAGCCTGCCCAGCGGACTTAGCAGGCCAATTAAGGGAAAGCCGGTTGCAGAGAACGTCAACGTATGACGTTTCATCTGTCAAAAATTTTGGACAGATGAATTGTCATCGTTTGACAGCTCTGTGAAGCTGTCAAACACTGACATTCTCTGTAGTTTGATGAGGTCTTGAATTCAAGACTCATCAAACCTCTTTCTTTCACAGAATTGAGGTGGTTGTTGCATCTGAGAATGCAACGACCATCTCTCATCTGCAACACGGAGGTGCGAGACTCTCCGCATACCCATCGACTGAAGCCTGCAGGAAGAAACAAAGGTAAGTACACTTTTACTGACACTTTGCACTTACCTCAGATACTCACCTCTCCACTCTTGCACCCATCACTTACCTTCACAGCACACTTTTGCAACCCCCCCGACCCCCGCAGACCCAGTACTCACCTCACTGACCTGGCAGGTTTCGGAGCCTTCGGGAAGCCTGCACTGGAGGCCAAAAAGGGGATAATCCTATTTTCTGCCTGCTAACTACCTGTTAACAGGCAGTTAATAGGCTTTAATCCCTTCCCGCCTCCAAGGAGACGGGACCCGGCGCGGGATGGCTACCCGCCTCTTGGGAAGATGGCATGGAGGTGGGTTGGGCACCCGCCCCCAAATTCTGCCATTTTCCCAGCAGCCCACCTCCATACCCACCTCCCCATGGCTGGCAAAATCGTCCCCCATGATTCTGCAACCCTGCTGGTCCTTAATTTGAAGTAGCGATGGGAGGTAAAGTGAAATAGTGAAGAGTGCTGCACAGAGGTCACAAGTCTACATTTCAAGCTCTGCCCTCCGGAGCCCGACTCTAAATTTAAAATACCAGATGATTTGTGTCTTCCTGTCCCAAATGTGTTATAGCTCACCTATGTATGTGTTCACACTGACTGCCAAAACAGAGATAGTCTTTCTTTTAACTCAACAATGATGTCAATCACCCTGATATGTTTTTTAAAGTAATGATTGACTATAGATATTATTATTCGTAAAATAACTTTGTACTTAATTAGTGTAGTAGATCATGATTTGGCTATATTCCTCTTGGGAGTTCTGTTGTGTATTATTTAAAGATGCCCTTTCTTTATATTAATGTTTTTATTTCTGTAACTGGGGATAAGGATGTTTTCTTTTGCTGTTTTATAAAGCACTGTAAATGTTAGAAATGTTCTTTGCCATTACTGATAACTGTTTGTTTTCCATTTGTCAGAGTGCGTGGTCTGAAAAGGAAGTATCTCTAAGGCGGTCTGTGAAGGTAAAGTATTGTCTTTTTAGGTGTATGTTCTGAACCAGTCTGGCTTGCCCGTAAATTAACAGTAACATGAAATAATATTAATTTAGAAAGAAAAATCTTGCCTGTAACAGATTTGGTTCCTCCATTCTGAAAGGTTTCCAGTCTCTGCTGCACTGCTATAAAAAAGTACTAAAGAGGCCAGGCTGTTTTTTTGTTGAGGTGGAAGGGGGAGTCACTATCAACAACAACAGCAACTTGCATTTATATAGCACCCTTAATGTAGTAAAACATCCCAAGGCACTTCACAGGAGCGTTATCAAACAACATTTATCAGATGGAGTATCTTCATTAAACAGCTCTTGAGTGCCTCCTGTTGGTTGTTCAAGAACAACATTGGCAACCTACAGGAGGTATGGAGCTGGAAGGACTACTAAAATGGGAGTAAATAGAAAAAATAGAACCTCAAAAAAAAAAGGCTATTTTATATCTATCTGGCTCCTAATTCTAAAAGAGCTCTACTTTGGAAAGCACACATTCTTCTTTCTCTAACCTTTTTTCAGGTCTGCCTGTCCTACACACAATTCTCTGGCTAGGAAATCAAGCAGATGAGCTGTTCCCACACCTGTCTCAGCGACATTCAGTAGTCTGCTGCTAGGAATGAGGAATGTACACTTAAGTTTTGTTACTTTAAATGCTTCCCTTCCCTCTCTGTGTGGATGCACCTAGGTTCTATTTTGATAATAAAATCTAGCATAAAGAATATAAAAAAGGAAAGGCAGATGAAGTCCAAACAGAGATGCTGAAGGGTGGGGAAATTGGTGTACAGAAAATGGCCCACTCTCTGTGATACAGTAGTTAGAAATCCTACTCATGGACTTGGCCAGATCTATGTTCAGAACAAAGGCCACAGAATCTAGAGAACACAAAGCCATCAGTCTCGTGAACCACGTGTGAAAATGCTAAAATTCATCACATTAGTAAGAATAAAAAGGAAAGTGGTTTGGGAATTAAATAAGGAAGAGTTATACTTTAGCAGTGAGGAGGGTGTATGCAAAGGACTATTTGGTTGAGAATGATAACTAAGCAAATGAAGATCAAAATCTATACTTTGTACATTACAAGAAAGTGTTTGACTCTGAATCACAATATATAATATACATCCTGCAAAGAGCTGGAATTGATGGGAAAGATCTAAAACTTAGGAATTATCATTCCTGGGAACAACAAGCAACAGTAGGAGTTAGTAATGAGTTGACAAAATGGACAAAGGTCAAAAGACAAGATTTTGTATTACGCAATCTTTTAAACTTCTACTCTCAATTCATTCGGAAAACCAGTCTGGGCGAGTTAGAATTTGGGTTTCAAGATCAATGGAAAATTGGAGAAGGCAAATCAGGCAAGTTTGGGTTATAGTTTAAAATTAAGAGCTGAACAGACAAACTGGATGGTAATCACAAACAGTGTTCCCTCTAATTTCTTTTGTGTGCACGGCCCCTTTAACGGGCTGCATGGCCCATTCAAATTTCTGTGCATGCGCAGTTTTTCCATTTAAACGCCGCTGAGTGGCCTGCACGGGAACTCCAGACGACTGCACAGCTTAATGGGAACATTGATCACAAAAAAGGATCTCACAAATTAATGTCTTGGTGAGCAATGTGGAAATGGAACAAGCTGATAGAATAATTTACTTGGGTAAGAACATTAGATGCAGATGTAATCCAGAGTACGCAGATAGCGCTGCCATTTTTGACCTCAGTACTGCAGCCAACGCCCTCTCTTGAACATGCAGAGCTGAACATGCGTTCAGCAGCAGGAAGGACCCTCCACCAGCGCTATTTCAGGTTAGTTGCTGATTGAATTCTGCTGGCTCTTGGTGAGTTTGTAGAGGTGTTTCTTGGTTTGGTGTCTTATTTGAAGTTGCTGAAGTCTCAAGGGAGTGGTGTGGCAGCTTACTTCAAGGCTTCTGCTCAGACCAGTTGATCCCAGATATGGGTGCTGCAGTTTATATCCCCCTTGGCTTGCAGCATGATGGAGAGAATAAGCAGAGGCGACACAGAGGAGGACAAGCTCCTCGAAGAGGGAAGGAGGTTGGGGGGGGGGGGGTGAAGAGAAGGGCTTTCAGCAGGAGACCGTGTCTACCCAGGTCTTCAGGGAACACTTCTACCACAACTTCAGTGAGGAACAGTGCATGCGACTTCTCCACTAAAGAGGTGCTCACTGAAATCTGCCATCTGTTGCAGGCAGATCTGCAGCCTCAGAGCGGGGCGAGGACAGTATTGCTAGTAGCTGTGAAGGTGACCGTGGCCATGAATTTCTATGCGTCGGGCTCCTTCCAAGCTGGAGCAGGTGACATTTGCAACATCTCACAGTTGCTGTTCACTGTTGCATAAGGGAGGTAGGTCACTGTGGCTCTGTATGCAAAGACAGGTGAATGCATTTCACTCTCTTGCCAGAGAGAAGTAGGCAGAGCGAGCACTTGGCTTCACTGGGATATCAGGCTTCCCCATGGTACAGGGTGCCATTGACTGCACATACGTCGCTTTGCGGGCGCCACATGTGAACTCGGAGATGTACCGCAACCGGAAGGGATTCCACTTCCTCAATGTCCAGCTATTGTGCGATCATACTTAGTGCATCATGCAAGTCGATGCTCAATATCATGGCAGCAGCCATAATGACTTCATTCTGCGGCAGTCCGATGTACGATCCGCTTTTCAGCCATTACAACAAACCAGAGGGAGGCTATTGGGCGACAAAAGCACTTGGCAAATGCGCTGACCACTTGGCTCATGTCTCCAGTGCGCAACCCAACCACATGTAGGCAGCATGCCTATAATGAAAGCTATGCTGCCACATGGAATTGAGCAGACCATTGGGGTCCTTAAACAATGCTTCCGCTGCCTGGACTGCTCTGGAGGATCCTTGCAGTACTCGCCAGAGCGCATCTCAAGAATAGTTTGCTGCATGCTGCACAACATTACCAACATGAGGGCACAGCCCTTTCCACCAGGGATTCGGTGACGAGCTGAACAGGAGGAGAAAGAGGAGGGGGAAGAGGAGGAGGACGAGGAAGGTAGGAGGCAACCAACTGGGCTGCCCGTGATCAACTGATCCGACTGCAGTTCAGTGAACGCAACCCCAATTACCCATTCACCCACAGTCCCACTTAGGAAAAAGCGAGTCATTTTCGGGTTGGCAGGCTGTAACTAGTGGGGTACCGCAAGGATCAGTGCTTGGGCTTCAGCTATTCACTACATCAATGATTTGGAGGAGGGGTCCAAATGTAATATATCCAAGTTTGCTGATGATACAAAGCTGGGTGGGAATGTAAGTTGTGAGGAGGATGCAAGGAGGCTTCAAGGGAATATAGACAGGCCAAGTGAGTGGGCAAAAACATGGCAAATGGAATATAATGTGGACAAATTTGAAGTTATCCACTTTGGTAGGAAAAATAGAAAAACAGAGTAATTTTTAAATGGTGAGAGATTGGGAAATGTTGGTGTTCAGAAGGACCTGGGTGTCCTTGTACATGAATCACTGAAGGTTAACATGCAGGTACAGCAAGCAATTAGGAAAGCAAATGGTATGTTGGCCTTTATTACAAGAGGATTTGAGTATAAGAGTGAAGATGTCTTACTGCAATTATATAGGGCCCTGGTGAGACTGCACCTGGAGTATTGTGTACAGTTTTGATCTCCTTCCCTAAGGAAGGATATACTTGCCATAGAGGGAGTGCAACGAAGGTTCACCAGACTGGTTCCTGGGATGGGGGGGATTGTCCTATGAGGAGAGATTGAGTAGACTAGGCCTATATTCTCTAGAGTTTAGAAGAATGAGAGGTGATCTCATTGAAACATACAACATTCTTACAGGGTAGATGCAGGGAGGATGTTTCCCCTGGCTGGGGCATCTAGAACCAGGGGTCACAGTCTCAGAATAAGGGGTCGGCCATTTAGGACTGAGATGAGGAGAAATTTCTTCACTCAGAGGGTGGGGAATCTTTGGAATTCTCTACCCCAGAGGGCTGTGGATACTCAGTCGTTGAGTATATTCAAGACAGAGATTGATATATTTTTGAATATTAAGGGACTCAAGGGATACGGGGATAGTTCAGGAAAGTGGAGATGAGGTAGAAGATCAGCCATGATCTTATTGAATGGCAGAGCAGGCTCAAAGGGCCAACTCCTGCTCCTATTTCTCATGTTCTTACCTTCCCTCTGTTACGGACCATTACAGTGACCTGTTTGCCACAATGCTAAAATAAAAGCCACCACAATACAGACATTCCAAACCAACTTTGTACATCAATACATCCAATATTACATAACAAAGTCAACTAATCACTCTTGTGGAGTCCCTTTGTGCCTGTCTTCTGTGTGCCTTTGCCTGTCCGAGTGCTCCTATGCAGTGCTACCCCAGCGGCTGCAGCATGGCTGGTGGAAGGCTGCTGACTTTCAGTGGGGAAGACTGCAGACAGCCTTGGAGGACGACCACGAGCAGTTCTGGGCCTAGAAGGCTCGGCTTTAGACTGCACCACCTCGGCATGGGCAGCAGCAGTCTGGGCTGGCTGGCTGACAGGCAACAGCAAGGGCACTGGTGGAGTGGCAGTGGTGGGAGGATGAATACTGTCATCCTGAGAGAGGACAGCAGGTTTGTCCTCCATGGAACCACCGCCACTCCCCTGGGGCGGCACCTCAGTAATCCTAGTAATCTGTTGGAGGACAGATTGCTGGACCGCTGTGACACCTGCAAGACCCTTTCAACACTGGTAATCGTAACCATGATGGCAGCAGTCTGCTTGTGTGGCAGCAAGCTAATCTTACATGACTTCAGTCTGAGCTTCCACTGCAGCTCAAATGTTGGGTGGCTTCTGCTTGTGCTGCATAGGAAACTGAGACATCGCCCATCAGATGCTGCATCATGGTTGGGTCCACAAGTGCACTAATGGAGTTGCCCATCACTTCAATGCTGGAAATGATGGGCTCCAAGCTCTGCACAAAGCCCTGTGCAAGGTTGGTGCCGGACTTCTCCATGCTCCTTGACATTGCACTCAAGCTTTCTGGCAAGCCTGCCAATGTGGCAGGTATTTCATTGTGTATACCCATCAGCCTTCTTCTGTAGGCCACCCCATCGAAGTCCTCATCTGGGTCCTGTGCAGCAGAACTCATGTGCGACCTCGCCTTCTGGGGAGCTGGCACCTGCGCTACCTATGCCCCCAGCCCTGGCTGCAGGCCACTCGTGCCCGGTGTCTCACCATGTGCAAATCCCACGTCTAACCTACCTTCTAAAGTACGCAGAGTGTCAGTACCTGAGCTGGTGACTCCAAGTGTGAAAGCGAGTGATGGTGTGTCTTTTGCATCACTTCCTTCTTCCCCTTGCATTTCCTGCTACTCCACCACTGCCTGGCCAGGTGCAGTTCTAGGGTATCGGAAAGGAGAAAGGCACAAGGGTAGGGTTGTGGTGAGGGGAGGGTGGGGGAGAAAGCAAGAGATACACGCTTACACCATCCACAGCTTTTAAGTCAGATGAGATTGTGGGATGAGTAGGATGTGGGAAGGAGGATTAAGTATGAGGATGCAGTCATCTTGGATTGTTTCAGCCCTGCCGCTGGCCACAGGCTCAGCAGTGGACGCTCCAATAATCTCCAGCATCATCTCTTCCATGGGGGTGAAGTGATGCAGACTCGCCTGTCCCCCGGCTGGTTAGATCCTGCTGCCTCCGGCTATGAGCCACCTTGTCCTGCAAAAGAAGGGGAATTGTGTCAGTGAGTGTGGTGCAATGAGTTTGCTTGATGCCTGTCATGGTTGAATAGCTGACAGTGTGTGTAAGCTGTGAGGTGTGAGTGGTATGTGTGTGAGGGTGAGGTGAAGCTATGAATGAGAGATGAGTTGTGTTTGGTAGAGATTTTTGGTAGGTGAGTGATGGGGTATCGTGCATTGAGCAGTGAGGGGCTAGTGGTGCAGATGGTGGGATATGGCATTTGAAGATGACTTCACTGACCTTGACCACTCGTGTCATTAAACTTCTTCCTGCACTGCATCCAGGTCCTCGGAACTACACTGATTACATTGACAGCGATGGCTATCTGCTCCCATTCCTTTCTCAGCGCGTGTCTGGAGGGCTTCCTGACCCCCTGTGGATAGAGGACACCTCTCCTCCTGTCCACCTCCTGCAGCAGGGCCTCAAGTGCTGCATCAGTAAATCTGGGAGCCCTCTCTCTGCCATGTTGCGCCATTTTCACTCTTCCTGCAGGTCACATGCTCCTCTACAACGACTTCCAGCACCTGCTGCAGCCAGAATGCACCTCCCCTTTAAGAAGTGCAGGCTAGCTTTAATTGGTGCTAGCCTTGCACGAACTTGGGCCCCCTGCTGAGGCGCACAGCCACTCAACAGCACGTTTGCGCGCTTCCTGCATCGGAAGGAACGGCCACGGGGTAGTCGCAATCGCGATCCCTGCGCCTGTTTTCAGGCCTTATCCAATTGCTGGGCCTTAAAGTACAAATAGAAATAGAAAAGGATCATCGCTCTGACTCCAGAATTGTACTGCCACAAAATTGAAAACGGTGTCTATATATGTATATCCAATCCTGCCAATACCTGATTCTAATCAATAATTGTTTATTTTACATTAGTGCATTACATTTATTAGCAAGATACAGCAAGTTAAGGGCCTGTTGTTTAGAATAGGACCGTCTTGCAGGATACTATTAACTCAGGATTTAATTTAATTTTTTTATTTTGTTTTAAATTGTTTACATCTTTTGACAACTAAATCATAACAAAAGCATTACTATTATGTTTAAATGAATATTAAAGATGCCTTATTATTGAAATAGTTTACAATTTATTTCTGTGTTTTTTTTTTTACAGAGAGATCAAGAGTTTATGAAGCATTTATTTGTCCAAGTGTACCATGACAGTGTATATCCTCTTCTTCATTCCACAACTCTACCAGCAAACAAATGGGCAGATGAAGAAGTTGAAATTAGCCGCTGGAAGGATATTGCAAACTTTTTACAGCAAAGCCAAGAGAAAAATGGCTCCCTTTACAGTCTGCTTTCTCCGGAGCACACTTATCATGTGTTTGATATTTCAGAGATAAGCTACGATTTCCTGGGAATGACCAGAAAGACTGTTGCTGTAGACTGACCCATAAATCCTTCATTAAAGTGGAATAGCCTCATGGAAAAAGTGTTCATCAAAACTTTTTAAAATTTGTTTGGGAGGGAAGAGAACCAAAGGTAGCCATGTCAGTTTTATCCTCATAAGATCACGTACAAGTGGCATGATGGTGGTATTTCAGCATGGTTTATGTTATCATAGACTCAGACATTACAGCACAGATGGAGACTATTTGAGCTTTTCAACTGGAACTACAGGCAAATCTTATTTCCTTGCCCTTTCCCTGTATCCTTCCTTTTCAAATACTTATCCAATCCCTTTTAAATGTAGTTTCTGCCACAATAGCTGCTTTTAGTAAAGCATTCCATGTTCTAATAACCCTATGTATGGAAAACATTATTTTACCTTATCCAGTGATAATGTGAGTTTGTGCTCATTTGTTACCAATTCCCAAACCAATGAAAACAATCTTTCACTATTTACCCTCAAAATCTTTCATTATCTCAAAGACCTCTTTTAGATTCCCCTTGGAACCAGCCCTGTACCATTGGGAAAAACTCCAATATTTGAGCGGCTCTTCATAATTATAACATCTTGTACAAATTCAGTGTAACCTTCACTGTACCCATTTCACGTTCTAATATCCTTCCTAGAATAGGATGCCCAGAATTTTAAAAAGCATTGTTTTTAGACGTGGGCGATGCCACATTTATTTCACAATTTTCCATGGTGGGATTTGAACTCACGACCTCAGGGTTGCTAGTCTGCTTTCATTGCCAGTAAACTACTGGACATGTGCACAAATTTGTGCCTGCACATAGTTATCCAATCAGTGTGTTGTACAAATCAAACATAACACTCCTTGGTTTTGTTTACAGTGCCCCTATGCATAGAACCAAGTTGATATGCTTGTAAAGAAAAATGTCAAAAAGCTGCGCCGAGTACATTTTGTGTTGTCCAGGGCCACTGGCTTATAGTGCCTGAATAAGTTAAATCCTATTGCATGGGAATCCAGGATTTTTACTAAGGCTTTGGGGATCTTATTCTGCGTTTGTTCATTTTTCCATGAAAACCATAAATTTGGGGTCTTGGTGATCCTTTGAAATGTATCAGTCAAATTAAATTAAAATATATTGTGCACTGTTTGTTACAATCTTACTGGGATTGTGTGTGTACTGGTAATTTTTTTAATTCAATTTAGTACTTTCAGTGAAAAGGAGATTATTTGTACAGATATTAGATTTGTTGTGTGTCCGTGAATTTCATGATGTCGGTAACATCATGTGGCTAGTTAATTATTTCCATTTTCTTTATATAGGCCAATAAAAAGATCTTTCCCTCTAAAAATGACATTCCTTTTAGTTAAATGGAACAAACGCAGATCACTAAGACTTGGAGGCAGGTATTTATCCGTAATCATAACCTGGATTTGCAGCAAATTCACACTGGGCAAAATTTCAGATTTTCTCAAAAACCTCAAGTTTGATCAAGTGATGTGCAACTGGTTACCAGAAAGTAGTTAATTTTAGATCAATTGATAGATTTAAAAAGGAACTGGATAACTGGATCAATACCCGTCAGGAAATGGGGTGAAGTATCATACAAATCTCTGATTCCCATGGAGGTTAGGAAAAGAATAAAGATCTTGGCTGGTGTGGGTGTTGGGGGGGGGGGAGCGGGGGCGGGACAAGGATTGAGGTGCATAGACTGGTGGAAGCTGTGAGTTTAATGGACCAAATGACTGTTCCTTGTTCCAAGCTTTTTTCTTTTCTTAAAAGGTGTGATACGTGTACAGTTGCTGATTTGTGATTTTTTACCATGCACGTGAAGCACTGTTGTGTGTACGGAGATCAATGGCAGCTGGTCTTAAAAAGGAGCGAGTGTTTTAAAATATTTTTAAAAAAACTTAAAATCCACGCTTCACTTTTGGGGAACAGAAAATTTGTTTTATTTCCCTGGAAACAAGGGAAATGTGCAAAGGCGGATAGTACTGTAGGGTGCATTTAAAGAAGCACATAGTAGTACACAGCTAGAATGAACATTTCTGAGCTTAGGTACCTCCGAGTTGGCATCTGGGCTGGTGTCAAGTGCCAATTTCTGGCTTGCTGTGTGGAGATACTCCTAGATGAATCTGTGACTTAAATCATCAGTGCATTTAACCTAACTCTTAGTCTATCATCCCAATCCATCTCAAATAACCAATCCAATCTGACGTTCAATCTTTCCACCACTTAAAAAAAAAATTAAGTTATATCCCCTCTAAAGCATTATTTCTCCAATAGTATATAGTTCTAATTCTCAGGCCTATCTTCCTAACCAAGAGGGTAGCAAAATACTGCGGATGTTGGAAATCCAAAATAACAACAGAAAATGCTGGAAAAACTCAGGTGGTCAGGCAACCCGAAACGTCAACTCAAATTTCTCTCCACGGATGTTGCCTGACCTGCTGAGTTTTTCCAGCATTTTCTGTTGTTATTCCTAACCAAGAGGTTGGGTATAATTCTGGTAGCCCTTTCCTGCACCTTATCCATAGCACTGATTTATTTCATAGTCATAGAGTTATACAGCACAGAAAGAGGCCCTTCGGCCCATCGTGTCCACGCCGGCCATCAAGCCCTGTCTATTCTAATCCCATTTCCCAGCACTTGGTCCGTAGCCTTGTATGCTATGGCGTTTCAAGTGCTCATCTAAATGCTTCTTGAATGTTGTGAGGGTTCCTGCCTCTACCACCCTTTCAGGCAGTGAGTTCCAGATTCCAACCACCCTCTGGGTGAAAAAGTTTTTCCTCAAATCCCCACTAAACCTCCTGCCCCTTACCTTGAAACTATGCCCCCTGGATATTGACCCCTCTACTAAGGGGAAAAGTTCCTTTCTATCTACCCTATCTATGCCCCTCATAATTTTGTACACCTCAATCAGGTCCCCCCTCAGCCTTCTCTGCTCTAAGGAAAACAACCCCAGCCTGTCCCGTCTCCCTTCATAGCTGAAGCACTCCAGCCCAGGTAACATCCTGCTGAATCTCCTCTGCACCCTCTCCAATGCAATCACATCCTTCCTATAGTGTGGTGACCAGAACTGCACACTGTATTCCAGCTGTGGCCTAACTAGCGTTTTGTACAGCTCCATCATAACCTCCCTGCTCTTATATTCTATGCCTCGGCTAATGAAGGCAAGTATCCCATATGCCTTTTTAACCACCTTATCTACCTGTCCTGCTGCCTTCAGGGATCTATGTACATGCACACCAAGGTCCCTCTGATCCTCTGTCCTTCCTAGGGTCCTACCATTCATTGTGTATTCCCTTGCCTAACCCAAAATGCATCACCTCACACTTTCAGGGTTAAATTCCATTTGCCACTGTTCTGCCCATCTAGCCAACCCATCTATATCGTCCTGCAGACTGAAGCTACCCTCCTCGCTATTTACCACCCCACCAATTTTTGTGTCATCTGCGAACTTACTGATCATACCTCCTACATTCATATCTAAATCATTAATGTACATGACAAACAGCAAATCATAATCATAATCAACTTTATTGTCATTGTTAGTGCACAAGTGCAGTACAACGAAATGTAGGCTTGCGGCTCCCGAGAGTGTACATTTAGATTAAGACATTTAAACATTCAACATACATTTGGCTTGTAATACATTAACATAAACATAACCATAATAAAGTGCATTGGCAGATGTGCAGGCTTTAGAGTTTATTTGTGGAGTTCAGTAGGATGACAGCCCTGGGAAAGAAGCTGTTCCTAAATCTGGTCGTACGGGTGCGAATGCATCTGTAGCGTCTCCCAGATGGCAGGAGAGCGAACAGACTGTGGCTGGGGTGGGTAGGGTCTTTGATGATGGACCGTGACCTCCGTAAACAGCGTTTCTGGTATATGTGCTCTATGGTTGGTAGCCGGGTGCCGGTAATGCGTTGGGCAGTTTTGACTACCCGCTGCAGGGCTTTCCGGTCATAGTAGCTACAGCTGCCATACCATACTGTGATACAGTTCGTCAGGATGCTCTCTATTGTGCAGCGGTAAAAGTTAGAGAGGATCAGGGGTGACAGGTTACATCCCTTCAGCCTCCTTAGGAAATATAGGCGCTGCTGGGCCTTCTTCACCAGGGACCGGGAGAGGTCTTCCATGATGTGGACTCCGAGGAACTTAAAGCTGTCCACCTTTTCCACCACAGCCCCATTGATGTGGATGGGTGTGTGACTTCCGCCTTTAGACTTCCTGAAGTCCACAATGATTTCTTTGGTTTTCTTGATGTTAAGGGCCAGGTTGTTATCGGCGCACCACTTCACGAGATGCTGGACCTCCTCCCTGTAGGCTGACTCATCATTGTTGGTGATCTGGCCTACTACCGTGGTATCATCCGCAAACTTGATGATGGTGTTGGAACCATGAACAGCCACACAGTCGTGGGTGAAGAGGGAGTAGAGGAGGAGGAGGGGGCTCAGCACACATCCCTGCGGCACACCACTGGACACAGGCTTCCAGTCACAAAAACAACCTTCAACCATCACCCTCTGCCTCCTGCCACTAAGCCAATTTTGGATCCAATGTGTCAAGTTGCCCTGGATCCCATGGGCTCTTACCTTCTTGACCAGTCTCCCATGCGGGACTGTCAAAAGCCTTACTGAAGTCCATGTAGACCACATCAACTGCACTACCCTCATCCACACACCTAGTCACCCCCTCGAAAAATTCAATCAAATTGGTCAGACAGGATCTCCCCCTGACAAAGCCATGCTGACTATCCTTGATTAATCCTTGCCTCTCCAAGTGGAGACTAATTCTGTCGCTCAGAATTTTTTCCAATAATTTCCCTACCACTGATATTAGGCTCACTGGCCTGTAATTCCCTGGTTAATCCCTACTACCCTTCTTGAATAATGGTACTATGTTAGCTGTCCTTCAGTCCTCTGGCACCTCCCCTGTGGCCAGAGAGGTTCTGAAAATTTGTGTCAGAGCCCCTGCAATCTCCTCCCTTGCCTCAGAGCAGCCTGGGATACATCTCGTCAGGGCCTGGGGATACATCTCGTCAGGGCCTGGGGATCTATCCACTTTTAAGCCCGTTAAAACCGCTAGTACCTCCTCCCTCAATACTAATTTGTTCAAGTATATCACAATCCCCCTGCCTGATTTCTATGCCTACATTGTCCTTCTCCATAGTGAACACAGATGCAAAATATTCATTTAAAACCTCACCTACATCTTCCGGCTCTACACAGATTGCCACTTTGGTCCCTAATGGGCCCTACTCTTTCCCTGGTTATCCTCTTGCCCTTAATATACTTATAAAACACCTTGGGATTTTCCTTTATTTTGCCCGCCAGTGTTTTTTCATGCCCCCTCTTCGCTCTCCTAATTTCTTTTTTAATTACACCCCCCCCCCCCTGCACTTTCTATACTCCTCTAGGGCTTCCACTGTTTAGTCCTTTGTATCTGCCAAAAGCCTCCCTTTTCCCCCCCTAATCCATTCTCATATATCCCTTGACATCCAGGGTTCCCTAGGCTTGTTGGTCCCACCCTTGACCTTTATGGGAACATGTTGCCGTTGTACACTATTTCTTTCCTAAAAGACTCCCACTGCTCTGATGTGGATTTTCCTACAAGTAGCTGATCCCAGTCCACTTTGGCCAGATCCTGCCTTATCATATTAAAATCGGCCTTCCCCCAATTTAGAAACTTTATTTCCGGTCCATCTTTGTCCTTTTCCATGACTACCTTAAATCTCACCGAATTATGGTCACTGTCACCAAAATGCTCACCTATTAACACTTCTACCACTTTCCCGGCTACATGCCCTAGAATTAGGTCCAGTACCGCCCCCTCTCGTAGGACTTTCTACATGCTGGCTCAAAAAGCTCTCCTGGATGCACTTTAAGAATTCCGCACCCTCCAAGCCTTTCACACTCTGACTATCCCAGTTAATACTGGAGAAGTTGAAATCCCCTACTATTATTACCCTATTATTTCTACACTTCTGAGATTTGCCTACATATCTGATCCTCTATCTCCCCCTGACTGGGGGCCTATAGTACACTCCCAGCAAAGTGCTTGCCCACTTTTTGTTTTTTAGTTCTACCCATATGGCCTCAGAGGAACCTGCCAAGATATCATCCCTCCTTACAGCAGTAATTGACTCCTTGATTAATATTGCGACACCCCCTCCTCTTTTACACCCCCCTTTGTCTCACCTGAAGATTCTATACCCCAGAATATTGAGCTGCCAGTCCTGCCCCTCCCTCAACCATGTCTCTGATAGCAACAATATCATACTCCCATGTGTTCATCAACACTTTCAATTCATCTGTCTTACAAGACTCCTTGCATTAAAATAAATGCCATCCAGCCTTGCCATACTCCCTTGTGCCGTTACATATTTGCTCTGCCTTCCAGGCTGACTTGTTTTTTCCTCTATATTTGGCTGTGCATCACCCCCTACTATAGCTCCACTCCATATCCCATCCCCCTGCCAAGTTAGTTTAAACAGTACTAGCAAACCTCCCCGCAAGGATGTTGGTGCCGTTCCGATTCAAGTGCAACCCGTCCGACTTGTACAGATCCCGCCTTCCCCAGAAACAGACCCAGTGATCCAGGAAACTAAAGCCCTCCCTCACCAACTCTTTAGCCACGCATTCATCTGCTCTATCCTCCTATTCCTATACTCACTAGCACATGGCACCAGGAGTAATCCAGAGATTACAACCTTTGACGTCCTGCTTTTTAATCTGCTACCTGGCTCTTGTTGCAGGACCTCATCCCTCTTTCTACCCATGTCATTGGTACCAATGTGAACCATGACCTCTGACTATTCGCCCTCCCCCTTCAGAATGCCCTGCAGCCGTTCAGTGACATCCTTGACCCTGGCACCAGGGAGGCAATGTGAAGGAATAGCCATGATTCAGAGAAATACACGATACCATGAACAGAATTCTAGTATTAACAAAAGACATACTGGCCTAGAAATTGAGTTTTGGCGCAGCCAGGGCTTTAGCGCCGGAAGTTAGTGCCGGAGCTAAGTCGCGCTGGTCGGGCCCAAAATTCACCAATTCTGCGCCCAAACGGCTGCCGGCGCTGCTGAGAGCTGTTTGCGCCTGAAAACTGGCGCTACGCGCTGAATATCGGCGCTATTCCGGCGCTGCGGCGCCCGCTGCGGTGCGGCAGGTTCGGGAAGTGCAGGCCTCCTCCTTCCCTTAAGGAGGAGCTGCCTGCACCCGGCCGCGGCCCGCGAAAATCTTTTTAAAAATGAGCCCGGCACCTCGGACAAGTGCCGGGCTTGCTTCTGTTCCGGGGGGGGGGGGGAAGTCCGGGGAGGGAGCTGCGGCCAGGCGGCCGGCGGGAAAGCGGCCGGCCGCCGCGGTGCCTTTAATGCGCCGGCGCAAAGTCATGTAAGACTCTGTTGCCAGAGTCTTAGTTGCGGCTGCCACGGGCGAGGCGGCCGCAACTGAATTTCGGCGCTGGGGCCCGTCGGCATGGCAACCGGGACGCTGCGCACACCGATGACGTCATCGGTGCCGGCGCAGCGCTACCGGTCTACCGCGGCGGAAGGGCCCCAGGCAATTTCGGCGCCGGCGCCAATTGCAGCGCTAGGCCCTCTAGCGCCGCAAAATCGGCGCTAAGGGCACTGAATTTCTAGGCCACTGGGTTTAAAAGACAAGTCTCAGCACACAGGCTGTAAACAGAAATACAGGCTTCTGAGAAAAGATCAGTTGATAACAAAGTTGCAAACAAGCTTTGAAATGGGAATTAGTTAAATATTCTAAAACAATGAAAGATTGGTGGTTCCAAAAGGTCTACAGTTTGCAACGAACACAATGGGAAGACCCAATTTAGGTGTTACAAAATAACACATTGAAACAGAAATACAAATATTAAAAGAGGCATGTGCCTTTGAAAACCATGACATCAATGTTGGATCCGTGGTTCAGTGGATATGCTATTATTAAATAATCACACGGATGCTGTACATTAACAAATAACAGGTCTTTACTGGAGGAGGGTAGTCTCTAGACTGGGGGTACAGAGGCATGCGCAAAGCTTATATACCGGTGTGGTCACTGCCAGTACTTACAGTATACAGGAGCTGTAAAAGTAGTTCTGACTTAAAGGCACATACACTACAATTCCTCCCCTTTTAGATTAGTAATACCCCTAATATTCAAATAACAATTAACATTTCAACATGTACATTAAACAACAAAAGTCCATTTATAAATTCAGTCTTTGGGGCGGCTTCCTGACCCTTTTGGGATAGTGCCTTTCCAGAGGTTCTTGTTCTTGGTGCAGAGGCGATTCTGACCCCTTTTCATCGGGTAGTTCATCAGGTTCCACTGCTACTGGGTCTGAAGTAGATGCTACCGGTATGTCGGGTTCATCCCCAGGTACTCGAGACATGGGGTTGACGCGTTCCTGTGACGCTAAGATCTGATCGACGTGGTGTCTCACAATGTTCTCCCCGACATGCACTGTGTACATTAATGGCCCCTGCCTTGTACATATCGTTCCGGGTTGCCACTTCTCTGTTCGATAGTCACGGGCCAAGACTGGTTGCCCTACATTGAAGCTCCTTGTCGGCTTCTCATTGATGTGCTGGAATTGTTTGTCCTCAACATTTCTTCACACATTTGGTCTGAGCAAGTCCAGACGAGATCTCAACCTTCGGTTAAAGAACATCATGGCCGGGGTCTGGTTGGTAACTGCATGTGTCGCGTTTCGGTAGGCTAATAAGAAATTGTCCATCTTATGCTGTAGTGGAATTTCATTGTCGCACATGGCCTTTATCGCCTTCTTAAAGGTTTGTACGAACCTCTCAGCCAATCCATTTGTGGCTGGATGATACGGGGCAGATGTGTAATGCCTTACCCCATTCCTTTTCATGAATTTTTGGAACTCGTCGGACACAAACTGTGGTCCATTATCAGAGCAAATCTGCTCTGGCAAACGGTTTCTGGCAAATATGGTCCGCAGGACTGCAATCGTTTTCTCTGTAGTGGTTGAAGACATTTTTATCACCTCAGGCCACTTTGAATGAGCATCCACTGCTATTAAGAACATTGAGTCCATGAATGGACCAGCGAAATCAATATGCACCCGTTGCCATGGAGAGGAGGGCCACTCCCATGGGTGTAGAGGGGCATGTGGTGGTGCATTTTGGACCTTCTGGCATCCTAAGCAGCTCTTAGTTAGGTCTTCGATTTGTTGATCGATTCCCGGCCACCACACATAAGCCCTAGCAAGGCTTTTCATTTTCACTCCCCCCAAATGACCTTCATGTAGCTCATTTAGCACTCTCTCCCTTAACTTGGGTGGAATCACCACTCTGGATCCACACATCACTGTCCCCTGGCATACTGACAGCTGTTCTCTTCTGGATGAGAATGCTGGCAACAGTGAGTTGCCACGTGTTGGCCATCCCCTCACCGTCAATTCACATACCCGTGACAGTGTCGGATCATTGCGGGTCTCCTTCTCTATATCCGCGTTTGTTACTGGCAATTGTTCAATTATTGACGAATAAAATATCTCGATAGGGTCCACTGCTGGTGCTTCCTCCACAGTAGGCAGTGGCAGGCGCGATAGCCCATCAGCGTTCCCATGCTGTTTCGTGCCTTTATATTCTATTTCATACTGATTCGCCCCTAGAAACAGAGACCATCTTTGTAACCGCTGTGCAGTCATCACTGGAACGCCCTTCTTAGGATTAAAGATGGAGACAAGTGATTGGTGGTCAGTCAGCAAGGTGAACTTCTGCCCATGCAGATAGTGGTTGAATTTTTTTACTCCCCATACTAGGCTGAGGGCCTCCCTGTCAATCTGGGCGTAGTTGCGCTCGGCTGAGGTTAGTGACCGAGACGCAAAGGCTACTGGCCTCTCCAACCCGTCTGGGAATTTGTGCGACAGCACCGCTCCAATACTGTAGGGTGATGCATCACATGCCAAACGAATTGGTAGTGCTGGGTTGAAATGGGCCAACACCTCTTTTGATGTGATCAATTCTTTACACTTCTGGAAAGCTCGTCTACGTTCGTCATCCCAATTCCATGGTACCCCTGTTTGCAGTAGGGTGTTCAGCGGGTGTAATACCGTAGACAAATTTGGTAAGAACTTGTGGTAGTAGTTTACCAGCCTGAGGAACGACCTCAGTTGTGACACATTTTCCGGTGCTGGAGCCTTGACTACTGCCTTAATCTTGTCAGGGGACTTATGTAACCCCTCTTCATCGATGACGTGGCCACAATACGAGATCTGTTTCTGGAAAAACTCACACTTGTGGCGATTAGCTCATAGCCCATACTCCTTTAATCTGGTGAGCACCTTCTCCAAGTTGGCGAGGTGATCACCGTCATTTCGCCCGTGACCAAGATGTCGTACAAATAACACTGGGTCCCTGGAATCCATTGCAGGACCTGATCCATCGCCCTTTGCCAGATAGCCGAGGCTACTCCAAACACCAGCTGGTTGTATTGATAGAGACCTTTATGAGTGTTGATCGTAAGGTAATGTTTCGAAGCTTCTTCTACCTCCATTTGCAAGTACGCCTGGGCTAGATCAATTTTGGTGAAGCGTTTACCTCCAGATAGCGAGGCGAAAATATCCTCAATTCGTGGAAGCGGATATTGCACCGTGTGAAGGACTGGGTTCACTGTCACCTTAAAATCCCCACAGATGCGGACCTTCTTTGGTTCCCCAGGCGTATTACTCAACGACCTCTTCATTACAGGAACGATGGGTGTAGCCCACTCGCTCCAGTCCACTTTGGACAGTACTCCTGAACGTTCCAATCCTTCCAGCCCTGCTTCAACAGCTGGTCTGATCGCATAAGGCACTGGTCTGGCCTTCAGAAACTTTGGGCTTGCATTTTCCTCTATTTTAATCGTTGCTGTTATTCCTTTTAGTGTTCCTAGTCCCTCCTGGAACACTTCTTTTGCGTCAGTTAGCATTTTTGACAGTTGTCATCCTTTTTGGCCTCAACCTTCAGTGCCTGTACGGAATGCCAATCTAATTGTATCTTCCGGATCCATTCACGTCCTAGCAGTGGTGGTCCTCCATTTGGCAATACATATATATCCATTTTAGGTATTTCCTGGCCTTTATATGTCACTTTCACCCTTATTTTTCCTTGGGGTAGACTTTTTGCCCTGTATACGTCTTCAAGACAATCTCTGTAGCTTTCAAGGGTATGTGTGAAAATAGCCGCTTGTAGTCTCTTTGATTTATGACTGTTAGAGCTGACTTTATGTCCAATTCCATTTCCACTTGGACTCCGTCTATCTTGAGTGTAACCCAGATAGTCTGGTGATCCTCCATTTCGGTTACCTTATGTAGTTTCAGACAACCCAGCTCCTTGATTCCGGAGTCTGTGTCCTTTTTCTGTTCGTCTGCACCACTGTCCATCACCTGGTGTACCTTTTTGTACTTCTCCTGTGGAGGTTTCTTACTGTTGGTTTTCTTCCCAGACCTGCAGACTCTTGCTATGTATCCTGCTTTCCCACACTGTCTGCACACTTGGTCCTTGAACCAACAATCTTTCTGGTCATGTGTTGTTCTGCCGCAGCGATAGCACTTCCCTGTTCCATAGGACATTTCATTGGTGCCATATTCTTGCGGTCTCCGTTGTATCTCTGCAGCGCCCCTTGCGGCTGCTTCGTGTGATACTGCCATACTGAAAGCTTTGTCCAGCGTAAGGTCCTTTTCTGATAGAAACCGTTTCTGGGTTCCTTCACTTTGTAGCCCACACACAAACTTGTCCCTTAACGTGTCTGCTAGTCCCGCTCCAAACTGGCAGTGTTTCGATAGCTTGCGCAGTTCCGTTAGGTACTCAGCATTGCTTTCGTCTTTGTGTTGGTTCCTTTTATGGAACTTAAATCGTTCTGCTATCAGCAGCGGTGTGGGGTTTAAGTGGTCCTGTAGGATTTCTACTATGCTTTCAAAATTCTTGTTTACCGGCTTCTCTGGGGTTATTAGATTTCGCAGTAACCCATAAGTTTTTGCACCCATGGAATTTAACAGAACCAGTGCTTTATTAACATCTGGCACTTCATTCGCCCTGCAGTACACCTCAATATGTTCCACATATGTCGCCCAATCTTTGATTCATTGTCGAACGTAGAGATACTGCCACTCTTCGGCATCCTTGGGTGTGCGTTAACTATCACAAATGGCGCCTCCTGCGCTTCCCATTCTTCTCCGCTGGCATAAAATGGTGTCTCCCGCGCTTTCCTTCCGTCCCGCGCTCGCCCTTCTTCTCTGCTGCGGCTTCTAAAAATGACGTCTCCCGCACTCTTCCTTTTTCTCCGCAGCTCAATGGCGTCTCCCGTGCTCTCCCTTCTTCTCTGCGGCTCAATGGCGTCTCCCCTTTCTTCGCCCCGCAGACCCTGTTCAGCCCGGGAGCACTGGCTGTGCTCTGCGCGTTCTTCTTTTCCTATTTTTCGACGCCGCTCAGTCTAGAACCCGGCTGTTTCTTACCCTCTCTCCGGTTTGTTTTATTTTCCTCGACGCCGCTCGGTGTTCAACCCCCGGCTGCGCCCTGCGCTCTTCACCCTCTGTCTTACCCCGTCGACGCTGCTCGGCTCTCTCTCCGCCGTCGGTCAGCTCCAGCCGCCGCTGCTCGGGATGGGTCTGCGCTGGACCTGTCGTCGGTCTCTTACTGCTCGTTGTGGCTGGGGAACCAAGCCCGGCTCTCCACAGCCTCCCCTGCGAAGTTAGATCTCTGCCTGACTGCTGGGCGGTTGCTCGTGGTCGACGCCCGTGTTCCTGGCCTCGACTATTTTTTAAATTTTTTTTTTATGTTGCAGGTAGATTCGAATCGACACTCGTCGCCACTGTTGGATCCGTGGTTCAGTGGATATGCTATTATGAAATAATCACACGGATGCTGTACATTAACAAATAACAGGTCTTTACTGGAGAAGGGTAGTCTCTAGACTGGGGGTACAGAGGCATGCGCAAAGCTTATATACCGGTGTGGTCACTGCCGGTACTACAGTATACAGGAGCTGTAAAAGTAGTTCTGACTTAAAGGCACATACACTACAATCAAGAAACCTGCTGGTCAAATAGTTTTATGTTAAACTTGGATGACAGGAAACACGATTAAATATGCAACCAATTGAGATAGCTAGACAACAAGTAAACACAGTTAAAGTGGTTTTGATTTAGATACAGTAAAAACCATACCAACAAGACTTAAGATATAACTTCAATAGAGACACCAAGCAATTGCGTTGTGTTTGTATTAAACTTGAAGCAGAACGGAGTCAAAATGTCTGCAAAAAAGCAGTTAAGTCAATTAAGAAATTAATGAAGAATCTTCGGGAAGAATGAAATCAAACAAAAACCATAGCTGTCATTGTTTTTATGATGGTTTTTGGAACACCGAAAAGTAGAGAAATAATTATGGATGCAATAGTTATAGGAGCAGGAGTAGGCCATTCGGCCCCTCGAGCCTGCTCCGCCATTTAATGAGATCATGGCTGATCATCCAAATTCAGTACCCTGTCCCTGCTTTCTCCCCATATCCCTTGATCCCTTTAGCCTTAAGAAATATATCCAACTCCTTCTTGAATATATTTAATGAATTGGCCTCTACTGCCTTCTGTGGTAGAGAATTCCACAGGTTCACCACTCTCTGGGTGAAGAAATTCCTCCTCATTTCTGTCTTAAATGGTTTACCCCTTATCCTTAGACTGTGACCCCTGGTTCTGGACTCCCCGACCATCGGGAACATCCTTCCTACCTCTAGTCTATCCAGTCCTGTCAGAATTTTATAAGTTTCAATGAGATCCCCTCTCATTCTTCTAAACTCCAGCGAGTATAAGCCCAATCGACCCAATCTCTCCTCATACGTCATTCCTGCCATCCCAGGTATCAGCCTGGTGAATCTTCGCTGAACTCCCTCCATGGCAAGAAAATCCTTCCTCAGATAAGGCGACCAAAACTGCACACAATACTCAAGATGTGGTCTCACCAAGGCCCTGTACAACTGCAGCAATACATCCTTGTTCCTGTACTCGAACCCTCTCGCTACAAAGGCCAACATACCATTTGCCCTCTTAACCGCCTGCTGCACCTGCATGCTTACCTTCAGCAACTGGTGCACAAGGACACCCAGGCCTCGTTGCACTTCCCCTTCTCCCAATCTATTGCCGTTCAGATAATAATCTGCCTTCCTGTTTTTGACACCAAAGTGGATAACCTCGCATTTATCCATGTTATATTGCATCTGCCATGCTTCTGCCTAATCACCCAACCTGTCCAAATCATCCTAGAGTTTCTCAGCATCCTCCTCACAGCACACACGCCCACCCAGCTTTGTGTCGTCTGCAAACTTGGAGATATTACATCTAGTTCCCTCATCTAGATCATTAATATATATTGTGAATAGCTGGGGTACAAGGACCGACCCCTGCGATACCCCACTAGTCACTGCCCGCCACTCGGAATAAGACCCGTTTATTCCAACTCTTTGCTTTCTGTCTGCCAACCAGTTCTCTATCCAAGTCAATACCTTGCCCCCAATCCCATGTGCCTTAACTTTACACGCTAATCTCTTATGCGGGACCTTATCGAAAGCCTTTTGAAAGTCCAAATACACCACATCCACTGGTTCTTCCTTATCTATTTTACCAGTTACATCCTCACAAAATTCCAGTAGATTAGTCAAGCACGATTTACCTTTTGTAAATCCATGTTGACTTTGTCCGATCCTGTCACTGTTTTCCAAGTGCTCTGCTATTACATCTTTTATAATGGACTCTAGCATTTTTCCCACTACCAATGTCAGGCTTACCGGTCTGTAATTCCCCATTTTCTCGCTACCACTTTTTTTGAATAGTGGGGTTACATTAGCTACCCTCCAATCCATGGGTACTGTTCCAGATTCCATCGAATGTTGGAAGATGATCAGCAATGCATCTATTATTTCTAGGGCCACTTCCTTAAGCACCATAGGATGTAGATTATCAGGCCCTGGGGATTTATCGGCCTTCAATCCCATCAATTTGCCTAACACCATTTCCCTACAAATACTGATTTCTTTCAGTTCCTCCCTTTCATCAGACCCTATGTTCCCCGACATCTCTGGGAGGTTATTTGTGTCCTCCTTTGTGAAGACAGAACCAAAATATGTATTTAATTGGTCTGCCATTTCTTTGTTCCCCATTATAAATTCCCCTGATTCTGACTGCAAGGGACCTACGATTGACTTCACCAATCTTTTTCTCTTCGCATATCTATAAAAGCTTTTACAGTCAGTTTTTATGTTCCCTGCAAGCTTACTCTCATTCTATTTTCCCCTTCTTAATTAATCCCTTTGTCCTCCTTTGTTGAATCCTAAACTGCTCCCAATCCTCAGGTTTACTACTTTTTCTGGCCAATTTATATGTCCTCTCCTTGGATCTTATGCTATCCCTAATTTCCCTTGTTAGCCATGGATGAGTCACCTTTTTTGTTTTATTTTTATGCCAAACTGGGATAAACAAATTCTGTAGTTCATCCATGTGGTCTTTGAATGTTTGCCATTGCCTATCCACTGTCAACCCTTTGAGTGACATTCCCCAATCAATCCTACCCAACACGCACCTCATACCATCGTAGTTTCCTTTATTATATTCAGGACCCTAGTCTCTGAGTCAACTACTTCACTCTCCAGCTTAATGATGAATTCTATCATATTATGATCGCTCCGACCCAAGGGGCCTTGTACAACAAGATTACTAATTAATCCTTTCTCATTACATAATACCCAGTCTAAGATGGCCTGATCTCTGGTTGGTTCCTCGACATATTGGCCCAGGAAACCATCCCGTAAACACTCCAGGAATTCCTCCTCCACAGTATTGTTACAAATTTGGTTAGCCCAATCTGTGTAGATTAAAGTCACCCATGATAACTGCTGTGCCCTTATTGCATGCTTCTCTAATTTCCCTTTTAATGCCATCCCCAACCTCCGCATTACTGTTTGGAGGTCTATATACCACTCCCACTAATGTTTTCTGTCCCTTGGTATTTCTCAGTTCTACCCATACAGATTCCACATCATCAGAGCCAATATCCTTCCTTACAATTGTATTAATCCCTTCTTTAACCAGCAATGCTACCCCACCTCCCTTTCCTTTTTGCCTATCTTTCCTGAATATTGAATACCCCTGGATGTTGAGTTCCCAGCCTTGGCCGTCCTTGAGCCACGTTTCCGTAATCCCAACCAAATCATATTCGTTTACCTCTATTTGCGCAGCTAATTCATCCACCTTATTACGAATGCGCCTCGCATTAAGACAAAGCCTTCAGGCTTGTTTTTTTAATGCTTTTAGACCTATTAGAATTATTATTTACTGTGGCCATGTTTGATCTGAACCGTTGGTTTCTCTGACAGCCACTTTTGTTTTTCTCCTTCCTATCTTTTGCTTTTATCCTGGTTTCCCTTTCCTCTGTCTCCCTGCTCAGGTTCCCAACCCCCTGCCATTTTAGTTTAAACCCTCCCCCAGAGCACTAGCAAACACTCCCCCTAGGACATCGGTCCCGGCCCTGCCCAGGTGCAAACCGTCCGGTTTGTACTGGTCCCACCTCCCCCAGAACCGGTTCCAATGTCCCAGGAATTTGAATCCCTCCCCCTTGCACCATTCCTCTAGCCACATTCATCTGAAATATCCTTCTATTTCTTCTGACTAGCATGTGGCACTGGTAGCAATCCTGAGATTACTACCTTTGAGGTCCTATTTTTTAAATTTACCTCCTAACCCCCTATATTCCGCTTTTAGGACCTCATCCCGTTTTTTTATCTATATCGTTGGTACCTATATGCACCACGACAACTGGCTGTTCACCCTCCCCTTCCAAAATGTTCTGCAGCTGCTCTGAGACACCCTTGACCCTTGCACCAGGGAGGCAACACACCATCCTGGTGTCTCGTTTGCGGCCGCAGAAACGCCCATCTATTCCCCTTACAATAGAGTCCCCTATTACTATAGCTCTACCCCTCTTTCCTCCTGTCCTGTGCGGCAGAACCACCCCTGGTGCCAGGAAGTTGGCTGCTGCTGCTTTCCCCTGATAAGCCATCCCCCTCAACAGTATTCAAAGTGGTATATCTGTTTGAGAGGGGGATGTCCACAGGGGACTCCTGCACTACCTGCCTGCGCGTACTACTCTGCCTGTTGGTCACCCATTCCCTTTCTGCCAGTGGAACCTTTACCTGCAGTGTGACCAACTGCTTAAATGTGATATCCACGATGTCCTCAGCATCGTGAATGGTCCAGTATGTATCCAATCGCAGCTCCAGCGCAGCAATGCGGTCTGCCAGTAGCTGCAGCTAGATACACTTCCTGCACACATGGTCGTCAGGGACACAGGAAGTGTCCCTGTGTTCCCACATCGTGCAGGAGGAGCATGCCATGGGGCTGAGCTCTCCTGCCATGACTTACCCTTTAATTAATTCAAATTAAATTAAATCAAATCAATCCCACCAATTACACTACAGTTAAATGATATACTTAAGGGCCCTGGTTTACCAACAGTCCCCGCTACACCACAGAGAGCCTAGAAACTATAAACCACAGAGTTAAAGTTTAAAAAAGAGAGAAATACTCACCAACCAATTACTTACCTGCTTTCTGGTGACATCATACTTCGATTACTTTTTACTTCTCTCCCTCACTCTGAGCTCAGAGCTCTGAGATTGGTAAGCCTACCTGAGCCTCGCCGCCGCTTTTAACCTCGCTCCGCTGCCGCCTCGCTCCTCACAGGTCCGCTGCCGCCGCCACTCTGAGACCTACCTGAGCCTTGCCGCCACTTTTAACCTCGCTCCGCCTCACTCCTCACAGGTCCACCGCCGCACTGAGGCCTACCTGAGCCTCGCCGCCGCTTTTAACCTCGCTCCTCACAGGTCTGCCGCCACTCTGAGGCCTACCTGTGCCTCGCCGCTTCTTATAGTCACCGCCGCCTCGCTCCTCACAGGTCCGCCACTGCCGTTGAATTGATAGTAACATAGAAAGCATTCAAACAGAGGGATCAATAAAAACAATTAGCCGACATCAGCAGAGAACATCAAAGCAGAAACCAAAGCCAAAAGGGTATGAAAATAAAACCTTTTTAACAGAACGTCAGAACAGGCAGGGTGTTTTTCAACTTTCCAGAGGCATCTCTGTAAGTTTTGAACTATGAGTCTCAGGTATATCAAAGTGATTGATTTTTGGTGGAGGTTCTGGATTTAGAAATAAGAAATGTTCTGGATTTAGAAATAAGTAAGAAATAAGAAATATAACAAAGTAAAGATTTGAGAATAAGGATCTCTGAGAAATAAGAAATGTAAGCTAATTGTACTTTGAATTGTTAATGTTGCGACTGATTCAACAGATGTTAACTGAATGCCGGCTGTTAAATAAAACTATATATTTTTAGAATTGTCTCAAAGAGTGAATCTGTATAGACTCGCAAACCCACAAATTCGGTACACTCTTTTGGAAGGAGTTGCAGAAATCTGGGGGATATTCCAGACCCTCATAATATCCAGAAGGTTACAGTCTAGTTCAACTTGTTAAAAGTACTATCCGGAGGACGGTAACATCTTTAGTCATTCCTTTCCTTTAGGGAGGAATAGTCTGAACATTTAGACTCATTTAAGCATCTTATGGAATTCGGCTATCTCTAACTTAAGTTGAGAGTGAACGTCTGGGGAATACGCCTGATCTGGGATGGCCCAAAAGGGCTAGGACTGTAATTAACCCTTCAGCAACATACCATCCTGGAGTCACGTCTGCGGCCACAGAGACTTATATCTGTTCCCCTTACAATAGAATTCCCTATCACTATTGCTCTCCCACTCTTTCCTCCCCTCCTGTGCAGCTTAGCCACTCGTAATGCCACGGACTTGGTCCTTGCTGCATTCCCCTGAGAAACCATCTCCCCCCATCAGTATCTAAAATGGAAAATCTGTCAGAGGGAGATGGACCCAGGGGACTTCTGCACTACCTTCCTAGTTCTTTTACTCTGTCTGGCGGTCACACATTCCCTGTCTGCCTGTGCACTCTTTACCTGCGGTGTGACCACCTTGTTAAACGTGCTATCCACAAAGATCTCAGCTTCGCGGATGCTCCACAGTGACTCCAGCCACAGCTCCAGCTCCGAAATGTGGATTTCAAGCAGCTGCAGCTGGAGACACTTCCTGCACATGTGTTCACCCTGGACACCTAAAGTGCCCCTGACTTCCAACATAGCACGGGAGGCACACTCCACACTGCCAAGCTGCTCTGCCATGTCCTACCCTTAATTTACTCCCTTTAAATTAAAGAATATTAAATACACTAGGGACCTTACTTCCTTTTAAACACTACTTACTCTAAACTAGAAATCTTACTTTAATGACTGGAATGTAGAAATACTCATCGCTGGTTCTCTGTCCCCTCTTGTGCAGTTTTCTAGCTCCTGCTCTCCTGGAAGCTGACAAAGATAGAAAAAGAAAGGAACACCTACCTCACTCACCAAACTCCCAGCTTAACACTCTGTTTCAATCTGCACTCCATGACAAACTGCACTCTAGCCTCCCTTATTTATACTGCTGAGATTTAAATAAGTGAGCTCTCTGGCAGTTACAGAACCAGATTAGACCACTTAATTAATTAATTACACTCACCTGCTCTCCAGCACAGAGCTTGCTTAGCCCTGCCCAAGCCTGGAAGAAACTTAAAACTTAAAACAGTAAATTTAAATGCTAATTGCAAGCACACAAGACTAGAATTTATAGAACTAAGAGATTAACCTTTAAGATTCACTCCCTCACTCACCAAACTCGCAGCTTAACACTCTGTTCCAATCTGCACTCTTGAGGTGGGGGAGAAGGCCATAGAAAAGAAGTAGTAATACTGTAGAACAATTTTCTCTATACAAATTCAGATTCTGATACAATGGGGGGAATTTTAACCCCAAAAAACAGGCGGGTTGGGGTTGGGTGGGAGGTTAACGTGTTAAAAATCTGAACCCTGACCCCAACCTGCCCACTTCTGGTTTTAACGGAAGCGGGATGGGGGCCGAGCAGCCAACCCGCTCCCAGGAGGGGGGGTTGGCACTGTAAATATTATAATGAGGCTGCGAGCCTCATGTTAAAGCTCCATTTAAAATTTAACTGGGCAGCTGGGTTTCACGGGTCTCGGGGAACTCCAGCTAAAGGAAGGTGAGGACTGCTGGATTCAGGAGTTAAGTGCACTTCCACTTAACCTGCTGTGTCCAGCACCCTACCACGCCAATCCCTCGCGATCGGACACCCACCGACCTTTCCGATCTTCTCCCCGAGGCCTCCGATCCCCCCCTTGGACCGGTCTCCGACTCCCCCCCCAATCTCCAACCACCCACCCACCCGATCTCTGAAACCACCCCCCCACCATCCAGTCTTCCGCAACCACCCCACCCCCCTCCCCGCCCACGATCCATGGCCCCCTCCCTCCTCCAACGATCCCGGCCTTCCTCCTCTCTGCTCCGCAGGCCTATCCACCCGACAGTCAGCCAGCCTCTCAATCTGTCTGGCTACCTGCTTAAAAGAACAGATGGATGTTGGAGATACTGGGGGTGGGGGGAAATATTTATGCAGGTTCTGTGGGAGCGGCAATCTATAAAGTGCTGGATGGAATGTTTTGCATATTCAAAGTGATCCCAACAGATTTTAATTTGATTGTTGAGCAATTCAAACTGTCAGTGGGGCTAGAAAAACAAGATATCAAATGCGATAGCAAAATACTGCAGATGCTGGAAATCCAAAATAACAACAGAGAATGCTGGAAAAACTCAGCAGGTCAGGCAACATCCATGGAGAGAAATTTGAGTTGATGTTTCGGGTTTGCCTGACCTGCTGAGTTTTTCCAGCATTCTCTGTTGTTATTTAAGATACCAAATGCTGCTGATTCTTATCAAATGAGTCATATCAAGATACTAGGCAGAGCAGCCACCATCCACGCCTAAGGGGCTGTTGCAGACAAGAAAATAGTATACCAAAGACAAGGGTGAATAGACATCTTCTGTGCAACATGAAAGGAGTTGGCAGCACATATGCAGGAAAAGGTTAAGAAGGACAGAACCCTTCACATTCCACACACCATTGTTTCATACCTAAGTAATATATTTAAATTAATTGCAGTGTTTACTTTGGCCCATAAATTTTTTAAATTCCTGTTACCTGAAGCCACTATCTGATTTAAAAAGAAACCAACATAAGAAAATGCTGAGTGAGCTTATCCTATCCATAAGCAGAGACATAATATGCTTTAACCTTCATTCTTGTGTAGTTCTGATCTCTGGAGAATGGTGTCCATGCATTCACTCCTTCCGATTACACTAGGGTGACCATAGGTCCCAGTTTTCCGGGGAGAGTCCCCGGATGAGGTATTGTGTCCCCCGAGCAAACAATATCCCCGGAAGAGTCCCCGATTCACAAAGCCCGTCCCCGAAGTGTACCCCTGGGCAGTGAGTGTGCCCCCCGGGCAGTGAGTCTACCCCTCGGCAGTTAGTGTACCCCCCGGGCAGTGAGTGTACCCCTGGGCAGTGAGTGTAGCCCTGGGCGGTGAGTGTACCCCCGGGCAGTGAATGTACCCCTGGTCAGTGAGTGTACCCCTGGTCAGTGAGTGTACCCCTGGGCAGTGAGTGTACCCCTGGGCAGTGAGTCTACCCCCTGGGCAGTGAGTGTACCCCTGGGCAGTGAGTGTACCCCTGGGCAGTGAGTGTACACCTGGGCAGTGAGTGTACCCCTGGGCAGTGAGTCTACCCCCTGGGCAGTGAGTGAACCCCTGGTCAGTGAGTGTGCCCCTGGGCAGTGAGTGTCCCCCTGGGCAGTGAGTGTACCCCCCGGGCAGTGAGTGTAACCCTGGGCAGTGAGTGTACCCACCGGGCAGTGAGTGTCCCCCTGTGCAGTGAATGTACCCCCTGGGCAGTGAGTCTACCCCCTGGGCAGTGAGTGTACCCCTGGGCAGTGAGTCTACCCCTGGGCAGTGAGTCTACCCCCTGGGCAGTGAGTGTACCCCTGGGCAGTGAGTGTACCCCTGGGCAGTGAATGTACCCCCTGGGCAGTGAGTGTACCCCTGGGCAGTGAGTCTACCCCCTGGGCAGTGAGTCTACCCCTGGGCAGTGAGTGTACCCCTGGGCAGTGAATGTACCCCCTGGGCAGTGAGTGTACCCCTGGGCAGTGAGTCTACCCCCTGGGCAGTGAGTCTACCCCTGGGCAGTGAGTCTACCCCTGGGCAGTGAGTGTACCCCTGGGCAGTGAGTCTACCCCCTGGGCAGTGAGTCTACCCCTGGGCAGTGAGTGTACCCCTGGGCAGTGAGTGTACCCCTGGGCAGTGAGTCTACCCCCTGGGCAGTGAGTCTACCCCTGGGCAGTGAGTGTACCCCCTGGGCAGTGAGTGTACCCCTGGGCAGTGAGTGTACCCCTGGGCAGTGAGTCTACCCCCTGGGCAGTGAGTGAACCCCTGGTCAGTGAGTGTACCCCTGGGCAGTGAGTGTCCCCCTGGTCAGTGAGTGTACCCCCCGGGCAGTGAGTCTACCCCTGGGCAGTGAGTGTAACCCTGGGCAGTGAATGTACCCCCGGTCAGTGAGTGTCCCCCTGGGCAGTGAGTGTACCCCTGGGCAGTGAGTCTACCCCTGGGCAGTGAGTGTACCCCTGGGCAGTGAGTCTACCCCTGGGCAGTGAGTCTACCCCCTGGGCAGTGAGTCTACCCCTGGGCAGTGAGTGTACCCCCTGGGCAGTGAGTCTACCCCCTGGGCAGTGAGTGTACCCCTGGGCAGTGAGTCTACCCCCTGGGCAGTGAGTGTACCCCCTGGGCAGTGAGTGTACCCCCTGGGCAGTGAGTCTACCCCCTGGGCAGTGAGTGTACCCCTGGGCAGTGAGTCTACCCCTGGGCAGTGAGTGAACCCCTGGGCAGTGAGTCTACCCCTGGGCAGTGAGTCTACCCCCTGGGCAGTGAGTCTACCCCTGGGCAGTGAGTGTGCCCCTGGTCAGTGAGTGTACCCCCTGGGCAGTGAGTCTACCCCCGGGCAGTGAGTGTACCCCTGGGCAGTGAGTCTACCCCCTGGGCAGTGAGTGTACCCCTGGTCAGTGAGTCTACCCCCCGGGCAGTGAGTGTACCCCTGGGCAGTGAGTCTACCCCCTGGGCAGTGAGTGTACCCCTGGGCAGTGAGTGTACCCCTGGTCAGTGAGTGTACCCCCTGGGCAGTGAGTCTACCCCTGGGCAGTGAGTCTACCCCCTGGGCAGTGAGTGTACCCCTGGGCAGTGAGTCTACCCCCTGGGCAGTGAGTGTACCCCATGGCAGTGAGTCTACCCCCTGGGCAGTGAGTGTACCCCCTGGGCAGTGAGTCTACCCCTGGGCAGTGAGTGTACCCCATGGCAGTGAGTCTACCCCCTGGGCAGTGAGTGTACCCCTGGTCAGTGCGTCTACCCCCGGGCAGTGAGTGTACCCCCTGGGCAGTGAGTGTACCCCCAGGGCAGTGAGTCTACCCCCTGGGCAGTGAGTGTACCCCCTGGGCAGTGAGTCTACCCCTGGGCAGTGAGTGTACCCCCTGGGCAGTGAGTGTACCCCCTGGGCAGTGAGTCTATCCCTGGGCAGTGAGTGTACCCCCTGGGCAGTGAGTCTACCCCTGGGCAGTGAGTGTACTCCTGGGCAGTGAGTCTATCCCTGGGCAGTGAGTGTACCCCCTGGGCAGTGAGTGTACCCCTGGGCAGTGAGTCTACCCCCTGGGCAGTGAGTGTACCCCTGGGCAGTGAGTCTACCCCCTGAGCAGTGAGTGTACCCCCGGGCAGTGAGTCTGCCCCTGGGCAGTGAGTGTACCCTGGGCGGTGAGTCTACCCCTGGGCAGTGAGTGTATCCCTGGGCAGTGAGTCTACCCCTGGGCAGTGAGTCTACCCCCTGGGCAGTGAGTGTACCCCTGGGCAGTGTGTCTACCCCTGGGCAGTGTGTCTACCCCTGGGCAGTGTGTCTACCCCATGGCAGTGAGTGTCACCCTGGGCAGTGAGTGTCCCCCCGGGCAGTGATTCTACCCCCTGGCCAGTGAGTGTACCCCTGGGCAGTGAGTGTACCCCTGGGCAGTGAATCTACAGCTGGGCAGTGAGTGTACCCCCGGGCAGTGAGTCTACCCCCTGGCCAGTGAGTGTACCCCTGGGCAGTGAGTGTACCCCTGGGCAGTGAATCTACCGCTGGGCAGTGAGTGTACCCCCGGGCAGTGAGTCTACCCTCTGGGCAGTGAGTCTACCCCCTAGGCAGTGAGTCTACCCCTGGGCAGTGAGTGTACCACCGGGCAGTGAGTGTATCCCCTGGGCAGTGAGTGTACCCCTTTGCAGTGAGAGTACCCCTGGGCAGTGAGTATACCCCCAGGCAGTGAGTCTACCCCCTGGGCAGTGAGTGTCCCCATGGGCAGTGAGTTTACCCCCCTGAGCTGTCAGTTTGCGGTTCTAAAGCTAAATTAAACAACAACTTGTACAATGGCCAGGGTGACTCACTGTGCATGCGCGAGTGGACGGTCTTTATCGCGTTGTGCCGATTGTGCTTTCTGAGTTTCCGGCCGGGCTCGTGCTGCTGGATTGTCGGCGCCAGATGTGCCTGGGAGCACGGCAACCGGAGCGGGTGAGGGAGAGGCCACGGTGGGGGCGGGGGGGCGGTGTGGGCCTGGTCACAGTCACTGGGAGAAGGGGGGACGGGCTAATCTGAGACAATGTGCCCTCTGCTTATTGACCCTTCGGTTTCTCCCCTATCAACTCTATCAAAACCCTTCATGATTTTGAACACCTCTATTAAATCTCCTTTTAAACTTCTCTACTCTAATGAGAACAATCCCAGCTTCTCTAGTCTCTCTACATAACTGAAGTCCTGCATCCCTGGTATCATTCTCGCAAATCTCCTCTGCACCCGCCCCAAGGCCTTCACATCCTTCCTAAATTGCGGTGCCCAAAGTTGGACACAATACTCCAGCTGAGGCAGTGACTTGTCTGTTCTGACTGACCTGCTTGCTGTGGTTTCCACCATTTTCTTGTTTTTGTTTTGTTTTAGATTTGCAGCTTTTGCTTTTCAATTGTATTTTTTTTAAGCTGTTGCTCTGTTGAATTGTACACCTGTGACCTTCTTGATAGATCTCTTTGGTAAATTGACTAACATGGCAGACATTCCCAGTGCTAGCCTGGCAGGAGTCAGTGCATCAAAATTGAATGCCAAAGTGACTTTGATGGTTCCCCGCTAGTGCTGACTGGATGTGCGCTGGAGGTTATACATTAGCCTCTTTGTTAAAACCTCAGCTTTCTTAGGCAGTGTCTACTATCATTCGCAGACCATTGTGCCGAGTGTGGCACAACTCGCTGGGGGTGAAATGTCAGTTTTTCAGTCTGGAAAGGAGGCATCTGCGGAGTGATCTTATAGTTATACAAGAACATAAGAATAAGAACATAAGAAATAGGAGCAGGAGTAGGCCAATCGGCCCCTCGAGCCTGCTCCACCATTCAATAAGATCATGGCTGATCTGATCCTAACCTCAAATCTTCTATCACTCTCCATCCACCCGAACCCATGTGATCTCCCGGGAGAGGCGAAAAACCAGATAAAAAACCCAATGGCCAATTTGGGAGAAAAAATCTGGGAAATTCCTCTCCGACCCATCTAGGCGATCGAAACTCGTCCAGGAGATCACTCTGTCCCTATATTTTCTACAGTACTTACCTTCTGTAAAGGCGATCTCCACCCCAGCCAGAAACAGGAATAAAACCATCTCCTGAAATCTAACACAGAATTAGAACACAGTAGGAGCAGAACCAGGCTACACGGCCCCTGGGCCCGCTCCGCTACCCACAGGGCCATGACCATTCCGAACCTAGACTCATGTCCAATTTCCTGCCTGCTCCCCGTAACCCTTAATTCCCTTTACTTCTAGGAAACTATCGATTTCTGTTTTAAATTTATTTAATGATGTAGCTTCCACAGCTTTCTGGGGCAGCAAATTCCACAAACCTGCCACCCTCTGAGTGAAGAAGTTTCTCCTCATCTCAGTTTTGAAAGAGCAACCCCTTATTCTAAGATTATGCCCCCTAGTTCTAGTTAAGGGAATGGAGAAGGTAGTTCTAGAATATTATTTTAGATTAAATAGTGAGAGTAGGACAAGGTGATACAGGTTCAAATTAATAATAGGCAAATTTAGAACTGATATCAAGAAATTCATTGAGTGATCAACCACAACAACTTGCATTTATATAGCGCCTTTAATGTAGTAAAACGTCCCAAGGCACATCACAGGAGCGTTATCAAACAACATTTGACACCGAGCCACGTGTCAGCTGTGGCTCAGTGGGTAGCACACTCACCTCTGAGTTGTGGGTTCAAGTCTCACTCCAGGGACTTGAGCACATAAATCTAGGCTGACACTCCAGCGCAGTGCTGAGGGAGTGCTGCACTGTCGGAGGTGCCGTCTTTCGGATGAGACGTTAAACCGAGGCCCCGTCTGCGCTCTCAGGTGGATGTAAAAGATCCCAAGGCACTATTTCGAAGAAGAGCAGGGGGAGTTATTCCTGGTGCCCTGGCCAATATTTATCCCTCAACCAGCATAGCTAAAAAAAACAGATTATCTGGTCATTATCACATTGCTGTTTGGTGTGTGCAACTTGGCTGCCGCATTTCCTACATTACAACAGTGACTGTACTTCATTGGCTGTAAAGTGCTTTGAGACGTCCGGTGGTCGTGAAAGGCAATGTATAAATGCAAGTCTTTCTTTCTTGAGATATTAGGGCAGGTGACCAAAAGCTTGGTCAAAGAGGTAGGTTTTAAGGAGCGTCCTAACAGAGGAGAGAGGCGGAGAGGTTTAGGGAGGGAATTCCGGAGCTTAGGGCCTCAGCGAATGTAATAAATTTTAGGAAGTATAGTGGAACCGAAATCACTGGAATCTTTTAAGAAACGATTGGATATTGAAATGGAGAGACTATAGGATTTTTCTGGGTGGATGAATTAAAATGAGCCGAATGACCTTCCTCCTCTGTGACTATTTTGTGATCCTGCGGCGTGATATAAGGGTCAACTTTTTCTTGCTCTTGCTGCGCTGTCAATTCCAGTGTTACTGGAGCACTGACTGCACCCCCCCCCTTTTAAGTTTCTGCTAAAATAGGTTACAGACTGCAGCCTCTGCAGCAATGCTAGTGAGATATGAAGACCAGCAAAGCATTGCCCTTGTGTTGCGTTAGGCTTGAAATACGGTGGTGCTGAGCCCTTCATGTGGTGTCATGCTGCATGTCTGCGGCACATCTGGGGTGCCCTGCTGAAATTTCGGAGCATTCGTGGGACAGGTAGTAAGTGACGGCTAACTAGTACTTGCTAACTAGTACTTGTTCCATGGAAACCCAGTGTAAGCTCGAGGAACAGCACCTCATCTTCCAATTAGGCACTTTACAGCCTTCCGGATTCAATATCGAGTTCAACAATTTCAGATCATAACCTCGGCCCCCATTACATTTTTATATATATTTTTTATCCACACCTTTGTTTTGTGTCCTTCCCCCTTTTTTTCTCTCCCACATGGCAGCTGTCTCTCATTCTGCCAGCGCATTTTACACCTAATCTAGAGCCGTCTTCTGTCTCTTTACTAGTCCTATCACCAGCTCGTCTCGTTTTGAATACCTCTTAATGTCTCTTCACTTCTCTTTTGTTCTCTCCCAGCCCCCAAACTGGCCTTTTAATCTGTTTCATTTCCTGTGTTTTTTCAGTCCTGATGAAGGGTTTCGACCTGAAACGTTGACTCTATGGGGTCGATTTTCCTGGAGCCGTCAGGCGGGGTTTCAGGCGTGTGTCGGGGGGGGGGGAAATCGTGAATTTGGGGGTCCCGACACCATCCCGCCCAAAACCCCGCCCCACACAAGTTTCAGGGGCGGCGGGTACCCACCCCGCACTGGGACCCGCCGACCCCAGGCGGGAAGGGATTAGTGCCAATTAACTGCCTGTTAACAGGTAGTTAACAGGCAGTTTTTAGCCTAATCCCTATTTTGAGGGGTTTCGTGTGGGATTCCCGATGGCTCCAAACCACGCCAGGTTAGAGCAGGCGGGCCGTCGGGTTGAAGGAGTTGGAGGGGTCGCGATGTCGGTGCTCAGTTGAGTGATGGGTGCATGAGTGCAAAGGTAAGTGTGTTTGGTGTGTCTAAAGTGTGTAAAGAAGTTTTACTTACCTGTACTTACCTTAACAGCCTTTCTTCCTGTAGCCGTCGGGAGCCCATCACTCAGCCGGCACTTAAAGCTGAACGGCTGCGATCTGTGAAAAGTGACAGCCTTCAGCTTTGAGTGCTGCTGAGAGTTCTAACTGAGTCTGTGCAGAAGGACTCGGGTTAGACCTCAGACTGTCAGTGTTTCACAGCTTCAAACAGCTGTGAAACACTGATATTTCATCTGTCAAGAACTCTTGACAGATGAAATTTCAGTCTGTGACGTCACCTGTTGCTGGGTGGCCCTTAATTGGCCTGCTGAGCCCACTGGGCGGGCTCAACAAGGTCAATCAAGGGAAAATCACGCGGATTGGCCAGACGTTGAAGTAGGCGGGTCTAAAACCTGAAAGTTGTAGTCCCGCCTTCTTCCCGACAGCTTCAGGAAAATCGACCCCTATATATCTCTCCATGGATGTTGCCTGGCCTGCTGAGTTTTTCCAGCATTTTCTGTTGTTATTTACTACTTGCTAATTTGTTTTGTAATGGCCTATTACCACCAACGTTAGGCTTAACGCCAACACCAATTTACATGTAAATCAGGGATTCAAGTTTTAAGGACACCCAAGCTGAACTGGGCTTAAATCCCCTCTCTACCATTACTATAACAGAATGGTAAGTTCTTGGCTTATTGACCAGGCTGATTGATTGGTTCACAGTACATAAATTCACTCAATTAAAAAAAAAGATGAACAATTTGCCACCTGTGTAAGTACTTCATTGGCTGTAAAGTGCTTTGGGACTTCCTAAGATTGTAAAAGGCGCTGTATAAATCAAGTTCTTTTCTTTCTAATGTTGACACAAAATTCAGGACAACAAAGTGACTTGAAAGTGCTTTTGATAGCACTGTACTAATGGTTACATTTCAGCAACAATAACAACATGCATTTAAATAGCACCTTTAACGTGGTATTAGTCCCAAGGTGCTTCACAGGAGCGTTATCAAACAAAATTTGACGCTGAGCCACATAAGGAGATATTAGGACAAGTAGCTTTTAAGGAATGTTTTATGGTGGAGAGGATTAGGCAGGGAATTCCTGGGCTTAGGACCTAGGTAGCTGAAGGCCCGGCTGCCAATGATGTGGCGAAGCAAATCGGGGATGCACAAGATGCCAGAATTGGAGGAACACAGAGATCTCAGAGGGTTGTAGGGCTGGAGGAGGTTACAGAGATAGAGAGGGGCGAGGCCATGGAGGGATTTGAAAAACAAGGATGAGAATTTTAAAATCGTGGCGTTGCTAGACTGGGTAGGTCAGCGAGCACAGGGGTGATACGTGAACGGGACTTGGTGCGAGCCAGGTTACGAGATGCAGGGTTTTGGATGAGCTCAAGCTGACAGAAAGTGGAGGATGGGAGGCTGGTCAGGAGAGCGTTGGAATGCAATGGGTGGGGGACTTCAATGTCCATCAGCGGAGGCTGGAAATCTGAAATAAAAGCAAAAAATGCTGGAAATACGCAGCAGGTCAGTCGGCATCTGTGGAGAGAGAAGCAGAGTTAACATTTCAAGTCGATGACCTTTCATCATAAGAACATAAGAAATAGGAGCAGGAATAGGCCATTTGGCCCCTCGAGCCTGCTCCGCCATTCAACATGATCATGGCTGATCTTCTACCTCAACGCCACCTTCCCACACTATCCCCATATCCCTTAATTCTCTTTGTTCCCAAAAATTTATCGACCTCTGTCTTGAATATACTCAACGACTGAGCATCCACAGCTCTCTGGGGTCGAGAATTCCAAAGATTCACAACCCTTTGAGTGAAGAAATTTCTCCTCATCTCAGTCCTAAATGGCTGACCCCTTATTCTGTGACTGTGACCCCTGATTCTAGACTCCTCAGCCAGTGGAAACATTTTCCCAGCATTAACCCTGTCAAGCCCCTTAAGAATCTTATGGGGGAGAAATTCAGTTGGCTGCGCCACCCATTAGCACCTTAAGAGGGCGCTAAGTGGGTCGCAAGCCAACTGGTGCCCGGGCGCGGCACTGTCCACGCCTCCCGCTAAATTCCGCGGGACGCTAGTGGTGGCGCTAGCCGTTAGCGCTGCGCCGCTACTGATGACGTCATCAGTGTGCGCAGCACCCCACTGACGCCCCGGCCGCGATATTTGGGAATGCCCCCTGATTTACCGCCGGACGCTATGTCCGACCAGTTCAGGGGGGCCTACCTGCGGCCGGGGAGGCGCAAATTAAAGGAGAGGTGCGGGGTGGCCATTTTTGTTGTTGGCCGCCTGTCAGCACCTGCCTGCGCTCCCGTCCCCGGCCTCCTGTACCAACCCCCCCCCCGCGGAGTGCCGGCTGCGTTCCAAGAGCCCGGCACTTCTCCTTGGTGCTGGGCTCTTTTGCCGGCACTCGCAATCCTCAGGGGCCCGGGCTGCACAGGCCCCTCCCCTTTAAGAAGGGGAGGAAGGCCTGCAATACCGCAGCGCGACGTGCTGCAGCGTGTGGCGCTGCGGCACATTGCGCCACAATATTCAGTCGCAGCGCCCCAAGAGGGATGCGGGGCGCCTCCAGTAGCGCCGTGCTTCCCTTTGGGGCGCTACCACTCAATTTCTGGCGGGCGGCCGCGAATGCTTCCGGGGCGCTACTTTTAGCGCCCTGGCGAGGCTGGCGCTCCAAACGGGGCTATACTCAATTTCTTCCCCTATATGTTTCAATTAGATCACCTCTCATTATTCAGGTCCAGCTGGGTGGGACTGCACTCGTCTGGTTGCATTCTTATCTATCTAATCGTAGCCAGAGAATCACCTGCAATGGCTTCTCTTCCCACTCCCGCATGGTTACCTCTGGTGACTGGGCACACCCAGCCTAGTCGACCCTGCTATGATCTGAAATTGTTGAAGTCTGGAATAGTCGAGTCTGGAGGTAACAAAGCCATGGATGAGGGTTTCAGCAGCAGATGGGCTGAGGCAAGGGTGGAGATGGGCGATATTACGGAGGTGGAAGTTCGTAATGGAGAGGATATGGGGTCAGAAGGTGAACTCAGGGTCAAATAGGATGTCGAGATTGTGAACAGGCTAGTTCAACATCAGACAATGGCCAGGGAGGGGGGAACGGAGTTTGTGGCGGGCACCGAAGACAACAGCTTCGGTCTTCCTAATATTTAATTGGAAGGAATGTCTGCTCAACCAAGATTGGATTTCACAATGAATTCCATTGATCATCTTTTTCACACTGTTCCTGTCCATATTGTTTGATTTCTACATTCTGTAACATGATACTCCAACGGTAGTCTGGTATTTCAAGTGGAAAATATCAATTAATAATCAAATACAAAGTGCTTCCTTATATAGGCTATCTTATCATTCAAGTTAAAGTAGATTTTGAAAAAGAACCAATAAAACTAATACAGGAGAATATATCCTTCTACTGTTCACAAGGTAATTACAATGAGGAAGGTCATTCGGCCAATCTTAATTCATCCATCCAGAATTGTGTCTATTTCAGATTTAATTTAATTTAAATTTAATTTAAAGTAATATTCCAGATTTACCTTTTCCATACCCTTAACTATCTTGTATACTTCTTCAATGAAATCACCTCTTAGGTGCCTCTTTTCTAGTCTGAGAAGTCTGTTTTTCAGTCTTTACTCATAATTCAGACCCCTGATGCTACAGATCAGCCTTGTGGCTCTTCTCTGTGCTGTCTCCAGTGCTTGACTGCCTCTCTTATGTCTCAGAGACCAGAACTAGAGGCAGTAATTATGGTGGGGTCTGACTAGAGCACTCTACGGTTTGATCACGACTTGCCCTGACTTATATTCTATTGTTTTGGCTATTTAGTTCAACATTCTATTGCCTTTGTTGATTGCTGCTCTGCAGTGTTGAGACATGTTAAGGATTGCGTCATGTTGAGACATATTGTTGGAGCAGAGTAGAAGTAATTTTATCTGCATTGAACCGTACCATAACTGACCTGGGGGTACTTGGTACTGACATTGGGTGCCCAATATGGAAGTTGATGTCACTCACCTTGACAAGGGATTTTATTTTTAATGGTGCTTATGACATGCAGTGTCAGATCACCTTCCCTTTTCAGGTATGCAACAACAGCAACTTGCATTTATATAGCGCCTTTAACGTAGTAAAATGTCTCAAGGCGCTTCACAGGAGCGTCATCAAACAAAATTTGACACCGAGCCACATAAAGAGGTATTAGGACAGATGACCAAAAGCTTGGTCAGATATAGGTTTTTAAGAAAAGTCTTAAAGGTGGAGAGAGAGGTAGCGATACAGGGGTTTAGGGAGGGAATACCAGAGCTTAGGGCCTAGGCAGCTGAAAGCATGGCTGCCAAAGGTGGAGCGATGAAAATCGGGGATGTACAAGAGGTCAGAATTGGAAGAACGCTGAAATAATAAAGGGAGGTAGGGCATCAAACATGCCGAGCTACAAAGTTGCCTCTTCACTCTGTAAATTGATACTGGCATTAAAAAGGAAAAGTGTTTCATTTAGAGGTTTGGGTTATTTAGAGGCCTCTGTACTCTAGCCAACCTCAGGAGAGGTTGCACCATTGTGAAAGTTTCAATTCCCCACACCAGCCATCCTTGTAGTTTCTCTGAGTGAAATTTTCAGTTAGTCTAAGTTTTGTTTTTTTGGGCCATGCTTCCTAGGTTTAAAACTGCACACTCTCAGGACCTTAGCAATGGTCTGGAAGAAGGCCTTTCAGTAGAAAGGCTGTACGTACTGCAAGGAGCCCTAAAGTATCACTAGGTTCTCCTGATGGCTCAGTGAGTTTGTGCAACGATTAGCTAAGCCGTGAAGAGCAGGAAAGGCCCCAAGTTTGGTCCGTGGTCAGAGTCATGGTAGCTGATCTTAGCCAGGGCAGCAGTGGGTGCGCCCACTGCCCTCAGCAACCCATATTAGAGAAGAGAAAATGCTCCTAATTGTAACCCCTGCTGGACGGATGATCTTTGTGATTGCCACTTGTGTCAGGAAGGTGTTAGGTGCGGTGGAACTGTACACAACAGGAATCAGTCATCCTTGGGAGAGGAGGGAACAAAATAAAGCTTAAAGTGCTGAAAAAATCGAAGTAAAAAGAATGTTCAACCACACTAAAAACTAGCTGTGGCAGTAAATGGAAAACGTGAGTGGTCAGTGCCCGCCTGTGCAGCTGGCCTGTATCCGTGGGTTATTATTTGTTGCTCTGCATATGTAGGTTACTTCCACAATGAAGTCCTTTGATTAACTTTTTTTCATAAACCGTTCCCACCCAGAAACCTACAAAATCCTACACCTCCCTCCCTGACTATGTTTATTATCTTTAGTCAAGGACCTGTTTGCTGCGTGATTTCTACATTTCAGTAACATTACACTCCACTTGCATTTTGGTACTTCAAGAAAAGGCACTGCTCGGTGTAGCCACCTTTATCAATAAAGTGTTTCAACTAGATTTTGTAAAAGAACCAATAAACTTTTAAGCATCGAATAAATGCCTTAGTACATAGAGGTAGTCATTAAATTCAAGAACGTGACTACCTCGCTCCAAGAAAATATTGCTGATTGTATAGTTATAGTTAAGCTTTCGGCACTTAATTCTAAGCTAATTGTTTCAGATTTCTTTACATTTTGGTCCTTTAGAGAACACTCATTGAAACAATGCAAGACAGTGGCATTTTTAGGAGTGCCGGAGATAAACAGCCAAAACCAGTTTTTCAAGGGAAAAGATTGGAAGAGGTGTGTCCAAATCTGTGCTCATGTATCAGTGCCATGGTCGCTGTCTGCTGCAAACAACAGCAAAGCACCAGGATTTGGCAGAAGTTCTCTTTTGGGAGGGTGGAAATAAACCATGGCATCACCGGAGACCACCAACGTTGACCCTCCATCAGGCTGTATAATTCCTGCAGGGACAAAATTACTAACCAGCATCCCGGATCTTCTAATGATGCCTGAACTTGTGAGTACAACAAAAACGATTGATTCAAAAAAAAAATTACAGAAAAAAAACCTTGTTTTGCCTCGCTAACATAGGATAGAACGTTCCATGTTACTCGATGATTTTTACGTCGATGTGCAGTTTCAATAGTGCCTGCTTTTTCTTTTAAAAAATCAACTTTGTTTGAAAAAGGGAGAAAAAAAAACCTCTCAGTTTTAATCAATTGACTCAATGCAAGTCACCGTGCAAACTGAAAAGAAGAAGCCAGGCATATCTTATTCAGTCAAGAGCAGTCAAGTAGCTTATCTGTGCTGACTAATTAATTCCAATTGTTGCACATCTTATACAACTGCACAAACTCCAGCTGCTGCGGGATTAACCGGAGTCAGTGCTTTCTTCAGTCAAGACAGAGTGAAAAGTGTATTCGACTGCAGTGACTGGTGTCACAGCCATCACTGCACACACTCACTGAATGTTATAACCTGTTTCATTAAATGCCACGGATCTACAAGTAGACCATTAATCGTGGACAAAATGAACTGGATACTGATATTTTTATTATTATGGTATCATTTGAATCCAGTGACAGTTCAGATGGTGAGAGCTGTACACATGATCATAGAATGTTACAGCCCGTTTGGCCCATCACGTCTATGCTGGTGTTTTTCTCCGCCTCAGCCATCCAGTGCTTGATACCATACGCTTTCAGTGTTCCCCAATTTAAGATCATTTATGGATTCAGCTTTAACATTTAAAGGAAATGCGTGCTAAGAGACCTGTGGCTCCTTGAGAGAAATTGCTGCACGATACAACAATGTGCATTTATATAGCACCTTTAATGCAGTAAAATGTCCCGTAGCGCTTCACAGGAGCGTTATCCCCCCACCTCTCTTTGCTCCTTTAAGATACTTCTTGTCGGACAAAAAACTGACAGCGAGCCAAAGAAGGCGATATCAGGGAGGGTAACTAAATGCTTGGTCAAAGAGCAGGTTTTAAGGAGTGTCTTAAAGGAGCAAAGAGAGGTGGGGGGATAACGCTCCTGTGAAGCCTCGGGACATTTTACTACATTAAAGGTGTTAAATAAATGCATGTTGTTGTTGTTGTATCGTACAGCAATTTCTCTCAAGGAGCCACGGGTCTCTTAGCACACATTTCCTTTAAATGTTAAAGCTGAATCCATAAACTACCTTAAATTGGGGACTATGGGAGAGGCAAAGGCTTAGGGGAGTGTAGTGTATGTGCTTTAAGTCAGAACTACTTTTTACAGCTCCTGTGTACTTGACATGAAGAATAGATTTGCCTTTCTAATCTAGGCTTTATTAACTTAAAAATCCTGTAGCACATCTTTCAACACCCAGTCCCAACTAAAGGCTGGAAAGAACTGAATTTAAGATGGCCACCACAAATCACATGACATCAACTACCAATGAGATTACAGCATATATCCCAAGGCAGGAAACAAACAACCAATCACAATACTTCTTACTAAACATAAAGAATAATCACTACATTCACCCCTCCTTTTAAAATATACTCCAACCTAAATAACCTTTACAATTTATAATTAATTATTTACAACTAAAACTATGCACAGACAAAATAAAACTATTCAACATGACACAATACTAAGTGAGCAACAACAAATAGTAACATTGCACATAAGTATTAAGTATCTCTCAACTAAAACAATATAATATAATATTTCAACAATTTTAAAACATTACTATCAATTTAAAAGTCCATTTTCAATCGGTCGACCAGATATCTTGTTCATGTCGACCTTCTTAACCTTGGTGAAATTCCTTGCCCTCCCACACCAGGAGACACAGAAGTATCTTCTGCAGGAAGGCTATCCATATCCCGATTTTCAACGGTTTCCAGATTAGAAACCCCATCAGGAGGTAAACTGGGATGGTCATGAACATCCATCGAGGGCTGACTAATAGAAGTATAATTATCTGCAGTCGGATTGGAAATATTCATAGTATCTGTAACAGCATCCACATTATCTGAATCATGACTATTGTTAATATCCTCAGAAGAGGGCTGGCCACCACAAGGAGCCAAGTCTTTAATTGAAACGGTACTTTCTTTCCCATCTTGGATTCGAATATGAGCATATTGGGAATTTGCCTCCAACAGCTCCACCTCCTCCACTAAAGGATCATATTTTGACAATCTAACATGGCGTCGAAGCAGCACAGATCCCTGCATAGTAAGCCATGAAGGTACCGAATATCCCGTAGTAGATCTCCGCGGATAGTTAAAGAGCCTTTCATGGGGGGTCACATTAGTAGCCGTTGAAAGCAATGATCTAATGGAATGCAGGGCATCAGGCAGTACCATTTCCCACTGTGTATTCTTAAGGTTCCGGGATGTCAAAGCCAACATAACTGCCTTCCAGATCACCCCATTGTATCGTTTGCATTGTCCATTACCCTGGGGATTATGCGGGGTAGTTCTGCTAGTAGAAATTCCCTGACTCTGAAGGTATTCCTTCAACTGGGAAGACATAAAAGAACTTCCCTGATCCAAATGGATATACGCAGGCATCCCAAAGATGACAAAAAGTTGAGTCAGACATTTGATAACTGTAGCAGCTGATACATCTGCGCAAGGAAAAGCAAAAGGGAACCTTGAAAACTCATCCACAACAGTAAATATATATCGGTTTTGAGTAGTTGAAGGAAGAGGCCCCTTAAAATCGACGCTCAAACGTTCAAAAGGAGAAATAGCCTTTATAAGATAAGCTCGTTGAGGCTTAAAGAAATTCGGTTTACACCGAGCACAGATAGAACATGATGAAGTCATCCGCTTGACGTCTTCAACTGAAAAGGGCAAATTCTTACTGCGTACGAAGTGTATCGTCCTCGTAACCCCAGGATGGCATAAGGCATTGTGAAGGTTAATAAGCGTATCTCTGTGAATCACAGAACAATAAGCCCTCGACAGCGCATCAGCAGCAACATTATCCTTCTCCGGACGATAAACTATATCAAAATGGTAACATGCCAACTCAATCCTCCACCTCATTATTTTATCATTCTTAATCTTTCCAAAATGTTTGACATCAAACATAAAGGACACAGACTTTTGATCAGTTACCAACGTAAAATGTCGCCCCGATAAATAATGTCTCCATTTACGCAATGCTTCTACTATTGCATACGCCTCTTTCTCTATTGAAGAATGCCTTTTTTCACTATTGTTCAAGGTACGTGAGAAAAAGGCCACAGGTCTTCCATTTTGGTTCAGAGTAGCCCCAATTGCAAAATCAGAAGCGTCCGTCTCAATCACAAAAGGAACCTGCTCATCAATAGAATGCACAACTGCTCCAAGGATATCCTTTTTAAAATTATCAAAACACGTCCTGGCCTCCCATGATAGAGGATATGTCGTAACCCGAATAAGAGGCCGGATCTTCTGTGAAAAATTTGCAATCCAATTAGAATAGTAAGAAAACAGTCCAACAACTCGTTGCAAAGCCTTAGAATTAGTAGAACAAGGTAAATCAATCAATGGTCGCAGACGTTCTGGGTCTGGTTTAATCTTGTTTCCCGAGATAATGTACCCCAGTAGATTTACCTCAGTGGTCGAAAAGGTACACTTCTCTTTATTGAAAGTTAAACCAACTTTTTCCGCAGCTTGAAGGAATCTTTCTAAATTAGAATCATGCTCCACCCTTGATTTGCCACACACCGTGATGTCATCTAAGTATGAAAAGGTGTCAGAGAGAGAGTTATCACTTATAAAAGCATCCATTGCCCGTTGAAAACAAGCAACACCATTAGTAACACCAAATGGTATTCGGCAAAACTGATACAGCTTTCCACCAGCCTCAAAGGCCGTATATGGTTGATCCTTCTTAACAATAGGAATCTGATGATAAGCACTCTTTAGGTCAATAGTGCTAAAAACCTTATACTGAGATACTTTATTGATAAGCTCATCAATCTTAGGCAAAGGGTACGCATCTAATTGAGTACACCTATTAATAGTTTGGGAATAGTCTATCACCATTCGTTTCTTATGTCTCTCGTTAGTCGTGACAACTACCTGTGCCCGCCAAGGCAAACAACTAGGTTCAATGATTCCTTCCAATAAGAGACGTTGAACTTCAGAATTAATAAATTCTCTATCCTGACTGCTATACCTTCTTGACTTGGTAGCAATTGGCTTACAATCTGGCATCAAATTGGAAAAAAGTGATAATGGAGAAATGGATAAAGAGGTTAATCCACAAATAGATAAAGGTGGCTTAGTCCCTCCAAATGAAAGACTGAGAGACTCGTGTAACTGAAGCACATCATGACCAATCAAAATATCCGCACAGAGATTAGGCAAAACAGATAGGCATATATCAGTATACGTATTACCTAGAAGAATCAATTTCACAAGGCAACAACCAGCTACTTGTGAAGTGAGAGTCGTCTGAGCCATACACACCTGATAGGAAACAGGCGAAATTTTCAAATGCTTCTCCTTTGCAAACTGAAGACTTATAAAACTCTCGGTACTGCCCGTATCTATAAGGGCCTTCACTTCCAACCCATTAACTTGGGCCGTAACTATAGCTTTGTTTAGGCCATGAGCAAATGCAGCAGAAATTGATGCAATAAACGCCCTATCTAAAGGCTGAATAGTCACAGAGGAGGTAATTGAACCTGATGATTTACACACACGTGCGTAATGACCTCTCTTGCCGCATTTACTACACACAGCCTCCCGAGCAGGACACTTCAGACGAGGGTGCCGGACGTTCCCACAAAAATAACACTTCTGAATCCTAGAGGCAACAGCCGCTGAAGTAGAAACTGTTTCAGAATCTAGTAAACCACTCCTATTAAGTCCACATAATTCCTTTTCATCCGGAACTGCCGAAACCACAGTCACAGGCCGATTAAAAAGAGCATAAGAATCCGAACTTCTCTGAGCCACATCCAATGTAGAAGCTTGCTCAAAAGCACTCTTAAGATCCAAAGTCTTATTTTCTAACAACCGCTGACGAATTGATCTAGACAGTAATCCATTAATAAAAGCATCCCGTACCGATTCTTCCTTATATTCTTCAGCCGTCACGGCCTTATAATTACAGTTAACACTAAAGCACCGAAGTGCTTGTAAATAAGTATCCAAAGATTCTCCCACCTGCTGCCTATGGGCAGATAGAAGGTGACGTGCAAATACCTCATTCTTTGGTTTAACAAAAATCTTTTCCAATGTAGAAATAGCCACTTCGTAAGTTTTACAGTCCAAAATATACTTATACACATCCGGAGCAATGTAGTTGATCAGCATATTCAGCTTATTTAGAGACTCTTGATCCAACACGCCCAAAAAGTTTTTAAATGTACAATACCAGTGTTTCCATTTATCATCCACTCCTGCAGAATTAGGGTCAGCATTGAATCGTTCTGGTTGAAGATATCGCTCCATTCTGACATAAAGTTAATAAATTGAAATGAAGAATAGATTTGCCTTTCTAATCTAGGCTTTATTAACTTAAAAATCCTGTAGCACATCTTTCAACACCCAGTCCCAACTAAAGGCTGGAAAGAACTGAATTTAAGATGGCCACCACAAATCACATGACATCAACTATCAATGAGATTACAGCATATATCCCAAGGCAGGAAACAAACAACCAATCACAATACTTCTTACTAAACATAAAGAATAATCACCACAGTACTGTAGTACCGGCAGTGACCACACCGTATATAAGCTGTGCGCATGCCTCTGTACCCCCAGTCTAGAGATACCCTCCTCCAGTAAAGACCTGTTATTTGTTTATGTACAGCATCCGTGTAATTATTTATCCACTGAACCACGGATCTAACAGTGGCGACGAGTGTTAATGCGAATCTAACTGCAACATAAAAAAAAAAATAGTCAAGTCCAGGAACACGGGCGTCGACCGCGAGCAACCGCCCAGCAGTCAGGCAGAGATCCAACTTTGCTGGGGAGGCTGTGGAGAGCCGGGCTTGGTTCCCCAGCCACAACGAGTAGTAAGAGACCGACGACAGGTCCAGAGCAGACCCTTCCCGAGCAGCGGCGGCTGGAGCCGACCGACGGCAGAGAGAGAGAGCCGGGCAGCGTTGACGGGGTAAGAAAGAGGGTGAAGAGAGCAGGGCGCAGCCGGGGGTTGATCACCGAGCGGCGTCGAGGAAAAATACTGCAAACCGGAGAGAGGGTAAGAAACAGCCGGGTTCTAGACTGAGCGGTGTCGACAAATATCAAGAGAAGAACGCGCAGAGCACAGCCAGGGATCACGGGCTGATCAGGGTCCGCGGGGCAAAGCAAGGGGAGACGCCATTGAGCCGCGGAGAAGCAGGGAGAGCGCGGGAGGCGCCATTGAGCCGCGGAGAAGCAGGGAGAGTGCGGGAGGCGCCATTGAGCCGCGGAGAAGAAGGAAGAGCGCGGGAGACACCATTTTGCGAAGCCGCAGCGGAGAAGACGGGCGAGCGCGGGAAGGAAGGAAAGCGCGGGAGACGCCATTTTGTGCCAGCGGAGAAGAAGGGGAAGCGCGGGAGGCGCCATTGGTGATAGTTAACGCACAACCAAGGATGCCGAAGAGTGGCAGTATCTCTACGTTCGACAATGAAGTCGAAGATTGGGTGACATATGTGGAACGTATTGAGGTGTACTGCAGGGCGAATGAAGTGCCAGATGCTAATAAAGCACTGGTTCTGTTAAATTCCATGGGTGCAAAAACTTATGGGTTACTGCAAAATCTAATAACCCCAGAGAAGCCGGTAAACAAGAATTTTGAAAGCATAGTAGAAATCCTACAGGACCACTTAAACCCCACACCACTGCTGATAGCAAAACGATTTAAGTTCCATAAAAGGAACCAACACAAAGACGAAAGCAATGCTGAGTACCTAACGGAACTGCGCAAGCTATCGAAATACTGCCAGTTTGGAGCGGGACTAGCAGACACGTTAAGGAACAAGTTTGTGTGTGGGCTACAAAGTGAAGGAACCCAGAAACGGCTTCTATCAGAAAAGGACCTTACGCTGGACAAAGCTTTCAATATGGCAGTATCACACGAAGCAGCCGCAAGGGGCGCTGCAGAGATACAACGGAGACCGCAAGAATATGGCACCAACGAAATGACCTATGGAGCAGGGAAGTGCTATCGCTGCGGCAGAACAACACATGACCAGAAAGATTGTTGGTTCAAGGACCAAGTGTGCAGACAGTGTGGGAAAGCAGGACACATAGCAAGAGTCTGCAGGTCTGGGAAGAAGACCAACAGTAAGAAATCTCCACAGGAGAAGTACAAAAAGGTACACCAGGTGATGGACAGTGGTTCAGACGAACAGAAAGGTGACACAGACTCCGGAAGCAAGGAGCTGGGTTGTCTGAAACTACATAATGTAACCAAAATGGAGGATCACCAGACTATCTGGGTTACACTCAAGATAGACGGAGTCCAAGTGGAAATGGAATTGGACACAGGGTCAGCTCTAACAGTCATAAATCAAAGAGACTACAAGCGGCTATTTTCACACATACCCTTGAAAGCTACAGAGATTGTCTTGAAGACGTATACGGGGCAAAAAGTCTACCCCAAAGGAAAAATAAGGGTGAAAGTGACATATAAAAGTCAGGAAATACCTAAAATGGATATATATGTATTGCCAAATGGAGGTCCACCACTGCTAGGACGTGAATGGATCCGGAAGATACATTTAGATTGGCATTCCATACAGGCACTGAAGGTGGAGGCCATAAAGGATGACGACGTCACACCTGGACGACTGTCAAAAATGCTAACTGATGCAAAAGAAGTGTTCCAGGAGGGACTAGGAACACTAACAGCAACAATTAAAATAGAGGATAATGCAAGCCCAAAGTTTCTGAAGGCCAGACCAGTGCCTTATGCGATCAGACCAGCTGTTGTAGCAGAGCTGGAAGGGTTGGAACGTTCAGGAGTACTGTCCAAAGTGGACTGGAGCGAGTGGGCTACACCCATCGTTCCTGTAATGAAGAGGTCGTTGAGTAATACGCCTGGGGAACCAAAGAAGGCCCGCATCTGTGGGGATTTTAAGGTGACAGTGAACCCAGTCCTTCACACGGTGCAATATCCGCTTCCACGAATTGAGGATATTTTCGCCTCGCTATCTGGTGGTAAACGCTTCACCAAAATTGATCTAGCCCAGGCGTACTTGCAAATGGAGGTAGAAGAAGCTTTGAAACATTACCTTACGATCAACACCCATAAAGGGCTCTATCAATACAACCGGCTGGTGTTTGGAGTAGCCTCGGCTCTGGCTATCTGGCAAAGGGCAATGGATCAGGTCCTGCAAGGGATTCCAGGGACCCAGTGTTATTTGGACGACATCTTGGTCACGGGCAAAAATGACGGTGATCACCTCGCTAACTTGGAGAAGGTGCACGCCAGATTAAAGGAATATGGGCTACGAGCTAATCGCCACAAGTGCGAGTTTTTCCAGAAACAGATCTCGTATTGCGGCCACGTCATCGATGAAGAGGGGTTACATAAGTCCCCTGACAAGATTGAGGCAGTAGTCAAGGCTCCAGCACCGGAAAATGTGTCACAACTGAGGTCGTTCCTCGGGCTGGTAAACTATTACCACAAGTTCTTACCAAATTTGTCTACGGTATTACACCCGCTGAACACCCTACTGCAAACAGGGGTACCATGGAAGTGCGATGACGAACGTAGACGAGCTTTCCAGAAGTGTAAAGAATTGATCACATCAAAAGAGGTGTTGGCCCATTTCAACCCAGCACTACCAATTCGTTTGCCATGTGATGCATCATCCTACGGCATTGGAGCGGTGCTGTCGCACAAATTCCCAGACGGGTTGGAGAGGCCAGTAGCCTTTGCGTCTCGGTCACTAACCTCAGCCGAGCGCAACTACGCCCAGATTGACAGGGAGGCCCTCAGCCTAGTATGGGGAGTAAAAAAATTCAACCATTATCTGCATGGGCAGAAGTTCACCTTGCTGACTGACCACCAACCACTTGTCTCCATCTTTAATCCTAAGAAGGGCGTGCCAGTAATGACTGCACAGCGGTTACAAAGATGGTCCCTGTTTCTAGGGGTGAATCAGTATGAAATAGAATGTAAAGGCACGAAACAGCATGGGAATGCTGATGGGCTATCGCGCCTGCCACTGCCTACGGTCGAGGAAGCACCAGCAGTGGACCCTATCGAGATATTTTATTCGTCGATAATTGAACGATTGCCAGTAACAAACGCGGATATAGAGAAGGAGACCCGCAATGATCCGACGCTGTCACGGGTATATGAATTGACGGTGAGGGGATGGCCAACACATGGCGACTCACTGTTGCCAGCATTCTCATCCAGAAGAGAACAGCTGTCAGTATGCCAGGGGACAGTGATGTGTGGATCCAGAGTGGTGATTCCACCCAAGTTAAGGGAGAGAGTGCTAAAGGAGCTACATGAAGATCATCTGGGGGGAGTGAAAATGAAAAGCCTTGCTAGGGCTTATGTGTGGTGGCCGGGAATCGATCAACAAATCGAAGACCTAACTAAGAGCTGCTTAGGATGCCAGAAGGTCCAAAATGCACCACCACATGCCCCTCTACACCCATGGGAGTGGCCCTCCTCTCCGTGGCAACGGGTGCACATTGATTTCGCTGGTCCATTCATGGACTCAATGTTCTTAATAGCAGTGGATGCTCATTCAAAGTGGCCTGAGGTGATAAAGATGTCTTCAACCACTACAGAGAAAACGATTGCAGTCCTACGGACCATATTTGCCAGAAACGGTTTGCCAGAGCAGATCTGCTCTGATAATGGACCACAGTTTGTATCCGACGAGTTCCAAAAATTCATGAAAAGGAATGGGGTAAGGCATTACACATCCGCCCCGTATCATCCAGCCACCAATGGATTGGCTGAGAGGTTCGTACAAACCTTTAAGAAGGCGATAAAGGCCATGTGCGACGAGGAAATTCCACTACAGCATAAGATGGACAATTTCTTATTAGCCTACCAAAACACGACACATGCAGTTACCAACCAGACCCCGGCCATGATGTTCTTTAACCGAAGGGTGAGATCTCATCTGGACTTGCTCAGACCAAATGTGCGAAGAAATGTTGAGGACAAACAATTCCAGCACATCAACGAGAAGCCGACAAGGAGTTTCAATGTAGGGCAACCAGTCTTGGCCCGTGACTATCGAACAGAGAAGTGGCAACCCGGAACAATATGTACAAGGCAGGGGCCATTAATGTACACAGTGGATGTCGGGGAGAACATTGTGAGACGCCACGTCGATCAGATCTTAACGTCACAGGAAGGCATCAACCCCATGTCTCGAGTACCTGGGGATGAGCCCAACATACCGGTAGCATCTACTTCAGACCCAGTAGCAGTGGAACCCGATGAACTACCCGATGAAAAGGGGTCAGAATCGCCTCTGCACCAAGAACAAGAACCTCCGGAAAGGCGCTATCCCGAAAGCGTCAGGAAGCCGCCCCAAAGACTGAATCTATAAATGGACTTTTGTTATTGAATGTACAAGTAAAAATGTAATTGTTATTTGAATATTAAGGGGGTATTATTAATCTGAAAAGGGAGGAATTGTAGTGTATGTGCTTTAAGTCAGAACTACTTTTTACAGCTCCTGTATACTGTAGTACCGGCAGTGACCACACCGGTATATAAGCTGTGCGCATGCCTCTGTACCCCAGTCTAGAGATACCCTCCTCCAGTAAAGACCTGTTATTTGTTTATGTACAGCATCCGTGTAATTATTTATCCACTGAACCACGGATCTAACAGGGAGGGAATTCTAGAGCTTAGGGCCTAGACGGCTGAGGGCACGCCTGGCAATGGTGGGGTGAAGGAAGTGGGGGATGCACAAGAGGCCAGAGTTTGAAGAAAGCAGAGGTCTCGGACAGTTGTGGGGCTGGAGGAGGTTACAGAGATAGGGAGGGCCAAGGCTGTGAGGGGATATGAACCTGAGGATGAGAATTTTATAATCCAGCCGTGGATGAACCGGAAGACAATGTAGGTCAGTGAGTTAACAACAGAAAATGCTGGAAAAACTCAGCAGGCCAGGCAACATCCGTGGAGAGAGAAATAGAGTCAACGTTTCAGGTCGAAACCCTTTGTCAGGACTGGAAAAGCACAGGAAATGAAACAGATTAAAAGGCCAGTTTGGGGGCTGGGAAATGGGGATGAGAGAACAAAAGAGAAGTGAAGAGACATTAAGAGGTATTCAAAACGAGACGAGATGGTGATAGGACTAGTGGAGACAAAAGACGGCTCTAGATTAGGTGTGAAATACGCTGGCAGAATGAGAGACAGCTTCCATGTGGGAGAGAAAAAAAGGGGGAAGGGCCAAAACAAAGGTGTGGATAAAAAATATATGTAAAAATGTAATAGGGGCCGAGGTTATGATCTGAAATTGTTGAACTCGATATTGAGTCCGGAAGGCTGTAAAGTGCCTAATCGGAAGATGAGGTGCTGTTCCTCGAGCTTACGCTGAGCTTCCGTGGAACAACGCAAGAGGCCGAGGACGGTGAGGTCTGAGTGGGAATGGGGCAGTGAATTAAAGTGACAGGCGACCGGAAGCTCGGGGTCACCCTTACGGACTGAACGGAGGTGTTCCGCAAAGCGGTCACCCAATCTTTGTTTGGTCTCCCCAGTGTAGAGGAGACCACATTGTGAGCAGCGAATACAGTATACTAGATTGCAAGAAGTACAAGTAAATCGCTGTTTCACTTGGAAGGGGTGTTTTGGGCCCTGGACAGTGGGAAGGGAGGAGGTAAAAGGGCATGTATTGCATCTCCTGCGCTTGCACGGGAAGGTGCCAGGTGAAGGAGAAGGGCTGTTGAGGGTGATAGAGGAGTGGACTGGGGTTTCTCGGAGGGTGCGGTCCCTACAGAATGCTGAAAGGGGAGGGGAGGGGAAGATGCATTTGGTGGTGGGATCATGTTGGAGGTGGCGGAAATGGCGGAGGATGATCCGTTGAATGTGGAGGCTGGTGGGGTGAAAGGTGAGGACAAGGGAAACCCTATCGTGGTTCCGGGAGGGAGGGGCAGGGGTGAGGGCAGAAGTGCAGGAGATAGAACGGACACGGTCGAGGGCCGTGTCAACCACGTTAGAGGGGAATCCTCGGTTGAGGAAAAAGGAAGACATGTCGGAAGCACTGGTGTGGAATGTGGCATCGTCGGAGCAGATGCGGCGGAGACTGAGAAACTGGGAGAATGGAATAGAGTTCTTACAGGAGGCGGGGTGGGAGGAAGTGTAGTCCAGGTAGCTGTGGGAGTCAGTGGGCTTGTAGTGAATGTTGGTCAATGACCTATCCCCAGAGATGGAGACGGAGAAGTCGAGGAGGGGAAGGGAAGAGTCGGAGATGGACCATGTGAAGGTGAGGGAAGGGTGGAAATTGGAGGCAAAGTGAATTAAATTGTCTAGTTCAGGGCAAGAGCAGGAAATCAGTGAGTTGATAGGTGGACAGGATTTGGTGTGAGTTAGGACATGGGCAGCATAGGTACTAATCTGATTTGGGAGATTTTGAATTCATCGATTAAACCGAGGTCCTGTCTGCCCTCTCAGGTGGACATAAAAGATCACATGACACTATTCGAAGAAAGGCAGGGGAGTTCTCCCCGGTGTCCTGGCCAATATTTATCCCTCAACCATCATCACTAAAACTGATTATCTGGCCATCATCACATTGCTGTTTGTGGGTCTTTGCTGTGGGCAAATTGGCTGCCGCATTTCTCTACATTACAACAATGACTACACTTTCAAAAGTACTTCAGTAGCTGTGAAGCGCTTTGGGACGTCCTAAGGTTGTGAAAGGCGCTATATAAATGCAAGTGTTCTTTCTTTTCTTTACCGAACCTCCCCCCCAATCCCCCCACCCCATGACATACCTGAGTGCTGGCAGGCGATCCTCCAGGCCGCTCGATCTTCAACTGCCGGCAGTAAATGTGGCCGAGCTCACCGCTGCCACTCCTGGGATGGCCACCCGCTCGCCCAGGTGGGAGTTAAAGTTCTCCCTAAAGAGTCAATAAAAATAGTTCCAGGGGTGTTTTTCTAGACATTTGGAAGCCCACTACCCCAACAATAACGTGCTTATAATATGAAAATATTTAGAGCGATCTTAACGTGAGAATTCATGCTATATTTCAGTGAAGGATAGAGAAGCCAATCAGTGCCAATGCACATACAGATGTTAAAATAAATGGATCATCCCAGTCATTAAGAAGAAATTGGCTACATAGATATCCTGAGGAGTCCCTCGTTTGGTCCACGACCCATTGCTGTCTAGGATGAGAGGAGAGGGTGGAGAGAGGGAGAGATCTAGAATCAACCACTGATTCGACTGCTTCCACATGAACGCCAAGTGGTAGAGTCTGGTTTTTCAAAATGTGCAGTACACCCAATGGCTGCAGCACTGGGGGAAGGAGCTCAACTCCTCCTTCTGTGGGTTGGAGGGCCATCCTATCCAGCAAATAGGATCCATGCAGACAGTACTGTTTGCAGCCAAGTTGTATGTGCTTCAATGCGGTGACAGAACTATTATTTAGGAGGAGGGGTTGCAGGAGCAGTTTATAATTCACTAGGGAAACTGTTAAAGTTGATTTAAAAAAATAAAAGTTAAAAAATCTGCTATTTGTTTCCTTCCTACAGGTTTTTGGTGGGTTAGTTTGGATCCTTGTGGCTTCTATTCAGGTTTCCGATAAAGATAGCCAAGGCTGGGTAATGTTTGTTTCCATCCTTTGCTTCGTGTTGACTCTGCTGCTGCTGTTATGCTACTTCACTGGATGGCCCCGAAGTTCAACGGCGTGGTGTTTCTTGGTAAGCGTGCGATCTGTCATCATATTAGGACTTTATACCGGGCAGAGTTATTTAGTTATTTATAGATAAATTACAAAGGCAAGTATAAAGATTGACCTTGAAATTGCTGGGCCAATTCAAGGCAACACCCACCCAGAAGGACAAGGCCAGCAGGCGCATGGGAACACCATCATCTCCAAGTTCCCCTCCAAGTCACACACCATCCTGACTTGGAAATTCCTTCATCGTCGCTGGGTCAAAATCCCAGAACTCCCTCCCTAACTGCACTGTGGGAGTACCTTCACCACACGGACTGCAGCGGTTCAAGAAGGCGGCTCATCACCACTTTCTCAACGGAAACTAGGGTCCCTGTGGAGGGGGTCTCCGATCCCTGTGGAGGGGGTTTGATCCCAGTGGAGGGGGTCTCCGATCCCTGTGGAGGGGGTTTGATCCCAGTGGAGGGGGTCTCCGATCCCTGTGGAGGGGGTTTGATCCCAGTGGAGGGGGTCTCCGATCCCTGTGGAGGGGGTTTGATCCCAGTGGAGGGGGTCTCCGATCCCTGTGGAGGGGGTTTGATCCCAGTGGAGGGGGTCTCCGATCCCTGTGGAGGGGGTTTGATCCCTGTGGAGGGGGTCTCCGATCCCTGTGGAGAGGGTCTCCGATCCCAGTGGAGGGGCTCTCCGATCCCTGTGGAGGGGGTTTGATCCCAGTGGAGGGGGTCTCCGATCCCTGTGGAGGGGGTCTCCGATCCCTGTGGAGGGGGTCTCCGATCCCTGTGGAGGGGGTCTCCGATCCCAGTGGAGGGGGTCTCCGATCCCAGTGGAGGGGGTCTCCGATCCCAGTGGAGGGGGCCTCCGATCCCAGTGGAGGGGGTCTCCGATCCCTGTGGAGGGGGTTTGATCCCAGTGGAGGGGGTCTCCGATCCCAGTGGAGGGGGTCTCCGATCCCAGTGGAGGGGGTCTCCGATCCCTGTGGAGGGGGTCTCCGATCCCAGTGGAGGGGGTCTCCGATCCCAGTGGAGGGGGTCTCTGATCCCTGTGGAGGGGGTTTGATCCCTGTGGAGGGGGTTTCCGATCCCTGTGGAGGGGGTCTCCGATCCCAGTGGAGGGGGTCTCCGATCCCAGTGGAAGGGGTTTGATCCCAGTGGAGGGGGTCTCCGATCCCAGGGGAGGGGGTTTCCGATCCCTGTGGAGGGGGTCTCCGATCCCAGTGGAGGGGGTCTCCGATCCCAGTGGAAGGGGTTTGATCCCAGTGGAGGGGGTCTCCGATCCCAGTGGAGGGGGTCTCCGATCCCAGTGGAGGGGGTCTCCGATCCCTGCGGAGGGGGTCTCCGATCCCTGCGGAGGGGGTCTCCGATCCCAGTGGAGGGGGTTTGATCCCAGTGGAGGGGGTCTCCGATCCCAGTGGAGGGGGTCTCCGATCCCTGTGGAGGGGGTTTGATCCCAGTGGAGGGGGTCTCCGATCCCAGTGGAGGGGGTCTCCGATCCCTGTGGAGGGGGTCTCCGATCCCAGTGGAGGGGGTCTCCGATCCCAGTGGAGGGGGTTTGATCCCAGTGGAGGGGGTCTCCGATCCCAGTGGAGGGGGTCTCCGATCCCTGTGGAGGGGGTCTCCGATCCCAGTGGAGGGGGTTTGATCCCAGTGGAGGGGGTCTCCGATCCCAGTGGAGGGGGTCTCCGATCCCAGTGGAGGGGGTCTCCGATCCCTGTGGAGGGGGTTTGATCCCAGTGGAGGGGGTCTCCGATCCCAGTGGAGGGGGTTTCTGATCCCTGTGGAGGGGGTTTGATCCCAGTGGAGGGGGTCTCCGATCCCTGTGGAGGGGGTTTGATCCCAGTGGAGGGGGTCTCCGATCCCAGTGGAGGGGGTCTCCGATCCCAGTGGAGGGGGTCTCCGATCCCTGTGGAGGGGGTCTCCGATCCCAGTGGAGGGGGTCTCCGATCCCTGTGGAGGGGGTCTCCGATCCCAGTGGAGGGGGTCTCCGATCCCAGTGGAGGGGGTCTCCGATCCCAGTGGAGGGGGTCTCCGATCCCTGTGGAGGGGGTCTCCGATCCCAGTGGAGGGGGTCTCCGATCCCTGTGGAGGGGGTCTCCGATCCCTGTGGAGGGGGTCTCCGATCCCAGTGGAGGTGGTCTCCGATCCCTGTGGAGGGGGTTTGATCCCTGTGGAGGGGGTTTGATCCCTGTGGAGGGGGTCTCCGATCCCTGTGGAGGGGGTTTGATCCCAGTGGGGGTGGGGGGGTTGATCCCAGTGTGTATAAAGTTCATACCTGGATTTCTCACACTAGTCTGCACTACCCACCAGATGCAGTATGGGAGTTATGCCATCAGATGGACTCAGATTTGCAAACCATTTCTACTGGGATAGATCCTTATCAGTGCTTGTTAACGTGACTATTGCTCTGAATTTTTATACTACTGGTTCATTGCAGGCAGCCTCATGGTGACGTCAGCAATGTTACTCAATTGGCAGTACATCAGTGCATTAACCACGTCATGGAGGCCCTATTCAGGTGACATCCTTCCTCACAGGCCCACCAAAGCAGAGATATAAAGCATTCAACTTTTACCGAGTGGCAGGATTCTCCTAAATCCAGGGTGCTGTTGATGATACACATGTGGCAATTAAAGTTTATTTTGCCAACTCCTTTAACATCAATAGAAAGAGTTATCATTGTTCAAATGTACAGCTTGTGTGTGATATGAGTTGCCTAATTCTACATGTTAATACCTGCTACCCTCGAAGCCTCGAAGCTGCCAGGATGCTTTTGTTCTATGTTGATCCACTATACCTGGATTATTCAGCCAGAGCAATGTGTCCCGAGGTTGTTCTGAGACGCGGTATTCCCCTTGCAACCATGGCTGATGACCCCACTCCGTCGTTCAAGGTCACCTGTAGGAAACAGGTACAACAAAGCATTATGCGCTACATGCATCTTAATTGAGTAAACAATTGGCATTCTAAAGTTCCCCCTTTCGGGTTTCTGGATAGGTTTGGGGAAGCCCTACAGTACAGCCCCGCAAGGATGGCCAGCATTATAGTGGCATGTTGCATGCTACACAACTTTGCAATTCAGAAAAGGATGTTCCTTCCATCTGCAGATGATGAAGAAGAAGTACAAGGCCATCTATCCCTGGAGCATGAAGAGATTGCCCAGGAGGGAGAAGAGGTTGCAGCAAGAGAGATTAAACAGGAAATCATCATCAGTTTCTTCCACTAGATAATAAGTAGTCAATCACTAGAAGCCAATGGCCCACTATGTCCCATCATTCAGACTACCAATAATTCAGAGAAAGGACCATTCTAACCATCAACATCAAATAAAATGAGAGCTGGAGGCTTCAATAAAAAAATACACAAGCACACCATTATGCAAGGAATTTCCAAAATTACATCAAGTACTGTTTATAATTCTTGTCACTGCATCTACCCTTGGTACCTAGAACCTTACTTACATGCAAAGTTAAGGGTTGATTTCCTGACCCTTGCACCTGGGGACTGAACATTCCATGAGAACGCGGTCTAGGGAAAAGGGACAGAGATCCAGATTGCCATGTCAATGCCCGTTAATGCTGCCCCAGAACTCCAAACAGGGTGCAGTGGGTCGGTTCCCGGCTTCTGCCCCTGTTTTTGTTTGGAATTCTTGCTGGGTACTCATGCACAGTAACATCCAGAAACAGCTGGTGTTGTGACCAGCCCCAGATCCGTCTTGACCACAAGAAAATTGTCTCTCTAAACCCTTACTCCTACTTGATGCTCCCTGACTATCAGGAGATTGAGAGGTGCCTAACTGGGACTTCACTGTTTGAGCCTTCAAGGACTAAGGTGACATTCATCTCAGAGATGCTGATATACTTGAAAGCTTGCTCTCTTGTACTTGCGAGTCTTGCCAGGCCTTGACATAAAGTCCCCTCATGTGCTGTCATGAGGGGGGGGCCGGAGGGATGGAATAACATTGTCACTATACTGAGATACAGAGACATCTTGAGTTAACACCCCTGGCAGCCCATGAGGTGCTGGGCACAGGTTCAGTTGCACTAATGATTGTCGCTTGAACAGACCACATTGTCTCATTTAAGTTCTAGAAGCCTTTTGAAATGGTGGCGGTAAGGCTGTTTCACACGGACATCCATGGAAGCAGCGTAGATGCCATTCCAGAAGCCATGACTGTCCTGAGATACTCCTGCTTTCACCTTGTTGCTGCAGACCTCTCTTGGACCACCACATGCTCCAGGGGAATCTACATGGCCTCATTAACTCCCTTCATGCTGTTGTAGCTGCGGATGGTGGGCTTTCCAGCTTATCCACCACCTGGAGCACATGCATGGAAACATTCTCCACTATCTGCACGTAAGTTTGCTGTTCCTGCTCCTTCTTGAGAGTCAAGCCTCAGAGATCAGGGTGCTTAGGCTCGAGAGACGAGGGCAGTTTTTTCTTCACTCTCCAGTGTGCTCCAGCTGGCTCTCCCTGCTTAGTGGTGCTCGATGCATCACCCTGTGATACTCCCGCTGACTCATGAATGAAATCATCCTGAGTAGATATATCTGGGTTGGTGCTGGAGAAAGTTAAGTAAGTAATGCTGGAGTTGGCCAGGCTTGTGCAGGAGTTGTCGAGCTGGAGGTGCCAAGCTGCTCTGGAAAAATGGTAATCGTCTTCTTGTGGAGCATCACCTCTGAGGGTTACAAAGGGAGGATGGACTCTCAAAAGTGACTTTGAGGATGTAACTGAGCAATGATAGAAGTCCTGACAATAATGCTGAACATCTGGAGACAAGTCACTGCACTGTCGACCATTCCAGCTGTTACCAACCTGTTCTGGCGACTTGCTTCCTACTTTCCTACCTCCCACTGTCCCTCCTGGCAGTATATCTCCTGCGGAGCTCAAGAGCTTCCTCCTTTTGCATACCTAACAGTCTGATGGTTGCCATTCCTCCCCCACAAGCAGTTTTTTGCCACTCAGCTCATCTGCTGCTGAAACCCTCATCCATGCCTTTGTTACCGCTAAACTCAACTATTCCAACGCTCGCCTGGCCAGCCTCCCACTTTCCACCCTCCATAAATTGAACTCATCCAAAACTCTGCTGCCCGGATCCTAACTCGCACCGAGCCCCGTTCACCCATTGGCTCCCAGTTCGGCAACATCTCGATTTGAAAATTATCATCCTTGTTTTTAAATCCCTCCATGGCCTCGCCCCTCCCTATCTCTGTAATCCCCTCCAGCCCTACAACTCTCCGCGATCTCAGCATTCATCTAATTCTGGCCTCTTGCGCATCCCTGATTTTCATCACTCCACAATTGGCGGCCGTGCCTTCAGCTGCTGAGGCACTAAGCTCTGGAATTCCCTTCCTAAACCTCTCCGCCTCGCTACCTCTCTCTCCTCCTTTAAGCCGCTCCTTAAAACCCATCCCTTTGCCCAAGCTATTGGTTACCAGTCCTAATATCTCCTTATGTGGCTCGGTGTCAAATCTTGTCTGATAACGCTCCTGTGAAGCGCCGTGGGACGTTTTGCTATGTTAAATGCACTATATAAATACAAGTTGTTGTTGTTGATTATGGGCAACCTCTTCCTTTACAATACAGGTTGAAAAAGGCACCTGATTGGCACAGCTTTCAATGTCACCCATTCCATGATTACAATGCTTTCAGGTGTTGGCTATGCAGCAATCTCTTCTCCTTTGAGCCTAACACTACCACCACTGGTCTGCCGGATTGCCTGCCTCTCTTCCGCGGCCATGTTCGCGCCCGGGTGGCCCTGGAGATGGAGCACGCGGTGTCCGCCGGTGCGCTTGAGTTTTTCCGCGACCGGTGGGCGCCGCGGGGACTGGAGTGCATCATCAACATGGAAAACCAAATGTTAATTTGATTTATTAAGTTTTAGTTGAACTTTTGTTTACAGTCCAATTTGGGTTTTTTGGGTATAAGCAAAAGAGTTACCACCACTGGTCTCAGGCACTAGGAGAGGTTATGTTTAGATTATAATGAACTTTTTAAAGATTCTTTTCTCGGTTTGTTTCCACAGGATGCTGTCTACCATGGCATGGCAGCTCTTTTTTATTTCAGTGCTGCAGTCCTACAGGCTAATTCTACAGTACGCCTACAACTTTCCAATGGAAAGACATACAAAACTGATGTTGCTGCCACGGTAAGCACACACTCTGTTAACCAAAATGGTGCAATCCTAACCGTTCCTTTTTTTCTTCTCAGCTTATGTCTCAAATCTAAATTATATATAAATAAAAATGTTGGCCTATATTTTCTGATTGTTATGCATACATTTTAAATGTGTCACTGCTGGCGTAACGATCTGAAAATCAAAGCCTTTGTGTTTAGTGCTTGTCTGCCACTTCAGATGTTACACTTCACAATGCTATGGGTGTATTGAAAAAAGCAGAGAATGAGCCAGCCATTTCCTGCTGCATTTTTTGACCTCGCTAACCCGGCCTCTCTCTCAGCTGCCAGAAATTTACAAGCAGCTGTCAATCTATAGAAATCTTCCCCAACAATTAGCCTCTACTTGATCTCAGGATGTTCCTATTTAAACCACTACCCCACATGCTACAATAAACTCAGATCCAGCTAAGTAGCTAAATGTCACAACTCTGCTCCAGACCTCAGCACTCACATGAACAACGCTACGAGATATCAGCTAATAATTTCTGACTCATAATGACCTGGTGAGATCTCTGCAAGCAAAACTGATGGGATAACTAAAGAAAGAGTAGGGCCTATTAGAGACCAAAAAGGAGGCAGAAAACGTGGGTATGGTTCTTAATGAATACTTTGTGTCTGTCTTCACAGAAGAGAGGGATGATGCAGACTTTGTAATTAAGGAGGAGGCGTGTGAAATATTAGATGCGATAAACATAGAGAGAGAGGAAGTATTAAGAGGTTTAGCATCTTTGAAAGTAGATAAATTGCCAGGCCCGGATGAAATGTCTCCCAGGCTGTTAAGTGAAGCAAGGGAGGAAATAGCAGAGGCTCTGATCATGATTTTTCAAACCTCTCTGGATACAGGCCTGGTGTTGGAGGACTGCTAACGTTGTAACATTGTTTAAAAAGGGAGAAAGGGATAGACCGAGTAATTACAGGCCAGTCAGCCTAACCTTGGTGGTGGGCAAATTGTTGGAAAAAATTCTGAGGGACAGTATTAATCATCATTTAGAAAGTCATGGTTTAATCAAGGACGCTCAGCATGGATTTGTTAAGGGTAGGTCATGTCTGACTAACTTGATTGAATTGTTTGAGGAGGTAACGAGGAGGGTCGATCAGGGTAGTGCGTTTGATGTAGTCTACAGGGATTTTAGCAAAGCTTTTTACAAGATCCCGCATGGCAGACTGGTCAGAAAAGTAAAAGCCCATGGGATCCAAGGGAAAGTGGCAAGTTGGATCCAAAATTGGCTCAGTGGCAAGAAGCAAAGGGTGTTTTTGTTACTGGAAGACTGTTTCCAGTGGGGTTCCGCAGGGCTCAGTACTAGGTCCCCTGCTTTTTGTAGTATATATCAATGATTTAGACTTCAATGTTGGGGGCATGATTAAGAAATTTGCAGATAATACAAAATTGGCCATGTGATTGATAGTGCGGAAGATAGCTGTAGACTGCAGGAAGATATCAATGGACTGGCCAGGTGGGCAGAATAGTGGCAAATGGAATTCAATCTAGAGAAATGTGAGGTAATGCATTTGGGGAGGGTTATCAAGGCAAGGGAATGCACAATAAATGGTAGGACACTGAGAAGTGCAGAAGATCAGAGGGACCTTGGAGTGCATGTCCACAGATCCCTGAAGGTAGCAGGACAGGTAGGTAAGGTGGTTAAGAAGGCATACGGGATACTTTCCTTTATTATCTGAGACATAGAATATAAGAGCAGGGAGGTTATGCTAGAACTGTATAAAACACTAGTTAGGCCGCAGCTAGAATACTGCGTGCAGTTCTGGCCACCACATTACAGGAAAGATGTGATTGCACTAGAGAGGGTACAGAGGAGATTGATGAAAATGTTTTCAGGACTGGAGAATTTTAGTTATGAGGAAAGATTGGATAGGCTGGGGTTGTTTTCTTTGGAACAGAGGAGGCTGAGAGGAGATTTGATTGAGGTGTATAAAATTATGAGTGGCCTAGATAGAGTGGATAGGAAGGACCTATTTCTCTTAGCAGAAAGGTCAATAACCAGAAGGCATAGATTTAAAGTAATTGGTCGGAGGTTTAGTGGGGATTTGAGGAGAATTTTTTTCACTCAGAGGGTGGTGGGGGTCTGGAACTCACTGCCTGGAATGGTGGTAGAGGCATCGTCCGAGTGAGGGACCGCAAGGCCGTCCGCATCACCCGCGCCATGACAGGAGCTGACGACTGCTGGACAGACCACCGCCTAATCTGTTCTGTCATCTCCATCAATGTAGCCCCAAAACAGCGGCGGCAACAGAAACAATGCCGCAGGAAAATTAACGCTGGAGCACTCAAAGACCCCGCTAAGAAAGCCCTATTCAGCCTGCGCCTCACAAACAACCTGACGACTCCCAGTGATGCAGAGACACAGAGTGCCCACAGCGTCTGGTCTGCACTCAAGGCCACCATAATCAGCATCTGTGAAGAGACGCTCGGTCACTCAACCAGGAAACACCAAGACTGGTTCGACGAGAATGACCAGGAGATCCAGGAGCTAATAAGCCGCAAGCGCAAGGCATTTTTGATCTGGAAACAGCAACAGAACTCGAGAGCAAGAAAGCAGCTCTACAGAAGCCTGAAGGCCGAGGTCCAACAAAAAACTCGCGACCTAAAGAACAGATGGTGGGTGGAGAAAGCGCAGGAGATCCAGCAGCTAGCCGACAACCACGACGTGCATGGATTTTTTAGCGCAGTCAAGACCATCTACGGCCCAAACACCCAAGGCCCTTCCCCACTGTGGGCCAAGAATGGAGAGGTACTCATCAAGGACAGGGAAGCAGTCAGTGCCCGCTTGAAGGAGCACTTCGAAGATCTCCTTAACCATGACTCTGTCTTTGACATGAGTGTCCTCAACTCCATCCCACAGCATGCTACCCACCACCATCTCAGCACAACCCCAGCCCGGCATGAGGTTGAAAAGGCCATCGACAACTGAAGAACAACAAGGCCTCAGGAGCAGATGGAATCCCCACCGTGGCACTAAAGCATGGCGGAGAAGCACTACTGGCGCGAATTCATGAACTCATTTCTCTTATCTGGAAGGAGGAGAGCATGCCAGGGGATCTCAGAGACGCCGTAATTGTGACCATCTTCAAGAAAGGTGACAAGTCCAATTGCGGTAATTACAGAGGAGTTTCCCTGCTATCTGCCACAGGGAAAGTCATCACAAGAATCCTCCTCAATCGCCTTCTCCCAGTGGCCGAAGAATTCCTCCCAGAGTCACAATGTGGATTCCGCCCACTAAGGGGCACAATGGGCATGATCTTCACCGCACGTCAATTACAAGAGAAGTGCAGGGAACAGCACCAACTACTGTACACGGCCTTCTTTGATCTCACAAAGGCCTTCGACACTGTCAACCGTGAGGGATTATGGAGTGTTCTCCTCAAATTCGGCTGCCCTCAAAAGTTTGTCACTATCCTTCGCCTGCTTCACGACGACATGCAAGCCGTGATCCTGACCAACGGTTCTACCACAGACCCAATTCATGTACGAACTGGGGTCAAGTAAGGCTGTGTCATCGCACCAACGCTCTTCTCAATCTTCCTTGCTGCAATGCTCCATCTCACCCTCAGTAAGCTCCCCACTGGAGTGGAGCTAATTTACAGAACAAACAGGAAACTGTTCAACCCCCATCGCCTCCAGTCCAGATCCAAAGTCGTCCCATCCTCTGTCATCGAATTACAGTACGCAGACGATGCTTGCGTCTGCGCTCACTCGGAGGTTGAACTCCAAACCATCGTAAACACCTTCACCGAAGCGTACGAGAGCATGGGCCTTACACTAAACATCCGTAAGACAAAGGTCCTCTACCAACCTACCCCCGCTACACAGTGCTGCCCCCCGATTATCAAAATCCACGACAAGGCCTTGGACAACGTGGACCACTTTCCATACCTCGGGAGCCTACTGTCAACAAGGGCAGACGTTGACGACAAAGTCCAACACCGCCTTCAGTGTGCCAGTGCAGCCTTTGGTCGCCTGAGGAAGAGAGTGTTTGAAGACCAGGACCTCAAACCTGGCACTAAGCTCATGGTCTACAGGGCAGTAGTGATACCCACCCTCCTGTATGCCTCAGAGACATGGACCATGTACAGTAGGCACTTCAAAGCACTGGAGAGGTATCACCAACGCTGCCTCCGCAAGATCCTGCAAATCCATTGGCAGGATAGGCGCACCAACGTCAGTGTTCTTGCTCAGGCCAACATCCCCAGCATCGAAGCTCTGACCACGCTCAATCAGCTCCGATGGACGGGTCACATTGTCCGCATGCCTGATACGAGACTCCCAAAAGAAGCGCTCTACTCGGAGCTCCGACACGGCAAGAGAGCCCCAGGTGGGCAGAGGAAACGCTTCAAGGACACCCTCAAAGCCTCCTTGAAAAAGTGTAACATCCCCACCGACACCTGGGAATCCCTGGCCCAAGACCGCACAAAGTGGAAGAGAAGCATCCAGGAAGGCGCTGAACACCTCGAGTCTCTTCGCCGGGAGCAAGCGGAAGCCAAGCGCAGGCAGTGCAAGGAGCGCACGTCAACCCAAGCACCCCACCCACCTGCCCCTTCAACCACCGTCTGCCCCACCTGTGACAGAGACTGTAGGCCCCGCACTGGACTCATCAGTCACCTGCGAACTCATTTTTAATGTGGAAGCAAGTCATCCTCAGTTCTGGCGGACTGCCTAAGAAGAAGAGGGTAGAGGCAGAAGCCCTTACCACATTTAAAAAATACAGGGGGTACTTGGATATGCATTTGAAGTGCCGTAACATGCAAGGCTACGGACCAAGAGCTGAAAAGTGGGATTAGGTTGGATAGCTCTTTTTTAACCGGTGTGGACACGAAGTGCCTAATGGCCTCCTTCTGTGTCCTAAATTTCTATGATTCCATTGACTGAGTTTAAAAAAAAATCTGGAAATAAATAGCTGGTATCAGGAATTAATGGGGCAGAAATTCCTCCCCAAACGCGTGAGTAACGAAGGGGTACTCACGCGTCTGGCCGGAGGAAATGCCGGTTTTCAGCATGCACAGCGCATGCGCTGAAAACCGGCATTTCCTCTCCTCTAACCCAAGAGGTGAAGAGGCTAGCGCGTGCGCTGTAGGGGGCAGCACATGCGTCTTGGATTTCCTCTGTTTTGGGGGATTTGCGCATGTCTAAAGGCCTCCGGTCTTTACGCTTGTAAAAAGCACACGTAAGTATTTACTTTTACAGGTAAGTGGTGTTTTAGTATAATTTAGAATTTTTTTTTCCACAGGTTTATTATTTTAAAGAATCTACAATAAGGTAAGTTTAGTTTTAGACCCTTTTTATTAAAAATTTATTTTTTTCAAAAAAAAAATTATTGTTTAAATTATTTTTTTAAACTTATTTATACTTAATTTAATGATTGGGATGTTTTTTAAATTTTTATTTAAAGTTTAAATAGTGTTTTGGGCCCCCGTAGTTTTCATGAGTTTGACAGTTCTTACTCTCAAACTCATGAATGAACCTTCCCCTCCCCTGATTGGTTGTACAGTGCTCACCTGATCCCAGCCGGCACATCGCACTAACTACGTCACTGGATCAGGTAAGCACTGCGCGCTGACATCTGAACCGGGCCTGTCACAGGAAATGCAAGCAGGCCCGGGCTTCAGATGTCAGCGCGCAGGGTGAGTGCAGATCGGGGGCTTGCACCCGCGGGAAGCCCCCGACCCGAATTTTTGGCCCATTGTAAATACCCATCTGGTTCATTAATGTCCTTTAGGGAAGGAAACCTGCTGTTGTTATCTAGTCTGGCCTATATGTGACTCCAGTCTCACACCAATGTGGCTGACTCTTAAATGGCCTCTTAATTGTACCAAATCCTTACAGTGGCTCAAGAAGAAGGCCCACCACCACCTTCTCCGGGCAACTAGGGATGGACAATAAATGCCGGCCTTGCCAGGGACACTCACATCCGGAAAACAATTTTTTTTTAAATCGCTGAGCATTCTCCTTTGGATGAGATGTTAACCTGCGGCCCCATCTGCCTGTTCCTGGGGATCAGGTTGATTAAAGATCCCTTGGCAATTTTCAAAGAAGAGTGTCTTGTTATTCAATTTTCATCTTGAACTAAACAGACACACATAAATTGTTGAAAAGGTACATTGAATAGAGCTTCACACTTTTACAAGTTAGTTTTGAAGATCGTGCCTTCAGCTGCCTCGGCCCTAAGCTCTGGAATTCCTTCCCTAAACCTGTCCGCCTCTCTCCTCCTTTAAGACGCTCCTTAAAACCTACCTCTTTGGCCAAGCTTTTGATCACCTGCCCTAATTTATCCTTATGTGGATCGGTGTCAAATTTTTTGTTTTATCACTCTCCTGTGAAATGCCTTGGGACTTTTTAATACGTTAAAGGCGCTATATAAATATAAATTGTTGTTGTGTAGCATTTTGAGAGAAGAGATCAAGAGGACTAAATGGCGCTGATCCCTGTTAGTTACTAGGTTCTGGTGAAGGGCACACGCCTGAAATGTTAACTGCTTTCCACAGATGCTGCCTGACCTACTGAATGTTTCAGTATTTTCTGATTTTTGTTCCTCCCCCATTCCCCACCCCAACCACCCCCTTTATGCTAATCTCAATATTAGGAATTCAGATCAGGCTGGGGGAGGGGGTAAGGCACAAAGCAAAGGTCAGCAGCACAGGTAGGCACACACTTACTGGTCCTTGTTTTCTGCCACTGAATAGCTATTTATTAACTTGTAAGATGATCACGTGAGGACATTTAACGGCCATATGCACAGAAGACAAAAAGCTAGTGGAACATTACAGCTTTAACGTTAATATATGTGTACACACATCATTAAAACAGCTACAATTTAAAAATTAATCCAGAGGCTGTAAAAAGGACCTGCATGTATGTAGCACCTTATTAGGTCTCTCTGAAATGCCTCAGAAGTGCTTCACATCAATAGGCGAGAAATTCAGAGGATCAACAGGGCCTCGGGGGAGGGAATGAGTGACCTGGGTCTCGGGGTGGTGGTGGGGGCGGGGGCGGGGCGGGAGCGATCAGTGGTTGGGGGGATTGCGATTGGTGGGTAAAAGAACGCAGCTTGTTTGTTCTTACCCAATATAGCAGGTGGCGCACTTCCAGTCAGAAGTGTGGACGCGCTTCCTGCCTGCCATTTCGGGGCCTTAGGAGGACACGTAACGCTTGAAAAATGGGCACTATGCGGCCCAATTTCACCCCCAGTGGGTTATTTTGAAACGCACTTACTGTTATGTGGGTAAAACGCAGCATCCATTTTGCACACAGCAAGGTCCCATAAACAACAAGGAGATGATTGACCAGTTAAGCTATTTTTGATGGTATTGGTCAAGGAAGGAATGTTGGCCAGGACACTGAGAGAATCCCATGCTCTTTTTGCAAGAGTGGGAACAAGGGGGAAATGCTGCAGAAGGGGAAGACTTTCAGCCTACACCAACCTGTTATTATGCCTTTGGGAAAGGGTTGGGGGGTTAAGCCCTATAGCAGGCAACTCCCTTTACCAAATCCCCTCACAAAGCAGTCGGTGATGAATAAGACATAGCATTGGACTTGGATATCTAGAACATCAAGGTTGCTGGTACTTTGTAAGACCATTCCAGCATGTAGCAGATAAAGGATTACCTGGAGGCTGGGTATGAGGATACAAGCTCTTGTATCCAAGATTTGGCACCTACCCTGCTTGGATTGCAGAGAACCAAGAAGCTGCCGCTGAAGCTCTGTACCTCCAACTAATGGTGTGGTGTATATCCATATTGTAATTAGGGATGATAGTGGCAATGCAATCACACATTTCATGCTGAGATGTGCTGCTCACCATCCTACTTATGAGAAGTTCCTAGTACCGCCTGTCCAGCTATTGAGGGCCCAGTTGCCTACTGGTCAACTAGGGACTGTCCTTCTTGGGGGATGGAGGTAAGTGGGGCCTCTATGGATCAAAGTGACTCCCAGATGGCATGTTTGTGGACGGCAGTTCAGAACCAAGTCAACCCCCTGTGGCAGACTTGGTATCTGATACATGAACCAGGTGGGTGTGCAGTACTCCACTATATATAGATGAGTGGTTAGGTTTTCTTGTATTGCCTTCTGTCATGGAAACTGCTAAATCCCACCAAGATTATTCTAAATAACAACAGAAAACGCTGGAAAAACTCAGCAGGCCAGGCAACATCCGCAGAGAGAGAAACAGAGTTAACGTTTTGGGTAGAAACCCTTCTACAGAACTGAGAAACAAGATTATTCTAGTTCCCTGAAGTAGTAATAGGAACAATTTGCAGAGTAATGAGGAAAGAATGGTGTGGGACTAATTGGACAGCTTTTTAAAACAGCTGGCTCAGGCACGATGGGCCGAATGGCCTCCTTCTGTGCTGTAAAATCCTATGACTCCAGTAGCCGGACCAATTTTTTCCCCATTCTCCCTCTCCCCTATCTGATCTCTCCGTCACATTTAGAATCACTTGTTGCCTGCCCTTCTCTCCTTCTCCCACGCGCACATGAAGCAGAGGCTATAACATAATTTAAAGGGGGATGTTTGAAAAGAAAAAATATAGAAGGACGCGTGCAAAGGACAGGGGAGTGGGATTAGAAGTTGAAGGGCTGGCACCAGCACAGGTGAGCTGGGCTTCCTTGAAGTAATTTCTACAATTCTATGAAATCCCAAGAGACTAGGACTAGCAATGTGGAATTCCAGTCTTGGTTCTTACAGAAGGAACACATAGGAAATAATTTCATTAAAATCAACAGTTAAACCATTGTTACTTTGAATTATGATTAAAATTGAAAATTTACAATAAAACCTATTTCCTTTCACTCTGCAGGTATTCGCATTTGCAGCCATTGTGCTCTATGTAATTCATGCAATGTTCTCATTCAAAAGGTGGAAAACAGTGTAACTGTCTTTGAGGTGTGTGGAACATGGATGTTGAGTTTGTGGAAGACATCTCTCAGAAGGCTGATACGTCTCCTCTCAACTTAAATACAGTCGAGCAATTCCATATGGCATTAGGGGTGGTGATTCTGTTTTGATAAAGTTGTAATTTTTTTTTCATTCCCCTTGTATTTTTATTACTCCTGCACCCCACTCCCCTCCACCCCCCCCCCGCCCGCCCCGCCCTGCCCCCCTCGGCTCATCACTATTCCCAGGCCATTCCTGACCAAACAGAAACCTTGATAGTGAGTTCATCTTGACAGGCTATTCAACCGTGGAGAGATTTAGGGCAATTGCAGATTAGGAAAGTTGTAATGCCTCAAATCCAACTCAGCGCAGATCAACACAAGCACCTGCTGAAAATTTAAAAATATATATTTTTTGATTTACTTTCAAGGCCTAGGCAATCAACACAGCTAGTCTGGCTCCCTCTGCCACATGTCAGGGGTGAGATATAAAGGCCTGATAGTCCATATGTTCACTGTAAATGGAAATGGAAATGGAGGCAGGCCGTGGGTGGATGCAATTTCCTTAGCTCCCCGCAACCCCTCAATTCAGATTGGAAGGACCACAAGGAAAGCAGGGGCAGAGCTCCAATATTCGAAATTCTACTGCCAAACTCTGACGGGCTGCACACTGCCCAAACCTTACTTTCATCCAGTGTTCAGCAAACCCTTGATCCATCCCCTTTGCCTGTCCCAAGCTTTGACCACGTCAGCTTGCTAATGAAATGTATGTAAGTAGCACGTATCGTTCTATAACCCAGGTGAGCATGTAAGCTTTACTGAATTCAGTAAAAGATGAAAACAAAACTGCCAGGTTCAAGCAAACTGGCTGCAGGCTGAATAAAACTGCGTGTTACTGAATTTACAGACTTCATAGTGTGGGAGCACCAGCACCACAAGGACTTAACCGCTTCAAGAAGGCCCACCACAACTTTCTCAGGGCAACTAGGGATAGGCAATAGATGTGGCCTTGGGAACACTGCCAAGATCCCGAGAACAAATTAAAAAAATATAAGCCTAAGATGTAGACCAATATGATGTAACTTTGAACATTAAAATCTTGATGGTAATCACACGCTGCAGAAGCTAATTGGTGTACCTTGACTTTTTACTGAACAGTAATATTAGTCATCTTTTAAGGGAATCAGATTAAAAGTTGAAGATAAAAGATGTAATAGGGAATGACAAAAGAGGTGATGTGACTGCCCTTGGCATCAAGGCAGCATTCAACCGCGTGTGGCACCAAGAAGCCCGAGTAAAACTGAAGTCAGTGGTAACCAGGGGGAAATCTCTTCAGTGGCCGGAGTCATACCTAGCATAAAGGAAGATAGTTGTGGTCATTGGAGACCAATCACCTCAGTCCCAGGACATCAATGCAGGAGTTCCTCAGGGCAGCATCCTAGGCCCAACTATCTTCAGCTGCCTCATTAAGGATCTTCCCTCCAGCATAAGGTCAGAATGGAGCTGTTTGCTGATGGTTATACAGTGTTCAGCTCCATTTGCAATTCCTCAGATCATGAAGCAGTCCATGATTGCATGCAGGAAAACCTGGACAACATCCAGGTTTGTGGTAATAAGTGGCAAGTAACATTCACACCACACAAATGCCAGGCAATGACTATCTCCAACAAGCGAGAGTCTAACCACTGCCCCTTGACATTCAATGGCATTACCATCGTCGAACCCTCCACCATCAACATCCTGGAGCACCATTGACCAGAAACTTAACTGGACCAGCTATATGGTCACTGGGTCAAAATCCTGGAACTCCCTCCCTGACAGCACTGTGGGAGTACCTTCACCACATGACCGCAGTTCAATACGGCAGCTCACCACCACCTTCTCAAGGGCAATGAGGGATGGACAATCGATCCTGGCCTTGCCAGCAACGCCCACATCCCATGAACAAATAAAAAAAAAAAAAAAAAAATGTCATGGCTACAAGAGCTGGTCAACGGCTGTGTATTCTGCAGCAAATGGCTCACCTTCCAACAAATGTTCCCGCTAATTTATTTTGGGTGCGCGGCCCCTTTATCTGTTGGCTGTAAGGCGCTTTGAGTCAGAAGGTTGTGGGTTCAAATCCCAATCCAGGGACTTGAGCACATAAAGCTAGGCTGACACTCCAGTGCAGTGCTGAGGGAGTGCTGCACTGTCGGAGGTGTTGTCTTTCGGATGAGACGTTAAACCGAGGCCCTGCCTGCTCTCTCAGATGGACGTAGAAGATCCCATGACGCTATTTCGAAGAAGAGCAGGGGAGTTAACTCCGGTGTCCTGGCCAATATTTATCCCTCAACCAACATAAAGAAAAACCTGATTTTCTGGTCATTATCACATTGCTGCTTGTGGGAGCTTGCTGTGCATAAATTGGCTGCCGCGTTTCCCACATTAAACAGTAACTACACTTCAAAAGTACAACACAACACCACAACAACCTCATTGGTTGTAAAGTGCTTTGAGACGTTCAGTGATCGCGAAAGGCGCTATATACAGTAAATGCAAGTCTTTCTTTTAAGTCTTTCTTTTATCGGGCTGCGCGGCCCCTTTATTGGGCTTTGCGACCCATTCAAATTATTGCGCACGTGCAGTTCTTTCCATTTAGAAGCCGGCAAGCGGCCTGCGTGGGACCACCAGACCGCTGTGCGGCTGTTGCTTCCAACTCCCTAAAGCCTTTCCACCACCTACAAGGCACAAGTTAGGAATGTGATAGAACTTACTTGGATGGGTGGAGCTGCAACAAAACTCAAGAAGCTCGACACCATCCAGTACAAAGCAGTCTGCTTGAGTGGCACCCCATTCACCACCTTAAACATTCACGCCCACCGCCACCGGTGCACCGTGGCTGCAGTGTGTACCATCTACAAGATGCACTGCAGCAACTCGCCAAGTCTTCTTTGACAGCACCTCCCAAACCCAGGATCTGCACATCTATAAGGACAAGTTCAGCAGGTACATGGCAACACCACCACAACAACAACTTGTATTTATATAGCGCCTTTAACGTAGTAAAACATCCCAAGGTGCTTCACAGGAGTGTTATCAAACAAAATTTGACCGAGCCACATAAGGAGAAATTAGGGCAGATGACCAAAAGCTTGGTCAAAGAGGTAGGTTTTAAGCAGCATCTTAAAGGAGGAAAGAGAGGTAGCGAGGCGGAGAGGTTTAGGGAGGGAATTCCAGAGCTTAGGGCCTTGGCAGCTGAAGACACGGCCACCAATGGTTGAGCAATTATAATCGGGGATGCTCAAGAGGGCAGAATTAAAGGAGCGCAGATATCTCGGGGGTGTTGTCGGGCGGGAGGAGATTACAGAAATAGGGAGGGGTGAGGCCATGGAGGGATTTGAGAACAAGGATGAGAATTTTTAAATTGAGGCGTTGCTTAACCAGGAGCCAGTGGAGATCAGCGAGCACAGGGGCGATGGGTGAACGGGACTTGGTGCGAGTCAGGACACGGGCAGCCGAGTTTTGGATCACCTCAAGTTTACGTAGGGTAGAATGTAGGAGGCCAGCCAGGAATGCGTTGGAATAGTCAAGTCTAGAGGTAACAAAGGCATGGATGAAGGTTTCAGCAGCGGATGAGGTGAGGCAGGGGCGGAGTCGGGCGATGTTATCGAGGTGGAAATAGGTGGTCTTAGTTATGGCACGGATATGTGGTCGGTAGCTCATTTCAGGGTCAAATATGACACCAAGGTTGCGTCTGGTTCAGCCTCAGACAGATGTTCGGGAGATGGATGGAGTTGGTGGCTGGGGAACGGAGTTTGTGGCGGGGACTGAAAACAATGGCTTCGGTCTTGCCAATATTTAGTTGGGAGAAATTTCTGCTTATCCAGTACAGGATATTGGACAAGCAGTCTGACAATTTAGAGACAGCGGAGGGGTCGAGGGAAGTGGTGGTGAGGTAGAGCTGGGTGTCGTCAGCGTACAAGTGGAAACTGACGCTGTGTTTTCGGATGATGTTGCCGAGTGGCAGCAAGTAGATGAGAAATAGGAGAGGGCCAAGGATAGATCCTTGGGGGACACCAGAGGTAATGATGCAGGAGTGGGAAGAGAAGCCATTGCAGGTGATTCTCTGGCTACGATTAGATAGATAAGAATGGAACCAGGTGAGTGCAGTCCCACCCAGTTGGACGACGATGGAGAGGCGTTGGAGAAGGATGGAGTGGTCAACCGCGTCAAAGGTTGCAGACGGGCCGAGAAGGGCGAGGAGGGATAGTTTACCTTTGCACAGTCACAAAGGATGTCATTTGTGACTTTGATGAGAGCCGTTTCAGTACTGTGACAGGGGTGGAAACCTGATTGAAGGGATTCAAACATGGAGCTCTGGGAAAGGTGGGCACGGTTTAGGGAGGTGACAACACGTTCAAGGACCTTGCAAGTTCTCCCGCAAGTCATATAGCATCGTGACTTGGACTTCGTTCTTTCATTGTTGCTGGGTTAAAATCCTGGAACTTCTAACCCAACAGCATTATGGCAGCACCTTCACCACATTGACCACAGCAATTCAAAAATGCCCACCCACCTTCTCAAGGGCAACTAGGGTTGAGCAATGAATGCTGACCTTGCTGGTGATGCCCATATCCTGACAGTGAATTTTAAAAACAAACTAATGGGATTCGAGTATATAGTTTCAGTGGGGCAGCTAGGACTCCCTTCTGCACCAAAAGTTTCTATGATTTTGTGATTATACGCAGAACTATTGGGAGAAGGCCCCAAAAGATTAGTAATGTTCCTGATATTTAGGGTGCAGTACGTCAAGACTAAAATTCATGACTGTGTCTGGGATGTATTGAGCATGTGCTGAATGGCTCTCACGCCTGATTTCTGTCTGCTCTGTGCCATAATTAACACCCCGAACTGACAATCTACAACATACTATGACCCTGAAAATCCGTGAGCCTTTCTGCTGCACTCTGGTGTAGGTTCACTGGGAGTACGGTGAGCAGCCCAAGAACTAGGTCGAGATCTGGATCCCAGCCTCTGCCGCTAGTTTCCGAGTAGAACATGATTCCACCCTGAATGTGGCCTCCTCTGCCAGACCAGGCATGGCTGGGGGAGAGCCTCCCAGGCTTGGAATCCCTTGGCCCTGGCTTTGGCTCCTTCAGGTGACCACCAGTATCCTGAGAGAAAGCAGACATACAGGCCCACTCAGCCGCCCATTTGAGGGCCCAGGCCTGGGTCTTGGCTTGGACCATGAAGACTTTAGCTTGCCATCCAAACTGATGAACCCCCTTTACAAGGGGGCTGATAGGTAACGTCAAAATTATAGAACAGGCTGAGTCCACCGCTGACACGCCGAGTGGCTGGGCGCCACCGCTTCTCCTGTCCCTCAGTTCTCATGGGCGCCCAAGATGTGTACATAGTGGTTCCTCTAAACATTACTAGTTTCTACCCAGATTGTTCTTGCTTTTATATCCATCCTCTTAACAGCTGTTAAGCCATCCCATACCAATAATGGCACTCTTGCACCTAGCTTCACGGGGTTAGGACAATCTTTACAAAATATGCAATGCCCTCTAAGCTTCAATGCCCTGGCTTGGTGAGCAAGGAGAAGGGGACAAATATTGAATGCAGCTAAAGAAATTGTGTCTATCTTGGCGATGAAGAAATCCATGAACCAATTAGATGCCACAGTGGCAGAAATGTAGGATCTTTCTGGAATTAAGATGGTCTGAATCGCCTTCGTCTTCCATGTGATCTTTTGGATTAGAGCACTTTGGGAAAATAAGTTAACAACAAGTACAAGAGTAAATAAGTCTTACTCCAATTATATAGGGCTTTGGTGAGACCACACCTGGAGTACTGTGTACAATTTTGGTCTCCTTACCTAAGGAAGGATATACTTACCATAGAGGGAGTGCAACGAAGGTTCACAAGATTGATTCCTGGGATGGCGGGACTGTCGTATGAGAAGAGATTGAGTAAACTAGGCCTGTATTGTCTTGAATTCAGAGGAATGAGAAGGGATCTCATTGAAGCATACAAAATTATTACAGGGCTTGATAGGATGGATACTGGGAGAATGTTTCCCTTAGCTGGGGAGTCTAGAATCAGGGGCCACAGCCTCAAGGTAAAGGGTAGGCCATTCAGCACTGAGATGAGAAGACATTTCTTCACACAGAGGGTGGTGAATAAAAACATAAGAACATAAGAAATAGGAGCAGGAGTAGGCCAATCGGCCCCTCGAGCCTGCTTCACCATTCAATAAGATCATGGCTGATCTGATCCTAACCTCAAATCTTCTATCACTCTGCATCCACCCGAACCCATGTGATCTCCCGGGAGAGGCGAAAAACCAGATAAAGATCCAATGGCCAATTTGGGAGAAAAAAATCTGGGAAATTCCTCTCCGACCCACCTAGGCGATCGAAATTCTTCCAGGAGATCACTCTGTCCCTATATTTTCTACAGTACTTACCTTCTGTAAAGGCGATCTCCACCCCAGCCAGGAACAGGAATAAAACCATCTCCTGAAATCTAACACAGAATTGGAACACAGTAGGAGCAGAACCAGGCTACACGGCCCCTGGGCCCACTCCACTACCCACAGGGCCATGAACATTCCGAACCTAGACTCATGTCCAATTTCCTGCCCGCTCCCCGTAACCCTTAATTCCCTTTACTTCTAGGAAACTATCTATTTCTGTTTTAAATTTATTTAATGATGTAGCTTCCACAGCTTTCTGGGGCAGCAAATTCCACAAACCTACCACCCTCTGAGTGAAGAAGTTTCTCCTCATCTCAGTTTTGAAAGAGCAGCCCCTTATTTTAAGATTATGCCCCCTAGTTCTAGTTTCACCCATCATTGGGAACATCCTCGCCGCATCCACCTGATCAAGCCCCTTCACAATCTTATATGTTTCAATAAGATCGCCTCTCATTCTTCTGAACTCCAATGAGTAGAGTCCCAATCTACTCAACCTCTCCTCATATGACCACCCCCTCATCCCCGGGATTAACCGAGTGAACCTTCTTTGTACTGACTCGAGAGCAAGTATGTCTTTTCTTAAGTATGGACACCAAAACTGTATGCAGTATTCCAGGTGCGGTCTCACCAATACCTTGTACAACTGCAGCAATACCTCCCTGTTTTTATATTCCATCCCCCTAGCAATAAAAGCCAACATTCCATTGGCCTTCTTGATCACTTGCTGCACCTGCATACTAACTTTTTGAGTTTCGTGCACCAGGACCCCCAGATCCCTTTGTACTGCAGTACTTTCCAGTTTCTTGCCATTAAGATAATAACTTGCTCTATGATTTTTCCTGCCAAAGTGCATAACCTCACACTTTCCAGTATTGTATTCCATCTGCCAAATCTCTGCCCACTTACTTAGCCTGTCTATGTCCCTTTGCAGGTTTTTTATGTCCTCCTCACTCACTACTTTCCGTCCCATCTTAGTATCATCTGCAAACTTTGATATGTTACACTCGGTCCCCTCCTCCAAATCGTTAATATAGATTGTAAAGAGTTGGGGACCCAGCACTGACCCCTGCGGAACACCACTAGTTACTGGTTGCCAATCTGAGAATGAACCATTTATCCCAACTCTCTGCTTTCTGTTAGAGAGCCAATCCTCCACCCACGCCAGAATATTACCCCCAATCCCGTGATTTTTTATCTTGAGCAATAATCTTTTGTGTGGCACCTTGTCAAGTGCCTTTTGGAAGTCTAAATACACTACGTCCACTGGTTCCCCTTTATCCACCCTGTATGTTACTTCCTCAAAAAACTCCAGCAAATTTGTCAAACATGACTTCCCCTTCATGAAACCATGCTGAGTTTGTCCTATTAAATTATGTTTATCCAAATGTCCCGTTACTGTCTCCTTAATAATGGACTCTAACATTTTACCAACCACAGATGTTAGGCTAACATCTTTGTAATTCTCTATCCCAGAGGGCTGTGGAGGCTCAGTCATTGGGTATCTTCAAAACAGAAGTCGATAGATTTCTGACTAGTAAAGGCATCAAGGGATATGGCGATAGGGCCGGTGAATGGAGTTGAGGCAGAAGATCAGCCATGATCTCATTGAATGGCGGAGCAGGCTCGAATGGCCGAATGGCCTACTCCTGCTCCTATTTCTTATGTTCTTATATTCTAACAACAACAATAACTCGCATTTATATAGCCCCTGTAACATAGTAAAACGTCCCAAGGCGCTGCACAGGAGCATTATCAAAGAAAATTTGACACCAAGCCACATAAGGAGAAATTAGGACAGGTGACCAAAAGCTTGGTCGAAGAAGTAGGTTTTAAGGAGCATCTTAAAGGAGGAGAGAGAAGCGGAGAGGTTTAGGGAGGGAATTCCAGAGCTTAGGGCCTCGGCAGCTGAAGGCACAGCCGCCAATGGTGGAGCGACTAAACTCAAATTAAAATTTGATTAAGATCATCAAAGGGATGAAGTATTGAGTTTAGTAAAAAAGAACTACACAAAGGGTTGTTAGGATACCGAGTGCCCATCCAGAAACAACAGGGGAAGCAGAATCCTAACACCTTCTAAAGGGAAGTGGATAAATATTTCAAAATTTTGAAAAGGGTCTGGAGAATGGACAGAGAAATGGGACTACGTGGAGAACTGTTACAGAGAGCCGACACAGACATGAAGGGCTAAAATGGCCTCCTTCTGTGCTATATTATTTTATGATTCATCTCTTGCCTACTCAGGCCAACATCCCCAGTGTCGAAGTTCTCGCTCAGGCCAACATCCCCAGCATCGAAGCTTTGACCACACTCAATCAGCTCCGATGGACGGGTCACATCGTCCGCATGCCCGATACGAGACTCCCAAAACAAGCGCTCTACTCGGAACTCCGACACAGCAAGAGAGCCCCAGGTGGGCAGAGGAAATGCTTCAAGGACACCCTCAAAGCCTCCTTGAAAAAATGCAACACCTCCACTGACACCTGGGAATCCCTGGCCCAAGACCGCACAAAGTGGAGGAGAAGCATCCGGGAAGGCGCCGAACACCTCGAGTCTCTTTGCCTGGAGCAAGTGGAAGCCAAGCGCAGGCAGCGCAAGGAGCGCACGTCAACCCAAGCACCCCACCCACCTGCCCCTTCAACCACAGTCTGACCCACCTGTGACAGAGACTGTAGGTCCCGCATTGGACTCATCAGTCACCTGAGAACTCATTTTTAGTGTGGAAGCAACTCATCCTCGGTTCCAAGGGACTGCCTAAGAAGAAGAAGAATTATTTTATGATTCTTCTCTTGCCTACCATCTGCTGAAAACCATGTTTCTGTAATACCAGTAATGTCAATATTTTCATGTGCTGTATATTTCAATGATGTATTTTAAGAAACAGTTGAATGCTCCAATCTTTCTTACCTCTTTCCCATCCTACTCACCCCTACTCACCCCTCCCAATGCTGACTCTGTGAACTCTGCCAGCAGACCAGCCATCACTACTCCTCTCCGCATCTCCCTCCAGAACGTCTGTTCACTTGGCCCTTTCTATCCATGAGCTTATTGTGGATGATTGCATCGACATCATGGCCTTGATGGAAAACTGGCTGAGGGGTGATGACTCCTTCCCCCTAAATGAAGCCTCCCGCCTGGCTATACCTTCCACCACTTGCCCCGCCCAAACCGCCATGGTGGTGGTGGTGGTGTAGCTCTTCTCACCAAACCACACCCTGTTCCGCCCCTCTCACCTCTTATTTAAAATCCTCATTCTCTATTGCCCACCCAAGTACCACGCCAAGTTTCTCACTGAGAAATCTTCACCGCTTTCCTTCCTCAGCCTTTGCACTGAGTGACTTCTCATCCTCAGTGATTCCAACCTCCATCTCAACTGTGACTAACCTCATGGTAAACTATCCCTCCTTTTGCTTCTCGACCAGTCTGCAGCCTTTGACTAGGTTGACAACTCCATCGTCCTCCAATGCCTCTCCCTGTCATCCAGCTGGGTGGGACTGCACTTGGCTGGTTCCATTCTTATCTATCTAATCGTAGCCAGAGAATCACCTGCAACGGCTTCTCTTCCCGCTCCTGCATCGTTACCTCTGGAGTCCCCAAGGATCTGTCCTTGGCTCCCTCCTATTTTTCATCTACATGCTGCCCCTCAGCGACATCATCCGAAAAGACAACGTAATGTTCCACATGTACGCTGACGGCACCCAGCTCTACCTCACCACCACCTCTCTTGACCCCTCCACTGTCTCTAATTTGTCACACTGCTTGTCCAAATTCCAGTACTAGATGAGCAGAAATTTTCTACTACTAAATATTGGGAAGAGCAAAGGTCATTGGTCCCCGCCACACACTCCATTCCCTAGCTACCAACTCCAACCCTCTCCCTGGAAATTGCCTGTGACTGTTCGCACATTGGTGTCGTATTTGATCCCAAATGAGCTTCAACACCGCTCACTTCCATCTCTGTAACAATGCCTGACTCCACCCCTGCCTCAGCTCATCTGCTGCTAAAATCCTCATCCATCCCTTTGTTACCTCCAGACTTGACAATTCCAACGCTCTCCTGGCCGGCCTCCCATCTTCTCCATACATTTGAGCTCATCCAATACTCTGCTGCTTCTATCCTGACTCACACCAAGTCCCGTCCACGACTCACACCAAGTCCCGTCCACGACTCACACCAAGTCCCGTCCACGACTCACACCAAGTCCCGTCCACGACTCACACCAAGTCCCGTCCACGACTCACACCAAGTCCCGTCCACGACTCACACCAAGTCCCGTCCACCCATCACCCCTGTGCTCGCTGCCCATGTCCTGACTCACACCAAGTCCCGTCCACCCATCACCCCTGTGCTCGCTGACCTACATTGGGGGTGATTTTGCCAATGGGAAGCTTTTGGAGGCGGGACTCCCACTTGTCGGGTTTCAGTCCCGCCTCCATCAACTTCTGGCCAACCCACGCTATTTTCCCTTGATTGACCTTGTTAAACCCGCCCAGCGGGCTTAGCAGGCCAATTAAGGGAAAGCCGATTGCAGAGAACGTCAATGTATGACGTTTCATCAGTAAAACAATTTTGACACATGAATTGTCATCGTTTGACAGCTCTGTGAAGCTGTCAAACACTGACATTCTCTGTAGTTTGATGAGATCTTGAATTCAAGACCTCATCAAACCTCTTTCTTTTGCAGAAATGAGATGGTTGTTGCATTGGAGAATGCAACGGCCATCTGTCATCTCTGCCGCGGAGGTGCGAGACTCTCCGCATACACACCGACTGAAGCCTGCAGGAAGAAACAAAGGTAAGTACACTTTTACTGACACTTTGCACTTACCTCAGATACTCACCTCTCCACACTTGCACCCATCGCTTACCTCCACAGCACACTTTTGGGCCCCTCTGACCCCCGCAGACCCACTACTCACCTCGCTGACCTGGCGGGTTTCGGAGTCTTCGGGAAGCCCGCGCTTGTGAGGGCAAAAAGGGGATAATCATATTTTCTTCCTGTTAACTACCTGTTAACAGGAGGTTAATAGGCTTTAATCCCTTCCCGCCTCCAAGGAGACGGGACCCGGTGCGGGACGGCTACCCGCCCCCAAATTCTGCCATTTTCCCAGAAGTCCCGCCTCCCCAGGGCTGGCAAAATCACCCCCATTGGCTCCCGGTTAAGCAGCGCCTCGATTTCAAAATTCTTATTCTTGTTTTCAAATCCCTCTATGGCCTCGCCCCTCCCTATCTCTGTAATCTCCTCCAGTCCTACAACCCTCCAAGATCTCTGCACTCCTCCAATTCTGGCCTCTTGTGCATCCCCGATTTTAATCGCTCCACCATTGGTGGCCATGGTTTTAGCTGCTTAGGTCCTAAGCTCTGGAATTCTCTCTCTAAACCTCTCCGCCTCTCGACCTCTCTCGTCTCCTTTAAGACCCTCCTTCAAACCTACCTCGTTGACCAAGCTTTTCGCCATCTGTCCTAATATATCCTTACGTGGCTTGGTAACACTCCTGTGAAGTGCCTTGGGATGTTTTACTACATTAAAGGCACTATATAAATGCAAGCAGTTGTTGTTGCTTGTCCCTAGGTTAAACCTACAGCTCATCCCAGCTTACTGTGATCAATTTATTTCTCATCTTTTTGAAGCTTGCCCTGCTTACATTTAAACCTTGGTTTATGACTCTCCCTCAAACCTAATATGAAATTCAATCATATTATTGTCGCTATTTACAAGATGCTCCTTTACTGTTGGATTATTACCTAGTCCTGTTACTCATCACTAAATCCAATATAGCCTGTTCCCTTGTCAGTTCTAAATCATATTTGTTCTAGAAAATTGTGCCAAATACATTCTTGAAATTCATTGCCTTTACTATTTGAGCTATTCTGCTTCTCGCAGTCTAGGTGAAAACTAAAATATCCCATTATAACTATTTTGTTTTGCTACAAGCTTCCCTAATCTCCATATTTATACACTGAGATGAAAGAAACTACTTCACTACTATCGGGAGATCAGTAGACAACTCCTACCAGGGTCTTGCATCCTTTGCTATTACTTAGAATTATAGAATCATAGAATGGTTACAGCCCAGAAATAGGCCATTCGGCCCGTCGAGCCCGTGCCAGCTTTCTGCAAGAGCACTTCAGCTGGTCCCACTCCCCCTGCCCTTTCCCCGTAGCCCTGCACATTTTTTTCCTTCAGGTAATTATCCAATTCCCTTTTGAAAGCCATGATTGAATCTGCCCCCACCACCCTTTCAGACAGTGAATTCCAGATCCTAACCACTTGCTGCAGAAAAAGGTTTTCCCTCATGTCACCTTTGGTCCTTTTGCCAATCACCTTAAATCTGTGTCCTCTGGTTCTCGACCCTTCCACCAATGGGAACAGTTCCTGTCTATCTACTCTGTCCAGACCCTTCATGATTTTGAACATCTCTATCAAATCTCCTCGCAACCTTCTCTACTCTAAGGAAAACAACTCTAGCTTTTCCAGTCTATCCACGTAACTGAAGCCCCTCATCCCTGGAATCATTCTTGTAAATCTTTTCTGCACCCTCTGTAAGGCCTTCACATCCTTCCTAAAGTGGGGTGCCCAGAATTGGACACAATACTCCAGTTGAGGCCGAACCAGTGTTATATACAGGTTCATCATAACTTCCTTGCTTTTGTACTCTCTGCCTCTATTTTATGAAGCCCAGGATCCCGTATGCTTTTTTAACTGCTTCCTCAACCTGCCCTGCCATCTTCAACGATTTGTGCATATATACCCCCAGGTCTCTCTGTTCATGCACCCCCTTTAGAATTGTACCCTTTACTTTATATTGCCTCTCCTTGTTCTTCCTACAAAAATGTATCCAGGGAGCTCTGGCTTTGGTTGCCCTACCTTTCTCTCTCGTGGCAATGCACCTCGACTGTACCCAAACCATGTCCTCTTTAAAGGCAGCCCATTATTCGATTACAGTTTTGCCTGCCAATCTTTGATTCCAATTTACCTGGGCCAGATCCATTCTCAACCCACTGAAATTGGCCTTCCTCCAAGAGTATTTTTACTCTAGATTGCTGCCTGTCCTTTTCCATAGCTAATCTAAACCTTTTGATACTGTGATCACTGTTCCCTAAATGGTCCCCTACTGACACTTGCCCTACTCGACGCACCTCATTCCCCAGAACCAGATCCAGCAATGCCTCCTTCCTCGTTGGGCCAGAAACGTACTGATCAAGAAAGTTCTCCTGAATACACCTCAGAAATTCTTTCCTCTCTCTGCCCTTTACACTATTACTATCCCAGTCTATATTAGGATAGTTGAAGGCCCCCATTATCACTACTCTATAGTTCTTGCACCTCTCTGTAATTTCCTTGCAAATTTGCTCCTCAAAAACCTTCCCACTAGTTGGCGGCCTATAGAATACAGCTAGTAGTGTAATGGCCCCTGTATTGTTTCTCAACTCTAACCAAATAGATTCAGAGGACTGGTGGATAGCTAACGTAATACCTATATTTAAGAAGGGGGATAGAACATGTCCAGGGAATTATAGACCAGTCAGCTTAACATCGGTGGTAGGAAAAATAATGGAATCCCACTGAAGGAGAAAATAGAAGAACATCTAGAGATGAAAAGTATAATAATGAATAGTCAGCATGGATTTCAAAAGGGAAAATCTTGCTTGACCAACCTTATTGAATTTTTGAAAAGGTAACAGAGAGAGTAGACAATGGTAATGCAGTAGATGTAATTTATCTAGATTTTGAAAAGGCCTTCGATAAGGTACCCCATAATAGACTAATGAATAGGGTCAAAGAATGCAGAGTCAGGGGACAAGTAGCAGAATGGATAGCTAGCTGGCTTCAAGACAGAAAGCAGAGAGTGGGAGTGAAAGGGTAGCTATTCGCAGTGGCAGAAGGTGGGTAGTGGTGTTCCACAAGGATCAGTGCTGGGACCACTGCTGTTCACAATTTACATTAACAATTTAGACTTTTAGAATCAAAAACATAATTTCTAAATTTGTGGATGATACCAAATTGGCAAATTAGTCAATACTGAGGAGGACTGCAACAAATTACAGGAGGACATTAATAAACTTGCAGAATGGGCATATAATTGACAAATGAAGTGCAACACAGATAAATGTGAGGTATTACATTTTGGTAGGAAGAATAGGGAGGTCACTTATTATTTGGAGGGTGCGAGTCTAGGCGGGGTAGAGGAACAAAGGGATCTCGGAGTACAAATTCACAAATCACTAAAAGTTGCGCCACAGGTTAGCAAGGCCATAAAAAAAGCAAACCAAGCACTCGGGTTTATTTCTAGAGGAATAGGATTGAAAAGTAGGGAAGTTATGCTAAACCTGTATCAAACCTTGGTTAGACCACACTTGGAGTACTGCGTACAGTTCTGGTCGGCATATTATAAAAAGGATATCGAGGCACTGGAGAGGGTGCAGAGAAGATTTACAAGGATGATACCAGAAATGTGAGGGTATACATATCAGGAAAGGATGAACAGGTTGGGTCTCTTTTCTCTTGAAAAAAGAAGGCTGAGGGGTGACCTAATAGAGATCTTTAAAATTAAGAAAGGTTTCGATAGAGTGGATACAGAGAGAATGTTTCCATTTGTGGAGTAGCGCATAACTAGAGGCCATCAATATAAAATAGTCACTAAGAAATCCAATAGGGAATTCAGAAGAAACTTCTTTACTCAAAGAGTGGTGAGAATGTGGAACTCGCTACCACAGGGAGTGGTTGAAGCAAACAGTAGAGATGCATTTAAGGGGAGGCTGGACAAGCATATGAGGGAGAAGGGAATTAAGGGTTATGTTGATAGATTTAGATGAGAAAAGGTGGGAGGAGGCTCGAGTGGAGCATAAACGCCGGCATGGACTAGTTGGGCCGAATGGCCTGTTTCTGTGCTGTTTATCCTATGTAATCCTATGTAATTCTGTCCTTGACCCCTCCAGGACATCCTCTCTCTCTAGCACTGTAATAGCCTCCTTAACCAACACTGCCACCCCACCTCCTTTCTTTCCTTCCCTATCTTTCCTGAACACCTTATATCCAGGAATAATTAGTAAACAATCCTGCCCTTTTTTGAGCCTGCTCTCCGTTATCGCCATGACATCATATTCCCATGTGTCTATTTGCAGCTTATTTACCACACTTCGTGCATTCACACGCATGTACTGTAAACCTCTTTTATTCTCTCTTAGTCTGACCCCGCCTAATAACTTATTATTTCTTACTCTAGTGCTATCTGTCTCTCCCAATCCTTTGTGCACCTTCTTTCTCCTTTCTAATGCTACATCCTAGTGCCCATCCCCCTTGTAGAAAGTATACGCAGACTCTTAATTTTAATATTTCTTGAAATGCTTTTTCAGGCAAAAAGGTTTTTCAAAGTGAAATAAGGTTGGTGAATGTAACAAGCAGTCTTTCACTGATAAGGCAGGAGACATGGTTGTGACTGCAGGGGGTTGTGAGAGTCAACAGAGAGAAACAAACCCCTTGAGTATTGTAGACACATGGGCAGGATTTTCATTCGGCCGTGGAGGCGGGATTGGAGGCGTGTGGGGGGTTAAAATCCCAAAATTGGGGGGCACGAACCCATCCCACACCCAACCCACCTCCATGCCAGTTTCAAAGGAGGCGGGTACCCAACCCGCACTGGGACCCACCTCCCCGCGGCAGGAAGGGGATTAGTGCCAATTAACTGCCTGTTAACAGGTAGTTAACAGGCAGTTTTTAGCCTAATCCCTATTTTTAATGTTGAAGTGTGGGATTCCCGACGGCTCCAAACCACGCCAAGTTAGAGGAGGCGGACCGTCGGGATGAAAGGCTTGGAGGGGTCGAGATGTCCGGTGTTCAGGTGAGTGATGGGTGCATGAGTTCAGAGGTAAGTGTGTTTGGTGTGTGTAAAGTGTTTAAATAAGTTTTACATAGCTTTACTTACCTTTACAGCCTTCCTTCCCTCAGGTCTCAGGAGTCCCTCATCTCACCGGCACAGAAAGCAGAATGGCTGCGAGCTGTCAAAAATTGCAGCATTCAGCTTTCTGTTCCGGGGAGATCTCTAAATCATCCTGAGAGGAAGGAAATAACTTAGAGTACAGATTGTCAAAAGGTCTTGACAGATGAAATATCAATCTGTAATGTCACCTGTTGCCGGGTGGCCCTTAATTGGCCTGCTGAGCCTGCTGGGTGGGCTCAACAAGGTCAATCAAGTCAAAATCACGTGGGTTGGCTTGAACTCGATGGAGGCGGGACTACAACCCCGAAAGTTGTAGTCCCGCCTCCTACCCGACTCCGCAATGAAAATCCTGCCCGGTGTTTCTGCTGACCTTTCTGAGGTGAGAAGTCAAACCTTTGAAGTTTTGAAATGCAGAATACGACGTAACTCATTAACCGTTTACTGCCACCTTTGTAAACTTTAGGAGTGAATGAACAATTTTGGGCTGTGATAAGGACAAACTGAATAATAGCCACACAGGTTGTGTGATTGTAAACGTTTGACAGCTCAAAACAGCTCAGACCAACATTAAAGGAACATTTCACTATCTCTGAATGAATGATTTAATACAAAAGACAAGGAAAACTGTATAAAACACGGCGACTAAAGAAAATCAGCACTGCAGTCAGAGGAAGGAGGGGCCTGGCCAGTCATCTCGCCTAGGAGGATCAGGCTGCAGTCAGAGGAAGGAAGGGCCTGGCCAGTCATCTCGCCTAGGAGGATCAGGCTGCAGTCAGAGGAAGGAGGGGCCTGGACAGTCTTTTCGCTTACGAGGACCTACAATCAACGCTGGACCGATCATCGGTGGGTGGTTGTATGTATTGATTTCTTATAATATTATTGGTGGACTGTTTGAATACTGGTTGGGGTTTTGAATCTGTCTTAGGAACAATAAAAGGTTAAAGACAGAACCCGTGTGTCTGGTGTAATTTCTCATAAGTCTCAAGTCCGAACTCTATAACCTGTTGGACAGGGCACGGGGTAATTCCGCACGTCTTACACCCTGCGAAATTAGTCTAAACCCTCCCCAACAGCACTAGCAAACCCCGCCACAAGGACATTGGTTCCAGCTCTGTTGAGGTGCAACCCGTCCGGCCTGTACAGGTCCCACCTCCCTCAGGACCCGTACCAGGAATCTAAAGCCCTCCCTCCTGCACCATCTCCCCGGCCATAAATTCATCTGCTCTATCCTTCTATTCCTGTACTCACTAGCACGTGGCACCGGGAGTAATCCGGAGATTACTACCTTTGAGGTTCTGTTTTTTAATCTCTTTCCTAGCTCCCTGAAATCTGCCTGCATGACCTCATCTCTCTTTCTACCTATGTTGTTGATACCGATATGGACATGACCGTTGGCTGATCAACTTCTTATCTCTTACCTCAACTCGTAGTGTTTCCACTGCCCGATGACTCTTACTGAAATCTCCTCTACGTCTGTAATTGTGTCTTTCAGTAATATTGTTACTCCCTCTCCCAATTTCCCTGTCCCTCCTAAAGATCCTATAGCTTGTAATATTTAGCTCCCCATCATGCTCAAGTTATAGCCAAGTCTGTAATAGTTCCATTCCAATCCAATAGTCAGATTCCAATCTATTCCATTCCAATCCAATACTCTGTAATGTCTAATACATCATACCCATACAACATTAATTAATGGGGGAAAAATTGGGTTGATTTGCGCCTCTCGTTAGCGCCCCCGGGGGTTAGGGTTAATGCGCTTCCAGTAGCGTCCCACCCCCTGCTTGGGGCGCTACTACTGAATTTCCGGCAGCGGGGGCGCTAACTTTTTCGGGGCGCTAAACCGGCGACGTTAGCGCCACCCAATTTTCCGCCACAATATGTTTGCAACAGCAGAAGGTGTGAACGTTAGGCCTGGGATTTGAATGGTAACAGCAGTGGGTAAATTATCTGTTTGGTATCTCAGTCTCGGGTAGTGATAAGTGTCAAAAAACACACACTCCCGGCCCCCAATTGCCCATGAGCATCGCCACAGGAGATGTATTAGTCAGAAAAAAACCAGAACAAGCTGGAAATGCACATCAGGGCTGAAAAAGAGAGATATGACCTTCCATAACTTCAAACATTAACCTTGTCTTTTCAGATACATTTCCAGCACTTTCTGTTTTTATTTCAGAGTTCCAGCATTCGTGTTTTTTTTTATTGCAGCCATCATAAGCATCATCTGCAGGCAGCATTCTCATCTATTCAATGTGTTGTATTGCTGTGAATGCTCTATTGTTTATATGGGTATATTCTGTCACGTGTTCCTGTATAGTGACGCAGCCATTGGTCTTGGCATCAGTGCTTCAGAATCTGGGTGTAGTGCTCCTAATCATCCACCTGAATGAATTTTGATTTGAAAACTCTAAATTATAGCAGCGACTCAATTCTCCCCTCATAACTCGTTTTGCCACTGCAAAAATCTGTCCCAGCCCTTTGACACTTGGAGATCACATTGATATTTTGCATAGTTTCATGCATTTTTTAGTCTTACTGTGATGTTTGGGGAGGGGATCTGTCTAAAAGAATGCTGTTTTGTTGCTAGGATCCTTGTTTAATGAGCCCAGCTCACATGACATTTTTGCTAAGAGTATCAGCAGAATGAATTTTAACCCCCGAATGACCAAACCACTCCCCTGGCCCATAAACAACCCAGAATAAAGAAAGATTTGCATTCATATAGCACCTTTCATGATGTTCCAAAGCACTTCACAGCACAGCAAGGTCCCAGAAACTGCTATGTGATAATGACCAGATAATCTGATATGTTGGTTGAGGGATTAGCATCTAATTTAGACGCATTTATACTCATATATAGTGCTGCCCAATTAAAAGTAAGAATTTAACATTAACCTTGCTGAAATACTTATCTATGCCTTTGTTACCTCCACACTCAACTATTCCAATGCTCTGCTAGTTGGCCTCTGACCTACCACCCTCCATGAACTTGAGCTCCTCCAAAGTTCGGCTGCCCGTGTCCTAACTCGCACCAAGTCCCGTTCACCCATCGCCCCTGTGTTCGCTGACCTACACTGGCTCACAGTCCGGAAAGGCCTGGATTTTAAACTACTCATCCTTGCTTTCAAATCCCTCCATGGCCTCGCCCCTCCCTAGCTCTGTAACCTCCTTCAGCCCTACAACCCTCCAAGATCTCTGCGCTCCTCTGATTCTGGCCTCTTGCAAATCTCTGATTTCAGTTGCTCAATAATTGGCGGCCGTGCCTTCTGCTGCCTAGGCCCTAAGCTCTGGAATTGCTTCCCTAAACGTCTCCATCTCTCTCTCCGCCTTTATGTTAACAGCTCCTTAAAACCTACCTCTTTGACCAAGCTTTTAGTCGCCTGACCATATGGGGGAGAAATTCGGTGGGCTGCGCCACCAGTTAGCGCCTAAAGAGGGCACTCAGTGGCTTTAGCGCCGCTGGCCACGTCTCCCGCGATATTTAGCTGGGGCGCTAATGGTGGCGTTAGCCTGTTGCGCTGCACCGCCACCGATGATGTCATTGGTGTGCGCAGCACCCCCCTACCGCCCCGATCGCGATATTTGGCAGTGACCACCACTGTAGTGCCGCTCGCTACTCGCACCCGGTTCACGGGGCCTACCTGTGGTGGCAGTGGCGCAAATTAAGGTGGAGGTGCGGGGCGGCTGTTTTTTTCGGCGGCCGCCTGCCAGCACCTCCGTCCCCGGCCTCCTGTTCTCCCCCCGCGGCATTGCCAGCTGTTTTCCGAGAGCTCGGCACTTCTCCTCGGTGCCGGGCTCTTTTGCCGGCACTCGCGATCGCTCATCGCGCTGGTGCAGGCCCCTCCCCCTTAAGAATGGGAGGAAGGCCTGCAGTACCGCAGCGTGCCATGCCGCAGCGTGTGGCGCTGTGGCGTGTTGCACTGCGATATTCCGTTTCAGTGCCCTAAGAGGGACGCGGAGCGCCTCGAGCCTCGCCCCGTGTCCCTCTTGGGGCGCTCAAGCTGAATTTCCGGCGATCGCTGCTGTTCCGATCGCAGCGCAAAATCTGGCGCCCAGGCGAGCTTGGCGCCCCGTTTGCGGCTCAACCCAATTTCTCCCCTATATCTCTTTATGTGGCTCAGTGTCAAATTTTGCCTAATGATGCTTCTTTGAAGTGCCATGGGAAGTTTTACTGCGTTAAAGGTGCTATATAAATGAAAGTTAGTGTTGTTGCTAAATGATAAAATCTTGGCAATTGAATGGCATTCTTCCTGTGCAAAATCCCTCATCTGAAAATGGTACTAAACCTCATTAATAATTTACATACATTTGACCTCAATGTATTGGAAAAATCGAGATCAACTATTTTCTTAGTGTCCATAACTGTTATGTTTCACTGGGTGGGGGAGGGGAATTGGCCTCAGTCTCCATGCTGCACCATGTCAGGTCACTTGCTCCGCGCACCTTCATTAAACTCGGTTACATGAATGTGAAAGCATGCTGGGAATTGTCCCTCAGAGAAACCCTGAATAATTAGTCGTTGATACAAAGACGACGCTTTGAGCATCTGAGCAAAGCCTCCAGATACAGTGCCTGGAGGATAATGCAAGGTGCCCAGGCGAACTGACACATCACAAACGAAACTTGCCCCAAAGTGAGCCATGAGGTGGGGGTGTGCGTGCCATAGAAAGGGTGATTTAAACAGCTTCACGACACGGGCTGTAGAGGTTCGAGTGGGTCTTCGAGTGCTACAGAGGGAGGAATGGGTTACTAGCAACAGTAGCCACCAGTTGCTAACATGCATCACCGCGCTTACAGAGAGATTGAAAGGGATCAATGATGTTTTGAATCACTTTTTGATTTAATGGAGTTGTCTTTATGCGGTTATATTTGCGTTACTTGAAAGGTGCCTTGCAAAACACACGGTCCACAAGTTTCAGTAAGATTAAAGTTCATTCAATTCAGCAGCTTTTATCTTTAGCAGCTGAATAACAGAATGAAGAAATCTTTCACGAGCCATAGAGAGAAGCAAAAGGAAAATCGGGTGAGCCAATACCCACCTCAGAAACATTTAGTATAATCACACCCCTTGCCCTCCTCCTCGTCTGCAGTCTCACTTGAGAGGCGGTGCTGGTGCAATGATGAAAAGTTTGGGGAGGAATGATTAATTCTGCGTGACACACCTTCAACTGTACCCTAGTATAATCCTGTTACACACTAGGCTACCAGTTCAGAGTGTCATTTAACTGTGACTGTGCTTGTACCAGCCAGGCAATCTTTTTTTGCAACTTCTTGTGCCCAGAACATCATGTCAGCTCCAGCTGCTTCAACCAGTCCCATTCCATCTGGAATGAAAGTGTGGACATCATTTCCAGAGCTCCTGATGATAGGGGAATTTGTAAGTGACATTGCACTATTTTATTAAGTTGTTGTTAAAAATGTATTGCTGTATTTATACTTTGGATTGCAGTGTGTCTTTTCCAGGATCCTTGATATTCCTGTAGGCACATAGAGAGCATGTAATGGGAAACTGGGGCACGTGAAGCAGAGAATACCCGTCAAAGAGAGTGTAAAATGAGAGGCATCGAGAGAAAAGAAAGGAGGTGAAAGTAACAGAAAGAGAATGAGAGAGAGACAAGAACAGAGCAGGCAGAGAGAATGAGATAAAAGAGGCAGGGAGAATAAAAGCACACAGAGCAGAGACATCAAGCACAAAGGGAGACGGGCAGCGACGGAGAGAAAGAGGAGAAGGCAAAGGGAGGAAAGTGAGAGCCAGGGAAAAAGAGAGAAGGGAGAGAGAGAAACAGAAAAAAGGTGAAGAGGAGGGAGTGAGAGAGGGAGAAAGACACATAGATATAGATAGAGGGAGTAAAAGGAGAGAAACGGAGTTAAAGGGAGAAAGACAGTCGGAGAAGAATGAGACGAGATGATTGTAGAGAGACACACACATGCCAAGGGAAATAGAGAGAGGAGAGGAACATAAGAGAGAAGAATGAACAGATAGAAAAGGGGGAAAAATGCTCTGAAGTGAGGATGGCTTAAAATTGAAAGGCAACTTATTCTGAATTAAATAAATAAATCTGAACATAAATGATTGAAGATCAATGCTTACAAGTAATTACTGTACTCTCTCAACTAACCTAGGTTTGTTGAGCCACGCCTGTGAGAGAGAAACACTGTTTTCCTGGTGTTAGTGTTTGCAGCAACAGTTTACAGGTGTATCGCAAATGAGTCATTTGTAAAACACTGAACGATTTAGATAAGCAAGTGGCAATATTATTATTCCGCTGGGAATAAAACAATTGAGGCATTTTTAAGTTTTTCCTACTTGCTAAAAGAATGCAATAGCCTGCAAAAGTTACTTGAGCCAGTCTGCAGGTTGTTTAACGCTTTGGCCCCGGCTGCTAAAAACAATTCCGTTTCACTATAGGAATGTTTCAGCAGGAGGTCCCAGTTGCAAATCAACAGGATTGGCAGGAGGCTGAGAGCAGGTCACATGCTCGCCTGCAGGGCAAATGAAATGCAGCACCGGAGAACTAAAAGGAGAAGAACATACGGGAAGGGTTACTTCCCCTCTAACTAGTCAATGTTTAAGTGTGAAGCTGTTTTCTGTTACCAGGTTTCCTTGTTTCTGTGGGAAGAGTCATATCGAATCATAGAATGGTTACAGCACGGAAGGAGGCCATTTGGCCCGTCGAGCCCATCCCGGCTCTCTGCAATAGCACTTCAACTAGTCCCACTCCCCCGCCCTTTCCCCGTAGCCCTGCAAATTTCTTCCCTTCAGGCACTTATCCAACTCCCTTTTGAAAGCCGTGATTGAATCTGCCTCCACCACCCTTTCAGGCAGTGCATTCCAGATCTTAACCACTCGCTGCGTAAAAAAGTTTTTTCTTACGTCGCCTTTGGTCCTTTTGCCAATCACCTTAAAACTGTGTCCTCTGGTTCTCGACCCTTCCACCAATGGGACCAGTTACTCTCTCTATCTACTCTGTCTAGACCCCTCATGATTTTGAACACCTCTATCAAATCTCCTCTCAATCTTCTCTGCTCTAAGAAGAACAACCCCAATTTTTCCAGTCTAGCCACGTAACTGAAGTCCCTCATCATTCTCGTAAATCTTTTCTGCACCCGCTCTAAGGCCTTCACATCCTTCCTAATGTGCGGTGCCCAGAATTGGACACAATATTCCAGTTAAGGCCGAACCAGTGTTTTTTACAGGTTCATCATAATTTCCACGCTTTTGTACTCTATGGGCTGGATTTTGCCAGCCCTGGGGAGGCGGGTTTGCAGGTGGGACTGCCGGGAAAATGGCAGAATTTGGGGGCAGGTGCCCAACCCGCCTCCATGCCATCTTGCCAGGAGGCGGGTAGCCGACTCGCGCCGGCTCCCGCCTCCTCGAGGCAGGAAGGGGATTAATGCCAATTAACTGCCTGCTAACAGGTAGTTAACAGGCAGTTTTTTGGCTGATCCCTATTTTGAGCCCTGAAGTTTGGGTTTCCCGACAGCTCCAAACCTCGCCAGGGTCAGCGAGGCGGGCCGTTGGTCTGCGGGGGTCGGAGGGGTCGAGATGTCCAGTGTGCAGGTGAGTAATGGATGCATGTGTGCAGAGGTAAGTGTGTGAGGTGTGTGTAAAGTGTTTTAATAAGTTTTGCTTACCTTTACTTCTTCCTGCAGGCTTCCTCCCTTCAGGTCTCAGGAGTCCCTCAGCTCACCGGCACAGAAAGCAGAATGGCCGCTGAACTGTCAAAAGCTGCAGCCTTTCTGATCAGGAAGGCTTTCTAATTGAGTCTTGAGTAAAGACACAACTTAGAAGACAGATTGTCAGTGTTTGACAGCTTCACAGAGCTGTCAAACGATGACATTTCATCTGTCAAAAGCTCTCGACAGATGAAACGGCACTCGCTGACGTCACCTGTAATTGGCTTTCCCTTAATTGGCCTGCTAAGCCCGCTGGGCGGGCTTAACAAGGTCAATGAAGGGAAAATAGCGTCGGTTGGCCAAAAGTCGATGGAGGCGGGACTAAAACCCAACAAGTGGGAGTCCCGCCTCCAAAAGCTCCCCATTGACAAAATCCAGTCCAATACCTCTATTTATGAAGCCCAGGATCCCGTATGCTTTTTTAACTGCTTTCTCAACCTGCCCTGCCACCTTCAACGATTTGTTATACCCCTATGTCTCTCTGTTTGTGCACCCCCTTTACGATTGTACCCTTTAGTTTATATTTCCTCTCCTCATACTTTCTACCAAAATTTATCACTTCACACTTTTCTGCGTTAAATTTCACCTGCCAAATGTCCGCTCGTTCCACCAGCCTGTCTATGTCCTCTTGAAGTCTATCACTATCCTCCTCACTGTTCACTATACTTCCAAGTTTGGTGTCACCTGCAAATTTTGAAATTGTGCCCTGTACACCCACATCCAAGTCATTAATATATATCAAGAAAAGCAGTGGTCTTAGTACTGTCCCCTGGGGAACAACACTGTGTACCTTCCTCCAGTCCGACGCCTGGGGAACACCACTGTATACCTTCCTCCAGTCCGACCCCTGGGGAACAACACTGTGCACCTTCCTCCAGTCCGACCCCGGGGGAACACCACTGTGCACCTTCCTCCAGTCCGACCCCGGGGGAACACCACTGTGTACCTTCCTCCAGTCCGACCCCGGGGAACACCACTGAATACCTTCCTCCAGTCCGACCCCGGGGGAACACCGCTGTGCACCTTCCTCCAGTCCGACCCCGGGGGAACACCACTGTGCACCTTCCTCCAGTCCGACCCCGGGGGAACACCACTGTGCACCTTCCTCCAGTCCGACCCCGGGGAACACCACTGTGTACCTTCCTCCAGTCCGACCCCGGGGGAACACCACTGTGTACCTTCCTCCAGTCCAACCCCTGGGGAACACCACTGTGTACCTTCCTCCAGTCCGACCCCTGGGGAACACCACTGTGCACCTTCCTCCAGTCCGACCCCTGGGGAACACCACTGAATACCTTCCTCCAGTCCGACCCCTGGGGAACACCACTGTATACCTTCCTCCAGTCCGACCCCGGGGAACACCACTGTGTACCTTCCTCCAGTCCGACCCCTGGGGAACACCACTGTATACCTTCCTCCAGTCCGACCCTGGGGAACACCACTGTGTACCTTTCTCCAGTCCGACCCCTGGGGAACACCACTGTATACCTTCCTCCAGTCCAACCCCTGGGGAACACCACTGTATACCTTCCTCCAGTCCGACCCTGGGGAACACCACTGTATACCTTCCTCCAGTCCGACCCCTGGAGAACACCACTGTATACCTTCCTCCAGTCCGACCCTGGGGAACACCACTGTATACCTTCCTCCAGTCCGACCCTGGGGAACACCACTGTATACCTTCCTCCAGTCCAACCCCTGGGGAACACCACTGTGTACCTTTCTCCAGTCCGACCCTGGGGAACACCACTGTGCACCTTCCTCCAGTCCAACCCCGGGGGAACACCACTGTATACCTTCCTCCAGTCCAACCCCTGGGGAACACCACTGTATACCTTCCTCCAGTCCGACCCCTGGGGAACACCACTGTGCACCTTCCTCCAGTCCGACCCCGGGGAACACCACTGTGTACCTTCCTCCAGTCCGACCCCTGGGGAACACCACTGTGTACCTTCCTCCAGTCCGACCCCGGGGGAACACCACTGTGTACCTTCCTCCAGTCCGACCCCTGGGGAACACCACTGTGCACCTTCCTCCAGTCCGACCCCTGGGGAACACCACTGTGTACCTTCCTCCAGTCCGACCCCGGGGGAACACCACTGTGTACCTTCCTCCAGTCTGACCCCTGGGGAACACCGCTGTGCACCTTCCTCCAGTCCGACCCCGGGGAACACCACTGTATACCTTCCTCCAGTCCGACCCCTGGGGAACACCACTGTGCACCTTCCTCCAGTCCAACCCCTGGGGAACACCACTGTATACCTTCCTCCAGTCCGACCCCTGGGGAACACCACTGTATACCTTCCTCCAGTCCAACCCCTGGGGAACACCACTGTATACCTTCCTCCAGTCCGACCCCGGGGGAACACCACTGTATACCTTCCTCCAGTCCAACCCCTGGGGAACACCACTGTATACCTTCCTCCAGTCCGACCCCGGGGGAACACCACTGTGCACCTTCCTCCAGTCCGACCCCTGGGGAGCACCACTGTATACCTTCCTCCAGTCCAACCCCTGGGGAGCACCACTGTGCACCTTCCTCCAGTCCGACCCCTGGGGAGCACCACTGTGTACCTTCCTCCAGTCCAACCCCTGGGGAACACCACTGTGTACCTTCCTCCAGTCCAACCCCTGGGGAACACCACTGTGTACCTTCCCCCAGTCCGACCCCTGGGGAACACCACTGTGTACCTTCCTCCAGTCCAACCCCTGGGGAACACCACTGTGCACCTTCCTCCAGTCCGACCCCTGGGGAACACCACTGTGCACCTTCCTCCAGTCCGACCCCGGGGGAACACCACTGTATTCCTTCCTCCAGTCCGACCCCTGGGGAACACCACTGTGTACCTTCCTCCAGTCCGACCCCTGGGGAACACCACTGTGCACCTTCCTCCAGTCCGACCCCTGGGGAACACCACTGTGCACCTTCCTCCAGTCCAACCCCTGGGGAACACCACTGTATACCTTCCTCCAGTCCGACCCCTGGGGAACACCACTGTGCACCTTCCTCCAGTCCGACCCCTGGGGAACACCACTGTGTACCTTCCTCCAGTCCGACCCCTGGGGAACACCACTGTGCACCTTCCTCCCATCATCCTTTTGTATGAGGCTTTTGCTTTTTGATACATTCAGCACCGGCTGTTGGTCTCTGATCTCTTACTGCAGTTTAGAAGAATGAGAGGTGGTCTCATTGAAACATACAAAATTCTTACAGGGTGTGATAAATCCATGTAGTGGAACAAGAACTCGAAGAGGCGATATCTTGGAACTAGTATGAGTATTTTATTAACCAGAGTAACAAACATCATGCCTGCATCCTGGCATTCCACCTTTGCTGACCTTGACAGGAAGCAAACCTCTGACCTTAACAGGAAGCAAACTTCTGACCTTAGCAGCAGCATTGGCTACAGCACCACCTGGGGGATAACCTTAATCGTAACATCCCAGATTACTATATCCCTCTTCCCTTAAGATTTCAGTATGAATTTCTTAACAGACAACCATTCCTGAGGGTCACATAAGGAGTCTCCATTCATCATGTTCCATACTTGACGAATCTAACAGTTCAGTATCAATCTATCTGGTGGCTTGCGAGACCTTTGTGAACGTCTAACTGTACAGTCCCTGCTTGTTTGTGGTGAAGCCACCAGCTGCTCCTGAGCAGTGCTCAGAGTACCTGACTCTGCAACGATGGTTTCCTCTTGACGAATAGGTTCCTGTGGAATTGTCTTTGTCCCTGGGGGTGGCACCACAGATTCACTTGGATAACTGGGGGCAACCCTGTCTTCAGTCATTGCATCTGGAACCTTCATTTCAATTTCCCCTTGTCTGGGAAGTATCTGATCTACATGCCTGCGTACTACCCTACCATCTCCCAACAAGACCTTGTATGATACTGGACCTGTCATTGAGTCTATGAAGCCAGGAATCCACTTTGGTCCATAACTGAAATTCCTGGTAAGGACCGCATCTCCTTCTCCAAAACTTCGGCTCTTTGTTCTTTTGTCATGGTTCTCTTTTTGTTTGTTTTGTCTGTTTTCCATTTTCCTTCTTAAGTCTGGGTGGACAAGGTCAAGAGTGGAGCGTAGTCTACGACCTAATAACATCTCAGCAGGAGAGAGTCCTGTGGTGGATTGAGGTGTTATTCTGTAGCTGAACAGAACCCATGACACTTTGGCTGCTAAATTCCCTTCTGCACTTTTTTTCATCACCTCTTTAAATGTTTGTATGGCTCTCTCCGCAAGTGCATTCAAGGACGGATGATATGGAGCCGAGGTCACCTGCACTATGCCATTTTTTCTCAAGAACTCTTTTGTCTCTGTACTCACAAAACAAGTGGCATTGTCACTCACCACGATTACTGAAGCTCCGACGCAGGCAGTCTATAGTAGTAGTGGCGGAAGCAGAATTTACAGGATAAACATCCATCCATTTGGAATGTGCATCAATGATTATGAGGAACATCTTCCCCATGAATGGACCCGCATAATCTAAGTGCAATCTTCTCCATGGTTTATCCGGCCACTCCCAGGGGTGGAGAGGAGCCGCTGCTGGTGCCTTCCGGTGTTCCTGACAAGTGCTGCATGTCTTGACTAGATTTTCTATCTCCTCATCTAGCTTTGGCCACCACAAGTAACTCCTAGCCAAGGCTTTCATACGCGAGACCCCAGGATGACACTGATGTAGTTGCTCTAGGATAGACTGTCATGCTGGCTGTGGAATAATCACTCGTGCTCCCCACAACACGCGACCATCCTGCACACTCAGCTCTGTTTTCCTGACATTGTAGGGTGTGAAGTCAGCCCCTTCCGGATGCTGTGGCCATCCCCTCACCACATATTCTCGAACTCTAGGCAGTACTGGATCTTTACCTGTCCATGTTCTTACTTGCTCTGCAGTCACAAGTGCCGTGTCAGTGTCCTCCAACATCAAAACTCTGTCCTCTGGAGCTGCACGGATAGGTGTGCCTGGCAGTGGAAGACGGCTCAAGGCATCTGCGTTTCCATGGTACTTGCCCGCCTTGTAGATGATGACATACTCATATGCCCTCAACGTCACTGCCCACCTCTGGATCCGGGGTGACACCATCTGTGGAACTGCTTTCATTTCATTGAAAAGAGAGAGAAGAGGTTTATGATCGGTGCATATGGTGAACTTCCTGCCATATATGTACTTGTGGAACCTCTGTAACCCAAACATTACTGCTAACCCCTCTTTGTCTAACTGGGAATAGTTTTTTCCGCTGGTGTTAGAGTTCGGGACATAAACCCTATTGGTCTTTCAGTTCCATCTTCCATGCAGTGTGAAAGAACTGCCCCCACCTCGTAAGGTGAAGCATCACAAGAGAGAACGATGTCTTTCTCTGCATTGTAGTGAACCAGCACATCCGACGACAGCATCAGTTTCTTGGACTGTTCAAATGAAACCCCCTGCTCCTCTCCCCACTGCCACTGTGTCTCCTTGCGCAATAGTTTGTGAAGAGGTGCTAACACAGTTGACAAGTTTGGTAAAAACCTGTTATAATAGTTCATCAGTCCCAGGTAAGCTTTTAACTCAGCCACATTTGTAGGAGCAGGGGTGTCCTGCAGTGCTTGTACCTTCTCCTTGAGTGGATGGAGCCCGGTGGCGTCCACTCTGTGTCCCAGGAACACTACCCCATTCCCCAGGAAAGTGCACTTACTCCTCTTGAGCCGGAACCCTGCCCTCTCCAATCTCTGTAGTACCTCTCTCAGAGTGCTCAGATGCTCCTGGTCGGTTCTTCCCGTCACCAGAATGTCATCCAGATAGATGGAAACATGTGGAATCCCTTGCAGTACCCCTTCGATTGTCCTCTGGAAGATAGCTGGACTAGATGAGACACCAAACGGTAAGCGGTTATATGTAAACAAGCCCTTGTGTGTATTTATGGTGACATACTTCTTTGATTCGTCATCCAGTGTAATCTGCAAGTAAGCATGACTCATATCCAACTTTGTGAATTTCTTTCCTCCAGCCAGGTTTGCAAAGAGATCCTCTGTTTTGGGAATCGGATACTGCTCTAGTTTGGACACCCGATTGACTGTCAATTTATAATCTCCACAGAGTCTTACCGAATTGTCCGGTTTTAGAACAGGTACTATGGGAGCTGCCCATTCTGAACATTCCACTGGCTCCAGTATGTTCTCTCTCAATAGACGGTCAAGCTCAGCCTCTACCTTTGGCTTCATGGCATAAGGCACAGGTCGTTGTTTAAGGCTCCATCCACTCAAGGAGAAGCTACAAGCACTGCAGGACGCCCCTGCTCCTACAAATGTGGCTGAGTTAACAGCTTACCTGGGACTGCTGAACTATTATAACAGGTTTTTACCAAACTTGTCAACTGTGTTAGCACCTTTTCACAAACTACTGCGCAAGGAGACACAGTGACAGTGGGGAGAGGAGCAGGGGGTTTCATTTGAACAGTCCAAGAAACTGATGCTGTCGTCGGATGTGCTGGTTCACTACAATGCAGAGAAAGACATCGTTCTCTCTTGTGACACTTCACCTTACGGGGTGAGGGCAGTTCTTTCACACTGCATGGAAGATGGAACTGAAAGAACAATAGGGTTTATGTCCCGAACTCTAACACCAGCGGAAAAAACTATTCCCAGTTAGACAAAGAGGGGTTAGCAGTAATGTTTGGGTTACAGAGGTTCCGCAAGTACATATATGGCAGGAAGTTCACCATATGCACCGATCATAAATCTCTTCTCTCTCTTGGTTTTGCTGTCCTCCCCCTTTTGATTTGGATTCCTCCACAGGTGATTTCGCCCTGCAAGCTCGTTTTATGTGTCCTTGTTTCCCACACTTGTAGCACTTTTCCTCCAGAAACCGGCATTCACTCACCAGGTGATCGCCCTTGCATCTATAACATGCCTTCACATGCTCATGTTGTGGTTTCTGATGCATGTTCAACTTGTGCACAAGAACCTGACCTGCAACTTGCATAGCATTAGCCCTGTCTGAACCCTGTATTTCTTTTACATCTCGGTTCGCTGTCTCTATGGCTTGAGCAAGTTACAATGCTTTTTCATAAGTAAGCCCAGTCTCGGATAATAATCTACGCTGCATTCGGTCGTCCATAATTCCGCAAACTAGCCTATCTCGCAGCATTTCCTTCAGGTTGTTCCCATAATTGCAATCTTGTGCTAATTTACGCAACACCACTACATAGTCCATTACGCTCTCTTCCTCTTTCCTGTTCCTTGAATTAAACTTGAACCGTTGTACAATCTCACTAGGCTTAGGGTTGAAATGTTCTTTTAGCAAAGCCACTAATTCAACAAATGATTTGTCTCCAGGCTTTTCAGGACTGAGCAGATTCCTCATCAAACTGTAGGTCTGGCTTCCCACTGAACTAAGTAGAATGGCTTTCCTTTTTCCGGCATCATTTATTTCATTTGCTTTGAAAAAATAACCCAACACTTCACAGTATTCCTCCCAGGTTTGTGCTTGACTATCAAAAGCAGAAACCATTCCTACCATGGCAGCCATGCTCTCTTCCAACTGGTAGCTAACTTCAGCTCGTGATTTTGTTGTTTAAAAGTCCTGGCAGACTTCTCTTCTTTATCCAGGGTCCTTTTTACCTTGTCGCCAAATGTGATAAATCCATGTAGTGGAACAAGAACTCGAAGAGGCGATATCTTGGAACTAGTACGAGTATTTTATTAAACAAACAGAGTAACAAACATCATGCCTGCATCCTGGCATTCCACCTTTGCTGACCTTGACAGGAAGCAAACCTCTGACCTTAACAGGAAGCAAACCTCTGACCTTAGCAGCAGCATTGGCTACAGCACCACCTGGTGGATAACCTTAATCATAACATCCCAGATTACTATACAGGGCTTGACAGAGTAGATGCAGAGAGGATGTTTCCCCTGGCTGGGGAGTTTAAAACCAGGGGTCACCGATTCAGAATAACGGGTCGGCCATTTAGGACTGAGATGAGGAGAAATTTCTTCACTCAGAGGGTGGTGAATCTTTGGAATTCCCTACCCCAGAGGGCTGTGGAGGCTCAGCTGTTGTGTATATTCGAGGCAGAGATCGATAGATTTTTGATATTAAGGGAATCAAGGGATATGGGGATAGGCAGGAAAGTGGAGATGAGGTAGAAGATCAGCCATGATCTTATTGAATGGTGGAGCAGGCTTGAAGGGCTAAATGGCCTACTCCACAGGAAAAATATCCATCCGTGGCTAACGAAAGAAGTTAACGATAGCATTAGATTGAAAGTAGAATCTTATAATGTTGCAAAGAATAGTAGTAAGCCTGAGGATTGGGAGAGTTTCAGAAACCAGCATAGGATGACCAAAAAATTGATAAAAAGGTTAAAAGTAGAAAATGAGATAAAACTAGCAAGAAATATAAAAACAGATTATAAGAGCTCCTACAAGTATTTAAAAAGGAAGCGAGTAGCAAAAGTAAACATTGGCCCTTTAGAGGCTGAGACAGGAGAAATTATTATGGGGAATAAGGAAATGGCAGAAATGTTAAACAAATATTTAGTACCTGTCTTCACAGTAGAAGACACAAAAAGCAGACCAAAAATGGCGGGGAACCAAGGGTCGAATGAGGGTGAGGAACTTAACATAAGTTAATTAATATAAGTAGAGAAAAAGTACGAGAAAAACTAATGTAACTAAAAGCCGACAAATCCCCTGGACCTGACGGCCTACATCCTAGAATTCTAAAAGAGGTGGTTGCAGAGATAGTGGATGCATTAGTTTTGATCTTCCAAAATTCTCTAGATTCTAGAATGGTCCCAGCGGATTGGAAGGTACCAAATATAATACCGCTATTCAAGAAAGGAGGGCAAGAGAAAACAGGGAACGGCAGGCCAGTTAGCCTGACATCAGACGTCGGGAAAATGCTGGAATCCTTTATTAAGGGAGTGGTATCAGGGCACTTAGAAAGTCATAACATGATTAGACAGTCAACATGGTTTTATAAAAGGGAAATCATGTTTGACCAATTTATTGGAGTTTTTTGAGGATGTAACTAGCCGGGTAGATAAAGGGGAACCAGTGGATGTAGTATATTTGGATTTCCAAAAGGCATTTGATAAGGTGCCACATAAAAGGTTATTCCACAAGATAAGGCCTCATGGGGTTGGGGGTGTTACGTCCGTGTATAAGAAGACACAGACTGCGGAGAACGGTACAATAGGTGTTTACTCAACGTGGCTCAGACTGCAACTGATCTGTACAGATTACTACTCAGCGTTATATACAGGTGTAGTCACTGCCGGTACTACAGTATACATGAGTTGTAAAAAGTAGTTCCCCCCTTAAAGGTACATACATTACAATTCCTCCCCTTTTAGATTAACAGCACCATAACACTCATTTAACAATTAAATATCAAACTAATTACAATTAACACTTTTAACATGCAACATTAGCTGAAAATAGTCTATTTATAAATTCAGTTTTTGGGGAGGCTTCCTGATCCTTTCTGGATAGCGCCTTTCCTGAGTGTCTTGCTCTTGGTGCGGAGGTGATTCTGGCCCCCTGTCGTCGGTTGGTTCATCAGCTTCCGATGCTACTGTTTCTGGGGTAGATGTTACCTGTACGTCGGGTTCATCACCAGGTACATATGGGCGAGGCATGGGGTTGACTTGTTCCTGTGACTCTAGGATCTGGTCAACATAGCATCTCACGATGCTCTCCCCAACGTCCACTGTGTACATTAGTGGGCCCTGCCGTGTGCATATCGTTCCTGGCTGCCATTTTTCTGTTCGGTAATCGCGGGCCAAGACTGGTTGCTCCTTAATAACAACAGAAAATGCTGGAAAAACTCAGCAAGTCAGGCAACATCCGTGGAGAGAAATTTGAGTTGACGTTTCGGGTTTGACCCTTCTTCAAAACTGGAGAGAAAAGGAACTAGATCGAAGGCAGGGCTGCGATCGAACAAAAGAATAAAAGAACCAAAAGAAGTAAAAGAGATTAGAAGCTAGACGAGATGGTAATAGGCTGTGATTAGGTGTAAAGTGTACTGGCAGGGCAAAAGATAGCTGCCAGGTGTGAGAGAGAAACAAAAGGAAAGGGGGGGGGGAAAGGAAAGGAGTGGAAAAAAATAAGTGAAAATGAAATAGGGGCCGAGGTTATGATCTGAAATTGTTGAACTCGATATTGAGACCGGAAGTCGTAACCTCGGCCCCTATTTCATTTTCACTTATATTTTTCCACTCCTTTCCTTTCCCCCCCCCCTTTCCTTTTGTTTCTCTCTCACACCTGGCAGCTATCTTTTGCCCTGCCAGTACACTTTACACCTAATCACAGCCTATTACCATCTCGTCTAGCTTCTAATCTCTTTTACTTCTTTTGGTTCTTTTATTCTTTTGTTCGATCGCAGCCCTGCCTTCGATCTAGTTCCTTTTCTCTCCAGTTTTGAAGAAGGGTCAAACCCGAAACGTCAACTCAAATTTCTCTCCACGGATGTTGCCTGACTTGCTGAGTTTTTCCAGCATTTTCTGTTGTTATTTCGGATTTCCAACATCTGCAGTATTTTGCTATCGTACTGGTTGCTCCTTGTTGGCTTCTCATGGATGTGCTGGAATTGCTTACTCTCAACATCTCTTCGTACGTTTGGTCTGAGCAAATCCAGGCGAGATCTTAACCTTCGGTTAAAGAACATCATGGCTGGGGCCTGGTTGGTGACTGCATGTGTCGCATTCCGGTAGGCGAACAGGAAATTGTCCACCTTGTGCTGCAGCGGAATGTTGTCATTGTACATAGCCTTTATTGCCTTCTTAAAGGTTTGTACGAATCTCTCAGCCAATCCATTTGTGGCTGGATGATACGGGGCGGATGTCTAATGCCTTACCCCATTCTTTTTCAAGAACCTCTGGAACTCTTCGGACACAAACTGTGGTCCGTTGTCGGAGCAAATCTGTTCGGGCAAGCCATTCCTGGCAAAAATGGTCCGTAGGACTGCAATAGTTTTCTCCGTGGTGGTGGAGGACATTTTGATGACCTCAGGCCATTTCGAGTACGCATCCACGGCTATTAAAAACATTGAGTCCATGAATGGACCAGCAAAATCAATATGCACCCGTTGCCATGGAGATGAGGGCCACTCCCATGGGTGTAGAGGGGCCTGTGGTGGTGCATTTTGGACTTTCTGGCATCCTGAGCAGCTCTTGGTCAGGTCCTCGATTTGTTTATCGATTCCCGGCCACCACACATAAGCCCTGGCTAGGCTTTTCATTTTTACCCCTCCCAGATGACCCTCATGAAGCTCATTGAGCACTCTATCCCTTAACTTGGGTGGAATTACCACTCGGGATCCACACATCAAGGTCCCCCGGCACATTGACAGCTGTTCTCTCCTTGTCGAGAATGCTGGCAAAAGTGAGTCGCCATGTGCTGGCCATCCCTTCACCGTCAAATCATATACCCGAGACAGTGTCGGGTCATTTCGGGTTTCCTTTTCGATACAAGCGTTAGTTACCGGTAGGTATTCAACTATAGTCGAATGGAATATTTCGACAGGATCAACTGCTGGTGCTTCCTCCGCAGTAGGCAGTGGCAGGCGTGATAGCCCATCAGCATTTCCATGCTGTTTCGTGCCCTTATATTCAATCTCATAGTGGTGCGCCCCTAGAAAAAGTGACCATCTTTGTAGTCGTTGCGCAGTCATCACCGGGGCGCCCTTCTTCGGATTAAAAATGGAGACAAGAGGCTGGTGATCAGTCAGCAAGGTGAATTTCTGCCCGTGCAGATAGTGATTGAACTTTTTCACTCCCCACACTAGGCTGAGGGCCTCCCTGTCAATCTGGGCGTAGTTACGCTCGGCTGAGGTTAGTGATCATGACGCAAAGGCAATTGGCCTCTCTGAGCCCTCCGAGAATTTGTGCGACAGCACCGCTCCAATGCCGTAGGGTGACGCATCACATGCCAACCGAATTGGTAATGCTGGGTTGTAATGGGCCAATACCTCTTTCGATGTGATTAGTGTTTTGCTCTTCTGGAAAGCTCATCTACATTCGTCACTCCACTTCCATGGCACCCCAGTTTGCAGTAGGGTGTTCAGTGGGTGTAGTATTGTAGACAAATTTGGCAAGAACTTATGGTAGTAGTTTACCAGCCCGAGGAACGACCTCAGTTGTGACACATTTTCCGGTGCTGGAGCCTTGACTACTGCCTCAATCTTCTCTGGGGACTTATGTAACCCCTCTTTATCGATAACGTGGCCACAATACGAGATCTGTTTTCTAAAAAACTCGCATTTGGGGCGGTTAGCTCGGAGCCCATATTCCTGCAATCTAGTGAGCAGCTGCTCCAGGTTGGCAAGGTGATCACTGTCATTTTCACCCGTGACCAGGATGTCGTCCAAATAACACTGGGTCCCTGGGATCCCTTGCAGGACTTGTTCCATTGCCCTCTGCCAAATAGCCAGAGCTGATGCTACCCCGAATACCAGCCGGTTGTATTGGTAGAGACCTTTATGGGTGTTGATTGTGAGGTATTTTTTTGATGCTTCTTCTCCCTCCATTTGCAGATACGCCTGGGCCAGATCAATCTTAGTGAAGCGTTTCCCTCCAGATAGCGAGGCGAAAATATCTTCAATCCGCAGAAGTGGATATTGTACGGTGTGAAGGATCGGGTTCACTGTTACCTTAAAGTCCCCACAGATGTGAACCTTCCTTGGTTCCCCAGGCGTGCTGCTCAACGACTTTTTCATCACAGGGACGATGGGTGTAGCCCACTCACTCCAGTCTACCTTGGACAGTACACCTGAACGTCCCAGACTCTCCAGCTCTGCTTCGACGGCTGGGCGGATCGCATAAGGTACTGGTCTGGCCGTAAAAAATTTTGGGCTTGCGTTTACTTCAATTTTAATCGTCGCTGTCATGCCTTTTAATGTTCCGAGTCCTTGCTGGAACACTTCTTTCACGTCAATTATGATCTTTGACAGTCGCCCAGGTGTGACGTCGTCATCCTTTTTGTCAGCCACAGTCAGTGCCTGTATGGAATGCCAATCCAGTTGTATTTTCCGGATCCATTCACGTCCCAGTAATGGTGGTCCTCCATCTTGCAATACATACAGGTCTAATTTTGGTGTTTCCTTACCGTTATATATAACGGTCACCCTTATTTTTCCTTTGGGGTAGACTTTTTGCCCCGTGTACGTCTTCAAAATAATTTTTGTGTCTCTCAAGGGTATGTGTGAGAATAGCCGCTCGTAGTCCCGTTGGTTTATGACTGTTAGGGCTGATCCTGTGTCCAATTCCATCTTTACCTGGACTCCTGCTATCTTGAGAGTGACCCAAATGGTTCGGTGATCCTCCATTGTGATCACATTATGTAGTTTCAGACAACTCAGTTCCCTGCTTTCGGAGTCGTTATCACTCTTTTGTTCATCTGAACTATTCTCCGTTATCTTATGTACCTTCTTGTACTTTCCTTTGGTCGGTTTCTTATTGCTGGTTTTCTTTCCCGACCTGCAGACTCGTGCTATGTGTCCTACTTTTCCACACTGTCTGCACACTTTGTCTTTGAACCAGCAATCATTCTGGTCGTGTGTTGTTCTGCCGCAGCGATAGCACTTCTCTGTTCCATATGACATTTCGTTTGTGCCATATTCTTGCGGTCTCTGTTGTATCTCTGCAGCGCCCCGTGCTGCTGCTTCATATGATACCGCAATGCTGAAAGCCTTTTCCAGCATAAGGTCCTTTTCAGATAAAAGCCGTTTCTGGGTTCCTTCACTTTGAAGCCCACGCACAAACTTGTCCCTTAAGGTATCTGCCAGTCCCGCTCCAAACTGGCAGTGTTTCGATAGTTTGCGCAGTTCTGTTAAATAATCAGCATTGCTTTCATCCTTATGCTGGTTCTGTTTGTGAAACTTGAATCTTTCTGCTATCAGCAGCGGTGTGGGGTTTAAATGTTCCTTTAGTATCGTTACTATGTCTTCAAAACTCTTTTCCATTGGCTTCGTTGGGGTTACTAGATTTTGTAATAAACCATACGTCTTTGCACCCATTAAATTTAACAATACCGACGCTTTCTTGTCATCTGACACCCCATTTGCCTTGCAGTGCACCTCTATTCGTTCGACACATGTAGCCCAATCTTCGACTTCATTGTCAAATGCGGTGATACTGCCACTCTTCAGCATTTTGGGTGTGGTTTAAAATGGCGTCTCCCAATGGCTTAAAATGGCATCTCCCGCGCTTTCCTTCCTCCCCCGCTGCTGCCGACGCCGCTCCCGGCGGTTCTCGTGGTAATGGCGGCGCCCTGTAGGTTTCGCGTGATTCTCCTGCGCTTTTGCCAACGCTGCTCTCGGCAGTCCTTGTGGCAATGGCGGCGCCTCACGGGTTTCTGCGCGTCTCTCTCTCCCTCTCTCCGACGCTGCTCAGCCCCTGAACACCGGCTGCGCCCTGTGCGCTCTGCCCTCTCTCTCTCTCCCCCATCGATGCTGCTCGGCCCTTTGCTGTGCCGCTCGGTCGGGCTCTAGCCCGCCGCTGTCCGGGAAGGGTCTGCGCACTACCTGTTGCCAGCCCGTTTCGCTGGACCACCTCGACTGGAAAGCCAAGCCTGGCTCTCGACAGCCTCCCCCGCAATTCTCGAGTCTCTGCTGGATGACTGGGTGGTTGCCCGTGGTCGACGCCCGAGTCTCTGGCCTTGACCTCCATTCCACTGATCTCCAGGAACGAATCCCCGGGAGGAGATGCAGAGTTGCAGGTAGGTTCGAACCTGCCTCGTCGCCAATGTTACGTCCGTGTATAAGAAGACACAGACTGCGGAGAACGGTACAATAGGTGTTTACTCAACGTGGCTCAGACTGCAACTGATCTGTACAGATTACTACTCAGCGTTATATACAGGTGTGGTCACTGCCGGCACTACAGTATACATGAGCTGTAAAAAGTAGTTCCCCCCTTAAAGGTACATACATTACAGGGGGTAATATAGTTGCATGGATAGAGGATTGGTTAACAGACAGAAAAGAGAGAGTAGGTATAAACGGGTCATTTTCAGGTTGGTAGGCTGTAACTAGTGGGGTGCCGCAAGGATCAGTGCTGGGGCTTCAGCTATTTACAATCTATATTAATGACCTAGATGAAGGGACCGAGTGTAATGTATCCAAGTTTGCAGACAATACAAAGCTAGGTGGGACAGTATGCTGTGAGGAGAACACAAAGGGCTGGATTTTACCAGCCCTGAGGTGGCGGAGGCGGGACTGCTGGGGAAATCAAAAAGAATGGGAGTGGGTCCCAAACCCACTCCCAACCCACCTCCAACCAATCTTTCCGGGAATCTGGTCCCCGATTTGCGCAGGGACACGAATCCTAGCGGCGGGAATATGATTATCGCCACTTAACTGGCAGTTAAGAGGTTTTTTCCAATTTTTAGACTTCTGCTGTGGGCTTCCCAACATTGCGGAACCCCGCCAGGGTAAGTGAGGTGTGCTGTGGGTCTGTTGTAATGTCTGTGCATAGATGACAGCTGCAGAAGTAGTGTGAAGGATGCAATGGGACACTGGTGAGTATCAGAGGTAAGGAAATGTTGTGAAAGTCATTTTAAATGTGTTTAGATTTTTTTTGTAGGTGACAAGCTTTGAAGTGTTTGTGTGGCCTCACCTCATTGGGAGACGTGGCCTCACCTCATTGGGAGAAGTGACAGATTGCTTCTGTACCCTCACCTGCAGCTGCCATCTGTTTTATCCTAAGGAGAGACTAATTGGTGAGCCTGGGGGCAAGGGTTCACCTTTGTACAGTGATTTTCAGTGTTTGACAGCACCTCAATGCTGTCAAAAACTGTCAAATCATCTGGCAAAAATAAATCGTTCCTGTCCCTTTAAGAAAACCAGCAGATGAAGCGTCATCAACTGACATCATCTGACACCGGCTTTCCCTTAATTGGCCAGCAAGCCCGCAGGGTGGGCTTAACAAGGCCAATCAGGGGAAAATAGCGCCTGTGCGTCGGACGTCGCTGGGGCGAGATTAGAACCCGGAAGGCAGCAGTCACGCCCCCAACTCGTCTCGGCAGGTAAAATCCAGCCCAAAGAGTCTGCAAAGGGATATAGATAGACTAAGTGAGTGGGCAGTAAGGTGGCAGATGGAGTATAATGTAGGGAAATGTGAGGTTATTTACTTTGGTAGGAAGATTAGAAAAACTGAATATTTTTTAAATGGTGAGAAACTTTTAAATGTTGGTGTTCAGAGAGATTTGGGTGTCCTCATGCAAGAAACACAAAAAGCTAGCATGCAGGTACAGCAAGCAAGAAGGAATTCAAATGGCATTAACCTTTAGTGCAAGGGGGTTGGAGTATAAGCGTAAGGAAGTCTTGCTACAATTGTACAGGGCCTTGGTGAGACCACACCTGGAGTAATGTGCACAGTTTTGGTCTCCTTATCTAAGGAAGGATATACTTGCCTTGGAGGCAGTGCAACGAAGGTTAACTAAGTTGATTCCTGGGAGGAGAGGGCTGTCCTATGATGAGAGATTGTGTAGAATGGGCCGATACTCTCTAGAGTTTAGAAGAATGAGAGGTGATCTCATTGAAACATACAAGATTCTGAAGGGGATTGACAGGGTAGATGCTGAGAGGTTGCTTCCCCTGGCTGGAGTGTCTAGAACTAGGGGGCATAGTCTCAGGATAAGGGGTAAGCCATTTAAGACTGAGATGAAGAGGAATTTCTTCACTCAGAGGGTTGTGAATCTTTGGAATTCTCTGCCCCAGAGGGCTGTGGATGCTCAGTCATTCAGTATATTCAAGGCTGAGATAGATAGATTTTTGGACTCTAGGGGAATCAAGGGATATGGAGATCGGGCGGGAAAGTGGAGTTGAGGTCTGTAATGATATCAGCAAATAGTGATGGTATTTGCCTGTTTGATTATGATGCCTTACCAGCATGTTTGCCTGATTGATTACTTATGCCTGACCAGCAGAGGGCATGTGACAGAGACAAGCAGTTTGGTTTTAGTTTTGCTTTTAGATGGATCACTAGCATGGTGTCTCCTGTAATGCTGTTAAAAAGAGTTGAACAGACTTTAGATTAAAAGACATTCTCTTTCATAAATGTCTCGTCATTGAACCCACAAAGAAATCAATACATGGTGTCAGAAGTGATTGAGAGAGATGAAGAGGAAAAATCTGAAGTTAAATCAGCTCTCCACATATTAGCAAGCCAAAAGAGAACATCGTTACTTACCATTGGAGAATAGCTAACGAAGTGAAAAAATGGTAGGCTTACACCCACCGGCGAAGCTTCAGTTGACAGGTAATGTGGCTGAAAATTGGAGAAGGTTCAAACAACGCTTGGAGTTGTATTTATCAGCAATCGGAGCTGACGAGAAAAGTGATAAAATGAAAGCGTCAGTGTTCTTACATGTCATGGGTGATGAAGCGCTGGAGGTGTATAATAACTTCACTTTCGCTGCTGATGGAGACAAAATGAAGTTGGATAAAATAATGGAACAGTTTGAGGCCTACTGCATACCTAAACGTAACGTGACGTTTGAGAGGCATAGATTTTTCACATGTGTACAGAAAACGGGTGAGACTATTGATCAGTATGTGACTGAACTGAGAAACTGAAGCAAAACATGTGAATTTGGGGGACTGACAGACTCGCTGATAAAAGACAGACTGGTGTGTGGTATTCCAGATAATGGTCTAAGGGAAAGACTGCTAAGAGAGCAAGATCTAGACCTGGGAAAAGCCATAGCACTGTGTAGGGCTACAGAGACTGTGAAGTCGCAGGCAAAGGAGCTGTTCAGTGACAGTAGCTGCAACGTGGATGCAGTGAGAAAGAACGGACACAAACCGTTTAACAAAAAGAGCGCCAATGTGAAAAAAGAGGCGTGGCCAGCGAACGAAAATGAAAGGGACAATCGAAAGTCATGTAGTCGATGCGGTACACAGCATCCACCAAGAAAGTGTCCAGCATATGGTAAAACATGCAATATTTGCAACAAAAACAACCATTATGCCCGTTGCTGTAAGAACCAAGCGCAACAAAGCAAGGTCCATGCAGTAGATGAAAGCGAGATAGAGGAGTTCAATGTAGATGCTGTGTCTGAAAACAAAGAAGAAAAAAGAGACTGGATGTTGACACTAAAAGTGAATGACATACACATTCCATTTAAATTGGATACTGGAGCACAAGTTAATGTGATATCAGAGACTGATTTTAAGAAAATTAGACCCAAACCAAAGATACATGGAATAAAAGTGAAAGTGACAGGATACTCAGGTACTGATATACCAGTGAAAGGAAGATGCATTGTCAAAGTAACACACAAGGACAGAGAGCACACGCTAGCATTAATCGTGGTGCCAAAGGATGTGCAAGCCATACTAGGTTTAAAAGCCTGTGAGAGACTGAACCTGGTACAGAGAGTCCTCGTTGTGGAAAGCGAAGGAGAGACAGTCTATGATGAACTCATGAAAAAGAACAACGACCTATTTAAGGGTCTAGGCTGCCTTCCAGGAGAACACATGATCAGAGTAGATAAAAGTATGCCAACGGTCATACATCCATGCAGAAAAATTCCGTTTGCTCTTCAAAAGGAACTGAAGGCAGAGTTGGACAGGATGGAAAGCCTGAACGTGATTCAGAAGATAGATGAGCCAACTGAGTGGGTGAGTTCCCTCGTCATTGTGGACAAAAAGAATGGAAAGCTCAGAATTTGCCTGGATCCAAGAGATCTAAACAGAGCAATAAAAAGAGAGCACTTCAAGCTTCCTACACGTGAGGAAATCATGTCACAGTTTGCAAATGCAAAGTATTTCAGCAAGTTAGATGCATCATCAGGATTTTGGCAGATGAAATTGGACGAAGCAAGTTCAAGACTGTGCACGTTCAACAGTCCATTTGGCAGATACAGATTCCTAAGGTTACCATTTGGCATTGCCTCAGCTCCTGAAGTGTATCACAAAACTATCCATATGATCTATGAGCACCTGGAGGGAGTTGATACATCAATGGATGACATCATAGTATGGGGAACCACGAGAACTGAGCATGACGAGAGACTGAAAAAAGTGCTGGAAGCAACAAGGAAAACAAACCTGAAGCTGAATAGAGAGAAATGCCAGCTCGGGGTGACAGAACTGACATTCGTGGGGGATATCCTTAGCAGTGAGGGCATCAGACCAGATCCCAGAAAGGTGTCCGCCATTGAGAATATGCCAAAGCCACAATGCAAAAAGGACGTGCAGAGGTTTAATGGAATGATCAACTACATGGGTAAATTCATATCCAACCTCTCAGAAAAAATGGCGCCACTGAGAAGACTAACTGAAAAGAACATAGAATGGGAATGGAATCATGAGCATGAGAAGTCATGGAGCGATCTAAAGAAACTGCTCACAGAGGAACCAGTTCTGAGGTTTTATGACCCAGCGAGACCCATCAAGATATCATCAGATGCATCACAGAGTGGGCTCGGTGCCGTTCTTCTGCAAAAATATGACTACTGGCAACCTATTGCATATGCATCGTGCTCAATGACAGACGCGGAGACGCGATATGCTCAAATAGAAAAGGAGCTGCTCAGCATCACATACGCCTGTGAAAGATTTCACCAGTTTGTGGCAGGACAAGCAATCAGTGTAGAGACAGACCATAAGCCCTTGATTGCATTGTTCCAAAAGCCACTAAATAGCTGTCCGCTTAGAATACAAAGAATGATGATCAGGCTGCAACGCTATACACTGAATGTTGCGTACACACCGGGTAAACTGAAGTATACAGCAGACACGTTGTCCAGAGCTGTTGACCCAAGTGAGCCCGCAAACACCAAAATGGATGAAAAAGTGAACGCCTACGTGGACATGATCACAAGTGCACTGCCCATAGCAGATGCAAAAATGGAGCTCATAAAGACTGAGACAAACAAAGATGAAACAATGAGACGACTGAGGAAAAGCATCTTGGATGGATGGCCCAACATGAAGCAAGACTGCTCACCTGACATGGCAGAGTACTGGAACTGCAGGGCGGAACTATCAGTGGTCGAAGACATCATCTACAAAGGAAGTAAAATAGTTATCCCAAAGAGTCTGAGAAAAGAGATGCTAAAAATGATCCATGGAGGACATCTGGGAATCGAAAAGTGTAAGAAAAGAGCACGACAGGTGATGTACTGGCCACGAATCAACCAAGATGTGACAAATGAGGTGTCAAACTGCACAATATGCCTGAAATATCGAGCAAGCAATCCGGTAGAACCACTAAAACCACACCCAACACCAGACAGACCTTACCAGAAGGTAGGCGCTGACCTATTCGTATGTTAAGGGAAGGACTATCTTGTAGTCACAGACTATTACTCCCTGTATCCAGAGGTTTGTAGACTGTACACCACCACTGCAGATGCTGTGATAAGATGTATGAAAGCCATATTCTCCAGATATGGCATGGCAAGCGAGGTCTTCACAGACAACGGACCCCAGTTTTACAATGCAAGTTTCCGACACTTTGCCAAAGAGTGGGACTTTGTCCACACAACGTCAAGTCCTCACTTTCCACAGTCCAATGGACTAGTGGAAAAATCGGTCCAGACAGTGAAAAGACTGATGTACAAGGCAAAAGACAGTGGAACTGACTTCTACCAGAGCATGCTTGTATACCGCACAACGCCGCTCGAGTGTGGTATGTCACCAGCCCAACTCCTTATGGGACATCTGCTAAGGTCAAACCTATCCATCCCGGAGAACCTCCTGAAAACAAAAGAGGGGGAGAAAGTGAGGAAGTTCAAAGAACAACAGAAAGAAAAGCAAAAGTACTACTATGACAGAGGAACACAAAACCTACCTGAACTCCACACTGGTGACCAAGTAAGGTTCAAAGACAAAACAAACATATGGACTCAGAAGGGAACCATCCTGAGTGAAGTCCAACCAAGATCATACACCATTCAGACAGATGAGGGTGCTGTTCTGCGAAGAAATCGTAGGGATTTTCTCATGGGACCAGCCACAGCAGGTCAAAAGACTGATACTGTTGAACAACCTGATCACACAGCAGGTCAAAAGAGTGATACTGTTGAACAACCGGATCACACAGCTGAGAAACCATCATCTGAGGCAACAACTCAGATTCAAGGACAATCAATCAGAAAATCCTCAACACATGGGAAGCCTCCTGAGAGACTCATTGAGCAAATTTAAGGACTATTGTTATAGAAGGAAGTAATATTATCTTATTCTTTCTTCAAGTTCTAGTGTATTTACATATTTCATGTGAACACACAAAGCAAGGTTAAAAAACCTTGATAATGATAATGTTAATGTAAGTTCATTAAGTGTTACAGTTAAAATGCAGATTAATACAAAGAAAACATGTTGTTAGTTAAAAGTAAAATACTTTTGTTTTAAGAAAGGGAGATGTAATGATATCAGCAAATAGTGATGGTATTTGCCTGTTTGATTATGATGCCTTACCAGCATGTTTGCCTGATTGATTACTTATGCCTGACCAGCAGAGGGCATGTGACAGAGCCAAGCAGTTTGGTTTTAGTTTTGCTTTTAGATGGATCACTGGCATGGTGTCTCCTGTAATGCTGTTAAAAAGAGTTGAACAGACTTTAGATTAAAAGACATTCTCTTTCATAAATGTCTCGTCATTGAACCCACAAAGAAATCAATACAAGGTCGATGATCAGCCATGATCTTATTGAATGGCGGAGCAGGCTCGAGGGGCCGTATGGCCTACTCCTGCTCCTAATTCTTATGTTCTTATGTTCTTAAGTCAGAACAAAGTCATTCAGCACCAGCCACACCACTCCCTGTAGACTTTAGCAATTTTAAAGAACTTTAGAAAACACCAAACACTTAGTCAATTGGAGCAACATTCATTAGAAATCAATTAGAAACTAACGTGAAAACAGTTGATGATCCCTTTAAATAACGCTGGTGGGGGTTCCTTCCTCCTACTGAACACATGTTGAGCTGTGTGAGCTTAAGTGAAGGCATTAGCTGGAGCACTGATCACCAAAATCACAGCGCTGGCGTCAAATCAGCTTTTCACGCTGATTGACGTCATGATCTGCCTACTCTGTATACTTCCGGCGGACGCTCACTGCATGCACTAACGCCCTCATCAATATGGCGTCAGGCGCAACTTGCACTAGAAGTGTGCGCGCGGGCCGCGGACGCCATTTTGGACCTCTAAGAGCACCCGTAGCACCCAAAAAACGGCTCTGAATTTTGACTTTCATTTAGATGAAGTCGGGCCACTTACTGACCCTTTGGTCATGCGAGCTGATCTCATACCAACTTACGTACCAATAAAGGATAAATATGCAAACAAGAAGTATTACATATAAATAGATAAAAACATATAGAAGTCACAACAGGAAACAGGGCATTTGCCCAACCAGTCCATATTGGTGTTTTTGCTCCATAAGAACAAATTTACACAGACTCTTCTCATAAGAACATAAGAAGTAGGAGCAGGAGTAGGCCATACGGCCCCTCGGGCCTGCTCCACCATTCAATAGGATCATGGCTGATCCGAACCTAGACTCACATTCACTTCCCTGCCCGCTCCCCGTAACCCCTAATTCCCTTATCATGTACCTTCAAAACCTTTTCCTTCGTCCATCTATCCAATCGATTCTTGAATGCTTTTTGAATGAAACATGGTTTTTGCCTCAACCACTAACACTGGAAATGAATTCCACAGCTTCACGACTCTGTGAGCAAAGCAGTTTTTCTGGCCGTCTGTTTCGTATCTCTTACATTTACCCGGTTAAAATGCTCAGTGTTATTTACCTGCAGAAAGCTGAACTTAAGGTGGAAGTTTAGGCTCGATTTCAGATTGGAAGTGAAGTGAGGTTGAGGCTGAAGGTGGAACTGAATTTGAGTTGTGGTTGCGGTTGAAGGAGAAGCTGAAGGTGACGAACTGATTGAAGTTAAGGTTTAGGCAGCGATTAAATTTGATACTGAAGTTGAGGTTGAATATAAGACGAAGTTTGTGACAAAGTTTGAAGTTGAGGCTGCAGTGGAATTCAAAGCTCTGGTGGAGCCGATAAATCCCCAGGGCCTGATAATCTACATCCCAGGGTACTTAAGGAAGTGGCCCTAGAAATAGTAGATGCATTGCTGGTCATCTTCCAGAACTTGATAGACTCTGGAACAGTCCCCATGGATTGGAGGGTAGCTAATGTTACCCCACTGTTCAAAAAAGGTGGCAGAGAAAAAGCAGGGAATTATAGACCGGTAAGCCTGACATCGGTAGTGGGGAAAATGCTAGAGTCTATTATAAAAGATGTAATAGCAGAGCACTTGGAAAGCAGTGACAGGATTGGACAAAGTCAACATGGATTTACAAAAGGTAAATCATGCTTGACTAATCTACTGGAATTTTTTGAGGATGTAACTGGTAAAATAGATAAGGGAGAACCAGTGGATGTGGTGCATTTGGACTTTCAGAAGGCTTTCGATAAGGTCCCGCATAAGAGGTTAGCATGCAAAATTAAGGCACATGGGATTGGGGGCAAGGTATTGACTTGGATAGAGAACTGGTTGGCGGACAGAAAGCAAAGAGTTGAAATAAACGGGTCGTTTTCCGAGTGACAGGCAGTGACTAGTGGGGTACCGCAAGGATCGGTCCTAGGACCCCAGCTGTTCACAATATATATTAATGATCTGGACGAGGGAATTGGATGTAATATCTCCAAATTTGCAGACGACACAAAGCTGGGTGGGAGGGTATGCTGTGAGGAGGATGTCGTGAAACTCCAGTACGATTTGGACAGGTTGGGTGATTGGGCAGAAACATGGCAAATGCACTATAATGTGGATAAATGTGAGGTTATCCACTTTGGTGGCAAAAACAGGAAGGCAGATTATTATTTGAATGGCAATAGATTGGGAGAAGGGGAAGTGCAAAGAGACCTGGGTGTTCTTGTGCACCAGTCGCTGAAGGTAAGCATGCAGGTGCAGCAGGCGGTTAAGAAGGCAAATCGTATGTTGGCCTTTGTAGCAAGAGGGTTTGAGTACAGGAACAAGGAAGTCTTGCTGCAGTTGTACAGGGCCTTGGTGAGACCGCACCTTGAGTATTGTGTGCAGTTTTGGTCACCTTACCTGAGGAAGGACGTTCTTGCCATGGAGGGAGTGCAGCGAAGATTCACCAGACTGATACTTGGGATGGCAGGAATGACGTATGAGGAGAGATTGTGTCGATTGGGCTTATACTCACTGGAGTTTAGAAGAATGAGAGGGGATCTCATTGAAACCTATAAAATTCTGTCAGGTCTGGACAGACTAGATGCAGAAAGGATATTTCTGATGGCTGGGGAGTCCAGAACCAGGGGTCATAGTCTAAGGATAAGGGGTAAGCCATTTAGGACTGAAATGAGGGGGAATTTCTTCACCCAGAGAGTGGTGAACCTGTGGAATTCTCTGCCACAGAGGGCGGTGGAGGCCAGTTCATTAAATATATTCAAGAAAGAGTTGGATATATTTCTTGAGGCTAAAGGGATCAAGGGATATGGGGAGAAAGCAGGGACAGGGTACTGAATTTGGATGATCAGCCATGATCTCATTGAATGGCGGAGCAGGCTCGAGGGGCCGAATGGCCTACTCCTGCTCCTATCTTCTATGTTTCTATGTTTCTATGAATTTAAGATTGAGGTTGAATTGCAGACAAAGCTGAAGGTAAAGTAACGTTTGAGGCTGAGATTGAGGCTGAGTTAAGTTCATGTTTAAACTGCGAGCCAACCTCCAGTTTAAAGTTTTTTCCCCTCTCCAATTTTCTCCTCCTCAAGGCATTGACTCCTTGCTGGGACACAGTTCCACAGAATGCAGTCATCTTCTCATTCCCTCACTCAATTATTCAGATGGGAGCCCTAACAGTAAATGTTGGCTGGCCATTCAACCTAGGAGACATCCTGGTCCAGCACAATCCTCAGACGACATCCACATACATGTACAGTTCCAGTATTGGTCTATATAGATAGTGATCAGGAATGGGGATCCTGGGAACATTCCCCTCCCAAGCCATCCTGATGGTCACATGCTACAATGATAATGGAGTTCTTGACTAATCACGGCAATCAATCTCTATCAATTAGTCTACAACAGACCCAGACATGAGGCGAGGAAACTGGTGGAAAGCTTTGGGAACCATAGGCCCAAAGTCTCCTCTTCCTCCGAAGCATGCTGCACTTACCACACGTCATGTCACAAATTCCTCATATACTGTATTCCAAAATGTTACTTTCTGAATGAAATCAATCTAATTTGCTTTTAACTGAATCAATACTAACTGCTTCCACCGGGTTCCGAGGGAGTCTATTCCAGAGATTTACCACTCGCTCACTAAAATATTGTTTCTGCTGCTTAGTTTTGAACTTACCCCCCTTCAAGCACAGGCTGTGTCCTCTGGTTCCACTGTTCTGGACAAGGTGACCCTTGAACTGCTGCAGTCCTTGTGGCGATGGATGGTGCTCCACGATGGTATTAATATTACTGATCTTCACGCAGCGTCTGAACGTGGCTGGCTAGGCCTCGCCAAAGGGAATCAAGAGTCAACCACATAGTGTGGGACGTGAATAATGTGTGGGCCAGACCCTGTAGCGGTTTTATATCTAACTTTGTTTTTTTTTGTGTTTTTCTTTCTAGGTTTTTGGTGGCCTTGTTTGGATCCTAGTGGCTTCTTCTCGAGTTGCATTTCCAGACGATCAAGGCTGGGTGATGTTTGTTTCAGTCTTCTGCTTTGTTATAACTACATTGCTGCTCATACTATACATGGCTGGCGTTCAGGAGAGTTCATCCGCATGGACTGCAGTGGTATGGACTTCTTTGAGCATCGTATTACACAACAGAACAGTTCCCAAATCTACTGCAATATTCTAACTTCAGGAACATATTTTCTGTTCCATAACCTTCCAGTGAGTTCCCTAATTATGATGTGTGCAGCAGGGATCTCGGAGTAAAAATACACAAATCACTAAAAGTTGCGCCACAGGTTAGCAAGGCCATAAAAAAAGTAAACCAAGCACTAGGGTTTATTTCTAGAGGGATACAATTGAAAAGTAGGGAAGTTATGGTAAACCTGTATCGAACCTTGGTTAGACCACACTTAGAGTACAGCGTACAGTTATGGTCGCCATATTATAAAAGGGATATAGAGGCACTGGAGAAGGTGCAGAGAAGATTTACAAGGATGATACCAGAAATGTGAGGGTATACCTATCAGGAAAGGATGAACAGGCTGGGTCTTTTTTCTCTTCAAAAAAGAAGGCTGAGGGGTGACCTAATAGAGGTTTTTAAAATTAAGAAAGGTTTTGATAGAGTAGACACAGAGAGAATGTTTCCATTTGTGGGGAAGAGCATAGCTAGAGGCTATCAATAAAAGATAGTCACCAAGAAATCCAATAGGGAATTCAGAAGAAACTTCTTTACCCAAAGTGTGGTCAGAATGTGGAACTCGCTACCACAGGTATTATGTCCGTGTATAATTGAGACACGGACTGCAGGAGTTGATTATAACAAGTCTTTACTGAATGGAGACAACCTGGAAACTGAAACTACAGAAGCCTGCTAGGGCTTTTTATACAGGGGTGGTCACTGCCGGTACTGCAGTCTGAGACCAGTTATTCCCTTAAAGGTACATACACAACAATTCCTCCCCTTTTAGATAAACAGTACATAACATTCATTTAACAACTAAATAATAACTAATTACAATTACAATTACGGTTGCTAGATACATTGGTTGAAGTTAAGCAATTATAAGTTCAGCCTTTGAGGAGGCTTCCTGATTCTGTCTGGATAACACCTCTTTGGGATATCAGGTTCTTCTGGCAAGGTTGAGTCGGGATCAATGTCGTTGTTTGGTTCGTCTGCTTCCAATATCACCGATTCTGCGGTAGATGCAATTGGTACTTCGGTTTCATCGCCAGGTGAATCAGATCGTGGTGTGGAGTTGATGTTTTCCAGTGACTCTAGAATCTGGTCAGCATGGCATCTTACAATGCTCTCTCCAACGTCCACGGTATACATTAGAGATCCTTGCCGTGTACAGATCGTTCCTGGCTGCCATTTCTCTGTGCGGTAGTCCCGGGCCAAAACTGGTTGGCCTATCTTAAAACTCCTGGTCGGCCTTTCATTCATACTCTGAAACTGCCTGTTCTCCACATCTCTTCTGACGTTTGGCTTAACCAAATCCAAGCGGCATCGTAGTCTTCGATTGAAGAACATCATGGCTGGAGTTTGGTTGGTAACCGCATGTGTCGCATTCCGGTAGGCAAACAAGAAGTTATCCACCTTGTGTTGTAGGGGTATATCTTCATTACACATTGCCTTGATAGCCTTCTTGAATGTTTGAACAAACCTCTCGGCCAATCCATTAGTGGCTGGATGATATGGGGCGGATGTGTAATGCTTAACACCATTGTTCTTTAAGAACCTCCGGAACTCTTCAGACACAAACTGTGGTCCATTGTCAGAGCACAGCCCATTCCTGGCGAATATGGTTCGTAAGACTGTGATAGTTTTTTCTGTGGTGGTTGAGGACATTTTTATTACCTCTGGCCACTTTGAATGTGCATCCACCGCAATTAAAAACATCGAGTCCATAAAGGGACCAGCAAAATCAATGTGCACCCTTTGCCATGGAGATGAGGGCCACTCCCATGGATGTAGAGCGGCTTGTGGTGGGGCGTTTTGGACCTTCTGGCATCCTGTACAGCTCTTGGTCATCTCTTCGATTTCTCTATCGATTACCGGCCACCACACAAACGCTCTGGCTAAGTTCTTCATTTTTACCCCTCCCAGATGACCCTCATGAAGCTCATTGAGCACTCTATCCTTCAATTTGGGTGGAATTACTACTCTGGATCCACACATCAAGGTTCCTCCGCACACTGACAGCTGTTCTCTTCTCGGCGAGAATGCTGGCAGCAGTGGTTCGCCATGTGCTGGCCATCCCTTCACCGTTAAATCATAGACCCAGGAGAGTGTCGGGTCATTTCGTGTTTCCTTTTCTATGTTTGCATTCGTCACAGGGAGACATTCGACTATAGTCGAGTGGAATAGCTCCACTGGATCTACTGCCAGTTCTCCTTCCACCGTCGGCAACGGTAGGCGCGACAATCCATCAGCATTCCCATGCTGTTTAGTTCCTTTGTACTCGATGTCATATTGGTGTGCCCCTAGGAAAAGGGACCACCTCTGTAGCCGTTGTGCCGTCATTATCGGTACGCCCTTCTGAGGGTTGAAAATGGAGACGAGAGGTTGATGATCAGTTAGTAGAGTAAATTTCTGACCGTGCAGGTAGTGATTGAACTTCTTCACCCCCCACACCAGGCTAAGGGCCTCTCTGTCAATCTGGGCGTAGTTACGCTCGGCTGAAGTTAACGAGCGTGACGCAAAAGCTATCGGCCTCTCTGAACCATCAAGGAATTTATGTGACAGTACCGCCCCAATGCCGTAGGGAGATGCATCACACGCCAGTCTTATCGGTAGTGATGGGTTGTAGTGAGCCAATACTTCTCTTGAAGTGATTAGGTCCTTACTCTTCTGAAAGGCCCGCTTACATTCATCGCTCCATTTCCGTGCTACTCCCATTCGTAGTAGGGCATTCAGTGGATGCAGAATTGTGGACAAATTCGGCAAAAACTTATGGTAGTAATTCACCAATCCGAGGAATGACCTCAGTTGCGACACATTTTCAGGCGCTGGAGCCTTAACTACCGCTTCAATTTTGTCAGGGGACTTATGCAACCCCTCTTCATCAATCACGTGGCCACAATACGATATCTGTTTCTTAAAAAACTCGCAATTGGGGCGATTGGCTCGTAGCCCATGTTCACGTAGTCTAGTGAGCACCTGCTCTAGGTTGGCAAGGTGTTCACTGTCATCTTCACCTGTCACTAGGATGCCGTCCAAGTAACACTGAGTCCCCGGAATCCCTTGCAGGACTTGTTCCATCGCTCTTTGCCATATCGCCGGAGCTTATGCTACTCCGAATACCAGTCGATTATACTGGTAAAGACCTTTGTGAGTGTTTATCGTGAGATACTTCCTAGAGGATTCTGCAACCTCCATCTGCAAAGATGCTTGTGCTAGGTCAATTTTTGTAAAACGCTTCCTTCCAGATAGTGAGGCGAAGATATCTTCTATCCTTGGAAGAGGATATTGTACTGTGTGAAGAACTGGGTTCACCGTCACCTTGAAGTCCCCATAGATGCGAACCTTCCTTGGCTCCTCAGACTTATTGTTTAACGTTTTCTTCATGACAGGAACGATGGGTGTCGCCCACTCACTCCAGTCTACCTTAGATAACACGCCTGCATTCTCCAGATTCTCCAGCTCTGCCTCGACGGCTGGGCGAATTGCATATGGTACCGGTCTTGCTTTGAAAAACTTGGGAATTGCATTATCGAAGACAGTGATATCGCCAGTCTTTGGCATCTTGAAAATCTAAGATGGCGCCTCATTGAGCACTCTATCCTTCAATTTGGGTGGAATTACTACTCTGGATCCACACATCAAGGTTCCTTTGCCTTCGTCCCCGACGGATCAAAATGGCGTCTCCCGCGCTTTTCCTTCTTCCCCACCGAGTTAAGATGGCGCCTCCCGCGCTTTCCCGCCGCTGCCGCTGCTGCCAACGCTGTTGCTGGCGATTATATTTGTTTTACTATCTTGTAATGGCGACGCCCTATGGTCTTCGCGCCTCCCCGATCGCTGCTTCCAACACCGTTCTCCGCGGTATTTTTATTTTTCTATCGCGCTTCAATATTTGCTCTGTTAATTGAAGAACCGTTCCCGTCATGGCGCGGACCATCTGGGACACTTCCCTCCCCCTTCTTAGGTCCGAACGCTGCCCGGCTTCGAAGCACCGGCCGCGCCCTGTGTGCTCCACCCTCTCTCTCTCTCTTTGCTTCCCGACTCGCTGCCCGGCCCCGTTGCAGAGCCACCCGATCGAGCTCTAGCCCGCCGCAGCCCAGGAAGGATCAGTGCACTACCTGCCACCAGCCCGATTAGCTGGGAAACCACAGACTGGAGAACCAAGCCTGGCTCTCGACAGTCTCTCCTGCACTTTTCAATTCGATGATTTGGAGGGCGGTTGCCCACGGTCGATGCCCGTTTCTCGAGTTTCTTTGGATTTTTTTTTTTTTCTTTCTTCTGGCTTCGACCTTCAATAACGTCGTCTGAGGTGCGGCCGAGTTGCAGGTAAGTTCGTTTCTTACTCGTCGCCAGTATTATGTCCGTGTATAATTGAGACACGGACTGCAGGAGTTGATTATAACAAGTCTTTACTGAATGGAGACAACATGGAAACTGAAACTACAGAAGCCTGCTAGGGCCTTTTATACAGGGGTGGTCACTGCCGGTACTGCAGTCTGAGACCAGTTATTCCCTTAAAGGTACATACACAACAACAGGGAGTGGTTGAAGTGAATAGTATAGATGCATTTAAAGGGAGGCTAGACAAGCATACGAGGGAGAAGGGAATAGAGGGTTATGCTGATAGATTTAGATGAGGAAAGACGGGAGGAGGCTCGAGTGGAGCATAAACACCGGCATGGACTGGTTGGGCCGAATGGCCTGTTTCTGTGCCATATATCCGATGTAATCCTATGTAAAGATCAAGTTAACAAACTGAAATGCATTATTTTATTTGATATCTCACTCCAGCAGGGTAGAATACTCACAAATCCCTCAAATCTACCCCATATCCTTAGAACACATTTAGTGATAACAGGAAATGGAAAAAGCGGACCAGTAGGATTCCAGCGAGAACGGGGTGGTAAGACTGAATGCTGAATTTCAAAGGCCTCTCTCCACCCTGTTTCCGCTGGGTGGGATGAGTTGAAATTGCTCTCCAACCAATCATTAACAAATTCACAAATGCTGCCAATGCTGGGGTTCAGCTCCATGGGTGTTGGCAGCCCAGGTAGTGGCTGTACGGAGAATCACACAGATTGCCTTTTCTCCTGTGATTCCATAATGGCAGCCAGTATGCCAAATTGTGTCGTGAGTAATCATCAAAAAATCTTTAAAAATATATATATATAAATGTGTGGCTAATAAATATGGGTTTCAAAGCGCAGATTCAGATGAGTAAAGTGTTGTATAATTGGCAGGGGTTCTATTTGTGATTTCATTTAGATAGAGCTGATGTCATCGCTTCTATTCCAGTGAGCAGCACTTCAAGAGTGCATGAAATTACAAAATAATTTTACTTCCATTACAGGATAGGTCAGGGTGCGCGACCCAAAGTTGCGGCTGGGGCTCAAGCGGGGCGCTGTGCACAGCGATGACATCATCATCAGAGGTGCAACGCCACGGGGCGCTACTGGCTCTCGCCACCACTAACTTCCCACTGAATTTCGTGGGAGGCGTTAGCAGTGCCCGCTGGGTTGCTGGGGCTTTGTGCCCTGTTAGTGACCCTCGGGGCCGCTAACGGGGGGCGCAAAGCTACCTAATTTTTCCCCCTCTGACTCTATGACAGAGAGACAATGCAGGCACGATGGGCCGAATGGCCTTCTTCTGCGCTGTTAAATTCTGATTACCATTGGTCGATAGTGACAGAAAGGGCTTGCATAGAAACCCACACCTTCCATCCAACTCAGCCCTAGATAAGGGCCCAGATTTTGTCTAGTTATTTTATATACACATATATGCAAACTCTTGAAAGAGAAAGTGGGAGGGAAAGAGAATTATTGAAAAAAAATGAATATAAGAGATAATGGTTATGAAATCTTAAATCTGTCATAATATAAACAGCACTGAAACAAGCTACTCATCCCACCGTTGTATTTTGTAAATGGTTTCATGTCGGTGATATTATTTTGGACCCTTTAGTTTTCTCCTCTCCTCTCCTCACCTGAAGGTGCTGACTCTTGCTGGGGTGCAGTTCTGTGGGTACCTGCTGCCCTTTGGTACCTCAGCCAAGTCGCCATTATTCACGTGTGGAACTGGTCAATGAGGGTCAACGGGTTCTGTGACTGACCTGTCCTCACACATGCACTTCCGAGCAGCGGGGAGCTACCGGAGCGCGAAGCATTGTTTCTATTCTATTGTTTCCATACCAGTGCTTCCGACATGTCTTCATTTTTCCTCAACTGAAGATTCCCTTCTCTGTGGTTGACATGGCCCTTGACCGTGCCCGTTCTATCTCCCGCACTTCTGCCCTCATCCCTGCCCCTCCCTCCCAGAACCACGATAGAGTTCCCCTTGTCCTCACCTTTCACCCCACCAGCCTCCACATTCAACAGATCATCCTCCGCCATTTCCGCCACCTCCAGCATGATCCCACCACTAAACACTTCTTCCCCTCACCTCCTCTTTCAGCATTCCGAAGGGACCGCTCCCTCTGCGACACCCTGGTCCACTCCTCTATCACCCCCAACACCCCTTCCCCTTCAGCCGGCACCTTCCCGTGCAAGCGCAGGAGATGCAACACATGCCCTTATACCTCCCCACTTCCCACTGTCCAGGGCCCCAAACACCCCTTCCAGGTGAAACAGCGATTTACTTGTACTTCTTGCAATTTAATATACTGTATTCGCTGCTCACGATGTGGTCTCCTCTACATTGGGGAGACCAAACGCAGATTGGGTGACCGCTTTGCGGAACACCCCCATTCAGTCTGTAAGGGTGACCCCGAGCTTCCGGTCGCCTGCCACTTTAATTCCCCGCTCCACTCCCACTCAGACCTCACCGTCTTAGGCCTCTTACATTGTTCCACTGAAGCTCAACGTAAGCTTGAGAAACAGCACCTCATCTTTCGATTAGACACTTTACAGCCTTCTGGACTCAACATAGAGTTCAACAATTTCTGATCATAACCTCGGCCCCTATTATTCATATTTTTTTCCCACTTTTTTTTCTCTTCTCTCCCACATGGCAGCTGTCTTTCATTCTGCCAGCACAATTTACACTTCATCTACAGCTAGCTTTTGATTCTTAACATGTCCCATTACCATCTCCTTTTGCCTTGAATATCTCTTAATGTCTGTTAACCTCTCCTGCCTTCTATCCTATCACAGACCTTCCCTTTTGTTCTTTCATCCCCTCCCCCCCTTTCCCAGCTCCCACACTTGCTTAAAAATCTGTTCCATTTCCTGCTTTTTTCAAGTTCTGACGAAAGGTCATCAACCTGAAACGTTAACTCTGTTTCTCTCTTCACAGATGCTGCCTAACCTGCTGAGTATCTCCAGCATTTTCTGCTTTTGTTTCTATTCACGTGCCTAGCTCAAGGGCAACCATTGCAGCGTCCCTACTGGGACCTCTTTGGCTCTTCTCAGAGGGCAATGCATTTACCAACTGAACCTTTGGTGGAGCCGACTGTAAAATGATTGTGTGAATTGATTTCTCATTCTGTGCTTCCTCTTCTCTTCCAGGATGTTTTCTACCACTTCACTGCAGCTGTGTTTTATTTAAGTATTGCAGTTTTGGAAACTCGTGACACAAGATTTGTTTTGATCCACCACATTGCAAAATATTATAGACTGAACATCGCTGCCTCAGTAAGTCACCCTGCATTTGTTGAAATTCTCTCTCTCACTTGTACAGAACCTATGCTGTATACGGGATCAGTACAATGTTTAACAAACGGACAAAATAAGTCCAATCGTTTTGAGTAAAGAATCAGCAGAACAATAACCAACAACTTTTTAAAAACTCAAATTTAAGTGACAAAGCCAGTTGATGGTATTAGCAGATGTACATTGAACCTGTTGCTATCCCATTCCTCTCTCCACCAGTTTTAATGTAGGCATTAATCAGTTTATTTGAATATAAGGTTAACATTTCCAGTAAGTAACAGATAGAGGAATGCTCCATAGGCACCTGGTACTGTTCTTCATGTGTGAGTTTGGGCACATGGCCTCCATATACCCAGCTGGAGTCTCTGGATTATGATCGGGACCAGGAAACCAGCTGATTTGTTTCTTTTCCTCCGTCTCCCTAGACCACCGGTGCTGAGGCTAATTGTAGCACCTCAATTGGCGCCACAGCTGGAATCAGCTAACTCAGCACAGACCAGGGGTCAGTCCCGTTACCCTCTGGTCTGTACGCCCCAGTGCAATGTCGGGTGGCACCTTCGTCTGTGGACTGAACTATTTTCAGTGCTGTTGATGGATTGCAAATATTGTTTGCCAATGCAGGCTTACTCTGAGATGTCCGGGATGGGAAAGGGGAAATGCCGTAAAGAGCTGCTCATCTGGGTTGGGTCTCAGGCACGTCTTGGGGTAAAGTAGAGGGAGCTGTGCTCTGCATCCTACTGTCCCATAAATTACCCGGAAGTGATTAATGCTGACACTGGATGTCCAAAACAGAAATGTCTTCCCCTCCCCAGCACGAATGATGTTCACCTTGACGAGTAGAGAAGTGTATACAAATTTCTTTCTCCATAATTGATGGTGAAATTCTATTCTTCCCTTGCCTGCTCTGTGCCATGTTAACAGCTCCAGGTCAGAAAGTAGTAGTGGTGATGGTGTTGAGAACATAACAACTGCGTCCAATCCTGCCCTCCCTTTCTCCCCTTTGATGCACCTGGACTGTCACCCTAAGTGAGATCAGCCAACTGAGAACAGATTGGGGATCAAAGGTGGCATCAGTCTGGTCTGTGAGACTTAGCTTACCACTGGGTGAACCTTTGAACCACTTGTGCGCTTTCTTGAGTTGGAAGATATTTCATGGATATTTCTAGGTGCAGAATGGAATGTAGATCGAAATTCTCTTTAAAATGGTACAAATCTATTCTGGGTAAAGCTTTCCTATTGAGATATTATTTTCCTGTCAAACATTCTGGTGTCTCGCTGTTTCAGGTGTTTGCATTCCTGGCCACCTTGCTTTACACGATACATGCGATACTGTCAATCGTGAGATGGAAGTCCTCCTCATGAACATCAAGACAAGCAGCAAATGTCAACATCTAACCTGAAGATTTTTGCCTCCATCCCAAAATTACTTATTGCTCTTTCCTTAATATTGTTATACATCATTCTCATTCGCAACTGTAATTACAGCATTTTTATATATAACCAGGGAGTTTCTCAATAGAACAAATGGGATATGAAATGAATTTAGTATTTAAAGGTTGTGAATGCTAAAGGTTCCATAGGGTAGTGGAAATCTGGAATTCTTCCCCCCAATAAGCCAGGTCAATTTCAAAATTTGAGAACTGAGATTGTAGAACTTTTGTTAGGCAAGAGTATTAAGGGTTACAGAACTAAGGTGGGTAGATGGAGGTAAGATACAGATCGTCCACGATCTCATTGAATGGTGGAACAGACTCGAGGGGCTGAAGAGTCTACTCGTGTTCCTATGTTCCGTATCCCATAGATAGCTTGTATCTTGTTTATACCACTCACCTTAGTGAAGCGGTTGAAAATTTAAGAGACCCTCTAAGCAATTCTTAAGCTGTAAAGACTTTTGTGTGGATGAGCTTCCATTGAGTTGAGAATATGGAAGGAATTTGCAATGAATGGCTAATCTGTAGCCTCAGAGACTAGAAGGCTGGTCTCTACAATAGATAATAGGGTGGATTTTCCTCTCACAGTGTTTGGGTGTAAAGGGCAGCCTGGGAGGATAATGGGCAGATAAGATCGCACGTCCAGAAAGTAGCCTGTCAGATCTTCTTCTCATTAATTTAAGTGGATGGAAAGCCATAAGAGCCGTGCAATCCTCCCCATCCTGACTTTCCTCTATATGGCTCACCCAGGAGAGTCTTTACACCCAAGCACCGAAAGGGAAAAATCTGCCCGTATATGTTGAACCCTTATCCATGCATTTATAATAATCTTATTGTACTAGTTCTGATATTTAATAAACTGATAATCTATCATTTTTCATTTTGTATATTTGATTCACAGCAATTTGTTCACATATATTGTTACAGATTTGCTCATTTGCATTTTGGCTGCAAGATTAGTTGACTTGTATCAAATATTCTTACTTTAACTAAAAGCAGAAAATGCTGGAAATACTCAGCAGGTCAGGCAGCATCTGTGGAGAGAGAAACAGAGTTAACGCTTCAGGTCGATGACCTTTCGTCTGAACTGGAAAAAGTTAGAGATGTAACAGGTTTTAAGCAAGTGCAGGAACAGGTAAAGGGGGGAGGGAGGGGAAGAAAGAACAAAAGGAAAGTTCTGTGATAGGATGGAAGGCAGGAGAGATTAAATGACAAAAGGTATAATGGTGCAAGGCAAAAGGAGTTGGTAATGGGACAAGTAAAGAGACTAAAGGTGAGTCTAGAAGAGGCGTAAATGTGACTGGCAAAATCATCAACAGCTGCCATGTGAAAAAATAGGGGCAGAGGTTATGATCTGAAACTGCTGAACTCGATGTTGTGTCCAGAAGGCTGTAAAGTGCCGAATCGAAAGATGAGGTGCTGTTCCTCGAGCTTACGTTGAGCTTCGTTGGAACAGTGTAAGAGGCCGTAAACGGAAAGGTCAGAGTGGGAGTGGAGCTCTGACCTCTCCGTTTCCCTATCACAGACCTTCCCTTTTGTTCTTTCCTCCCCTCCCCTACTTTCCCTGCCCCTGCACTTGCTTAAAAATCTGTTACATCTCTAACTTTTTCCTGTTCTGACGAAAGGTGATCGACCTGAAACGTTAACTCTGTTTATTGATATATATCTAGGTCATTGATATATATCAAGTAAAGCAGTGGTCCTAGTACCGACCCCTGGGCAACACCACTGTGTACCTTCCTCCAGTCCGAAAAACAACCGTTCACCACTACTCTCTGTTTTCTGTCACTTTGCCAATTTCGTATCCATGCTGCCACTGTCCTTTTTATTCCATGGGCTTCAACTTTGCTGGCAAGCCTATTGTGTGGCACTTGTCGAATGCCTTTTGGAAATCCATGTACACTACGTTAACCACATTGCCCTCATCAACCCTCTCTGTTACCTCATCAAAAACTTAATCAGAATCAGAGCGGCTGGGCCCGGCGGACGTGCGGCCAGGGCCCTGGCACCAGGAAACCCAGGGTGCAGCGCCTCCCTCATTCGAGCCGTCGCTTCCCGGTTTCATCAGCCGGTTCCACCGAGTCTGAATCGGGAAAAGGACAGGAGCCAGGCTCCCAGAATGGCCCGCAGCACCGGGGAGCATGCGCACTCTCAGCGGGGAAGTCAGCGCATTGCATAGAGCGGTTTCTGGGGCACGGGGAATTGTGGGTACTGCAGCCGCCATTAGTCAGCGGCTGTGGGGAAGAGTTTTATTGCAGGCTGAGGGAAGGTAGGTCCCTGGCTGCCTGTGTAGGTCTTTTTGTTGCTTCATTGTTGAGGATGTAACTAGTAAAATAGATAAGGGAGAACCAGTGGATGTTGTGTATTTGGACTTTCAGAAGGCTTTCGATAAGGTCCCGCATAAGAGATTAGTGTTAAGGCACATGGGATTGGGGCAAGGTATTGGCTTGGATAGAGAACTGGTTGGCGGACAGAAAGCAAAGAGTTGGAATAAACGGGTCTTTTTCCGAGTGGCAGGCAGTGACTAGTGGGGTACCGTTTGGACCCCAGCTATTCACAATATATATTAATGATCTAGACAAGGGAACTAGATGTAATATCTCCAAATTTGCAGACGACACAAAGCTGGGTGGGCGTGTGTGCTGTGAAGAGGATGTCGAGAAACTCCAGTATGATTTGGACAGGTTGGGTGATTGGGCAGAAGCATGGCAGATGCAATATAACGTGGATAAATGTGAGGTTATCCACTTTGGTGGCAAAAACAGGAAAGCAGATTATTATCTGAATGGCAATAGATTGGGAGAAGGGGAAGTGCAAGTGTCCTTGTGCACCAGTCGCTGAAGGTAAGCATGCAGGTGCAGCAGGCGGTTAAGAAGGCAAATGGTATGTTGGCCTTCGTAGCGAGAGGGTTTGAGTACAGGAACAAGGATGTCTTGCTGCAGTTGTACAGGGCCTTGGTGAGACCACATCTTGAGTATTGTGTGCAGTTTTGGTCGCCTTATCTGAGGAAGGATGTTCTTGCCGTGGAAGGAGTTCAATGAAGATTCACCAGGCTGATACCTGGGATGGCAGGAATGACGTATGAGGAGAGATTGGGATGATTGAGCTTGTACTCGCTGGAGTTTAGAAGAATGAGAGGGGATCTCATTGAAACTTCTAAAATTCTGACAGGACTGGACAGACTAGATGCAGGAAGGATGTTCCCGATGGTCGGGGAGTCCAGAACCAGGGGTCACAGTCTAAGGATACGGGGTAAGCCATTTAGGACAGAAATTAGGAGGAATTTCTTCACCCAGAGAGTGGTGAACCTGTGGAATTCTCTACCACAGAAGGCAGTAGAGGCCAATTCATTAAATATATTCAAGAAGGAGTTGGATATATTTCTTAAAGCTAAAGGGATCAAGGGGTATGGGGAGAAAGCAGGGACCGAGTACTGAATTTGGATGATCAGCCATGATCGCATTGAATGGCGGAGCAGGCTCAAGGGGCCGAATGGCCTACTCCTGCTCCTATCTTCTATGTTTCTCTCTCCACAGATGCTGCCTGACCTGCTGAGCATTTCCTGCATTTTCTGTTTTCATTTTAGATTTCCAGCACCTGCAGTATTTTGCTTTTATATTATTTTTACTTTAGAGCCTTGCTGATGTATGTATAAAGCAATTGTATATTTGGTTTCTATTGCTTGTTAATAAAACATTTAAAAATGTGCTGCTTTATTAGCTGTGCTTCCCCCACCCTGTGTGTTTCCTTATATTTTTTAAAATATAGATCATTAATGATAATTACAAAATAGTGAAAAATCCATGCACAAAAGAAAGAACTTTCATTTATATAGCACCTTTCATGGCCTGAGGATGTCCCAAAGCGCTTTACAACTAATGAAGTACTTTTGAAGTGTAGTCGCTGTTGTAATGTAGGAATCGTTGCTGTAAAATCTGTGGGTTGTTTAGTTAATTAATACACAGACTCCAAGAGTAACTTAAAACAGGACTTTACTATTCGAAGGTCAGGGTGAATCTGCCCAATAAATCCTGACACAACACTTTTATACTGGTGTGGTCACCGTCGGTATTACCGTATACAGAAGCCAAACAAAGTAGTGCCACACCTAAAATAGTTCTCTTAAAGGTGAACGGTTACATACAATAGTTCTCTTAAAGGTAGATGGGTACATACACTACAATCCTCCCTTTTTAGCTTACAACATACTTATTCCCCATTAAACATAACATATAATCTCTGTGGTGTAGCCGGTTCACATTTCTAGCGTGACTCATCCAATAGTCTTTCCCTTGGCTTAACAGCTTGAACTTCCATCCTGCTGAACCAGCAGTGCTGACTTTTACAAACAGCTGGACTGCCTTGGTAATTTTTCTTACTTTCCAACTGATTTGGCCCCCTTCGTAGGGCCCACGTGCATGATCTGATAGAAGTGATAATGATTTAGATGGTTATCGTCTTCTGCTTCGTCTTTTTCTTTTCTGCTTCTTGGAGACTCTCGGGGCTCCCTTATCCGCTGCCAGCTGTAGCGCCACCATCTCCCTATGTTCCTTAGACTTTAAGTGCTTCATCCTGATTTCTGCACTTTGGGAGTTTTCATCACAAGCTGGGCAGACCAAGTCATCGTAATATTCCGTGTCACTCAACAGGTCATGGTAATATTCGGTGTCGTCCTGAGCTAGTCTAGCGAGAGGGCCTGCTACTTCTTCCTTACCCAACTGGACGTTAGCCGACTGTTGTTCCCTCCCTAGACATCTTTCCTGAAGAGACTTCTTCATGCGTTCATATTCATCCCGCTCTTCCTGGGTTTCCTGCCAATCCTTCACTAATGACCTCATTTGTGATTCCAATACTTCCCCTTCCATCGGGGATTGATTGATCGGGCTATTCAATCCTTCTACTGGAGCAGCTGTTTCAACATTCTGTAGTTCACATTGACGTGATTCAGCGTACTTTCGGCAGCCCCGTAAAATCTGTGTTGCAACCTCAACTATTCCCCAAACTTTTGAGAGCTCCGAACCCCTTCCCTTTGAAGATTGCAGCTCGTGTTCAAATGGTTCCCATTGCAGAGTCTTGTCTCTCAGCATATGAAGGAGTTGGCTGACCGTTAACTCTTCCACGGGGACCCTGTGGATCAGAGTCTTCTCCATTTCATCCACCTTTTCCTCCAATGCTTTCACCTTTTTTTCCTCTTGTACTTTGGCTTTAAGCGCTCGGAGAAGTTGCGCCTTGATGCTCTCTAGCTCATGTTCAGGGGCCATTCTTACAGTCTCTGTGTTTCTTACAGTTGCCTTTTCTTTCACTGAAAGAATTCCCAGTTGAATCTGTTCTTCAAGTTGTTGAACCTCGGTCATTGCCGCCTCATATTTGTCTTGGGTTTCCTTCAATATTTTTATGAGTTCTTGGACATCTTGACTTTCATGTTCTGCCATGTCTTTCACCTCTAATTTCTCATCTATGGATGGAACTTTTACTGATGAGTCTGTCTTGGCCTTGAGCTCATCAAGAATTTCCTGCAGCCTTTGGACTTCTTGCTCATGTTCAACCTTTAGTTGCTCATATGCTTCCACTGAAACTAGCTTTTCGGAGGTTGCCGAGTTAACCCCCTCCAGGATTGTAGCCTGGGCCTGTTCATACTGTTCCTTCAACTTCTCAAACTCTGCTTGTAAGGAGTCGTAGAGAAGAACTGGAATAAAATCCTGGCTTCCTGAAGATTCCTCTTCATTTGCTTCTTTCTGCAAATATTCTAACTCCTGAACATCATAAGGGAGATGTGATCGGTGATTGGTCACGATGGCTCTATGGTCGCTCTCTGCTTGAGCTAGCTGCTTCTGTTGTCTTTCCAGATTCTCCCATTCGGTGTCATAGAACTTTTTCATTGTTTTCATCTCTTGTACGAGACGGTAACTCAATTGTTCTAATTGTTGTCATAATTTGAAATAAAGTTGAGTCCGAGCTCGGTGTTCTTCCGTCATGGATATGTCCTTAAACTGAACAGACTCAGAATTCTCTGTCAAACTATGTTGTCGTTGTTCGGTGGAGATCTGTTCTGAAACTTTGTTCTTCTCTGGAGCATAAGCCTTTCTGCATGCCTTCGTTTTTCCAACCTTAGTCGGCAAGTCCATTTTAGCCTTGTCTTTCACATTTGGGTTGGTCTTATCGTCATCCGATTCAAAATCTGAGCTGATTGTCTGCACCGAGTCCTCACTCGTTATGGCTTTTAGATAGTGCCATTCCATGTCTATTTTCTTGATCCACTCCCGTCCTAGAAGTGGTGGTCCTCCCTCAGGTAGTACGTATAAGTTCATTCTTGGGTGTTCTTTACCCCTATCTCTCACCTTGACTCTTATCTTTCCCATGGGGTATACTTTATGCCCCGTGTATGTCTGCAATACGAACTTGGTATCTCTTAAGGGTATATGTGAGAATAGCTGGTGGTAATCCCTTCGATTTATGACTGATAGAGCTGATCCAGTGTCCAACTCCATTTTCACTTGGACTCCAGCTATTTTTAGCATGACCCAGATAGTTTGTAGGTCAGCTTCCTTACTCACATTGTGAATTCTCAGACTACCCAGCTCCTGGCCGTTTGGGTCTGAGTCTGAATTCTGTTCGTCTGAACTCTTCTCAGCCACCTTGTGTACCTTGTTGTACTTTTCCTGTGATGGCTTCCTTTGGTTGTTGGTCCTTTGGTTGTCGGTCTTCTTCCCTGACTGGCATACCTTAGCTATGTGACCCAGTTTGCCACATTTCCTACATTCCTGGTTCTTAAACCCGCATTGGTTCTGGTCGTGTGTTGTCTTCCCACAACGATAACATTTTGTTGTTGTCGAGGTAATTTGATCCACACTGAGTGCCGCTGTCTTTAGCTGCATTTCCGCAGTTCCCTTCGCTGCGGCTTCGTGCGATGCTGCAATAAGGACAGCCCTGTCAAGTGTAAGGTCGTTCTCTTCGAGTAGTCGCTTTTGCATTCCTTCCTTTGCCAATCCGCACACGAACTTGTCTCGCAATGCCTCTGTCAGATTCCCTCCAAACTGGCAGTATTTTGCTAGTCTACGCAGTTCGACCAAGTATTCTGCGTTGCTTTCGTCTTTCCGTTGCATTCTTGCATAGAATTTGAATCGTTCCGCCAACATCAACGGTGTGGGGTTCAAGTGATCCTTCAGAACAGCCACAATATCATCGAAAGTCTGATCCGCCGGTTTAGCTGGTGATAGTAGATGCTTCAAGAGCCCGTATGTCTTCGCGCCCATCGAGTTTAGCAAGGTTATAGCTTTGTCATCTTCTTCTATTTTATTGGCCTCACAATAGATCTCAATGCGTTCCACATACGTGGCCCAGTCTTCTACCTCGGAATTAAAATCGTTGATGTTACCATGCTTAGGCATCTTCCTCTCTTCCTGATAAACACCATGAATTATTTCTTTAAAATTTTTTTTTTTTCAAGATGGCGGTTCCCGCGAAAATGGCGGTTTCCCGCGCTTATCTTCTCTCCCCGCCCACTTCAATGGCGGTTTCCCGCTTCTGTCTTCTTCCCCGCCTAATGGCGGCTTCCTGCGTTTCTTCCCTGGCGGGAGGGGTACACTTTCCCCACGGGCGACGGCTGCTGGCTTTCAGGTTCACAGCCTGCGCGTCGGCTTCAGTGCTTTCCCTTTTCTTGGCAGGGCAACCAGCGCTGGGTACACCCCGTTGACGGCGAACAGTTTCAGCCGCTGGGCTGGCTCTCGCTCAGTTCCCCTTGCTCGGGCTCTGTCTCTCTCCCGCTCGCTCGGCTCTACCGGCGCTGGGTACACCCCGTTGACGGAGAACAGTTTCAGCTGCTGGACTGGCTCTCGCTCAGTCTCCCTTGCTCGGGCTCTGTCTCTCTCCCGCTCGCTCGGCTCTACCGGCGCTGGGTACACCCCGTTGACGGAGAACAGTTTCAGCCGCTGGACTGGCTCTCGCTCAGTCTCCCTTGGTCGGCTCTGCCTCTCCCGCTCGCTCGGCTCCCAATCGCGCCTCCCAGCCCTCTCGCAGTCCGGTGCTTCCCTCCCCGGCTGCGGCTGAGTTTCTCTCTTCCCGCGCCTACGTTCCCGGTCGCAGCGCTTCGTGGCTTCGGTCGCTGCCCGGCCTTTTTCGCCGGTCGCGGTCTAGCTGTCTCACGACGCCGTTGCGTCCCCCAGCCTGTCTGTACTGCGGCTTCCTTGCTCCACGCTGCCCCAGTCTCAGCGCCTCTGGACCCGACTTCTGTCCGGCTCCTTTCCCCCTCGACCGTGGTCGAGTGCACCGCCCTTATCCTCCGGTTATTCTTTTTACTTTCCCTTACTCACAGTCACCGTGGCCGCCTTGCTTCTCGTGCTGATCGGCTCACTCCTCACCGTGGCAGAAGGGACAGTCAGTGCCTGTTGCTGATGGAAGTCTTTGTCTCTAAATTCTTCCTCCTTTCTAGTTCTGCAGCCTCGAGTTTTCTCCCAGCAGAACGACGAGGGCGGTTGCCTCTTCTCGACGCTCGTTAACTGCTTCGGAAGTATTGTTGCCGCAGGGTATGATCGGACTCGTCGCCACTGTAAAGTCTGTGGGTTGTTTAGTTAATTAATACACAGACTCCAAGAGTAACTTAAAACAGGACTTTACTATTCGTAGGTCAGGGCGAATCTGCCCAATAAATCCTGACACAACACTTATATACTGGTGTGGTCACCGTCGGTATTACAGTATACAGAAGCCAAACAAAGTAGTGCCACACCTAAAATAGTTCTCTTAAAGGTGAACGGTTACATACAATAGTTCTCTTAAAGGTAGACGGGTACATACACTACAGTTGCCACCAATTTGCACACAGCAAGGTCCCACAATCAGCAGTGTGATAATGACCAGATAATCTGTTTTAGTGATGTGATTTGAGGGATAAGTATTGGCCAGGATACTGGGAAGAACTCAGCTGCTCTTCTTCGAATAATGTCGTGGGATCTTTTATGTCCACCAGACTTGGCTTCGGTTTAACGTCTCATCTGAAAGACGGCACCTCTGACAGTGCTGCACTCCCTCAGTACTGTCAGCCTAGAGTTTGTGCTCAAGTCTTTGTCTATCCTGGCCTTTATGCTCCACACAAGCCTCCTTTCACCCCTCTTCATCTAACCCTATCAGCATATCCTTCTATTCCTTTCTCCCTCATGTGCTTATCTAGCTTCCCTTTAAATGCATATATGGTAGTCGCCTCAACTAGGCATTGACAAAGTGCCACACAATAGGCTTGCCAGCAAAGTTGAAGCCCATGGAATAAAAGGGACAGTGGCTGCATGGATACAAAATTGGCTAAGTGACAGGAAACAGAGAGTAGTGGTGAACGGTTGTTTTTTAGACTGGAGGAAGGTATACAGTGGTGTTTCCCGGGGTCGGTTCTAGGGCCACTGCTTTTCTTGATATTTATTAATGACTTGGATGTGGGTGTACTGGGAACAATTTCAAAATTTGCAGATGACACAAAACTTGGAAGTACAGGTAGACTACCCTTTATCCGGACTTCCAAAAACCGAAACCCTCTAAAAACCGAAGGTTTTTTCGTTCAGCGTAAGTCGTGCGTACGACTTACGCTGAACGAAAAAACCTTCGGTTTTTAGAGGGTTCCGGTTGCGGAAGTTCGGATAAAGGGTAAGTCGTGCGCACGACCCCCCCCGCCAGCCCCGACAACCGCTGACCCCGCCAGCCCCGACAACCGCCGACCCCGCCAGCCCCGACAACCGCCGACCCCCCCCGCGGACCCCGCCAGCCCCGACAACCGCCGACCCCGCCAGCCGCCGACCCCCCCGCGGACCCCGCCGGCCCCGACAACCGCCGACCCCCCCGCGGACCCCGCCAGCCCCGACAACCGCCGACCCCGCCAACCGCCGACCCCCCCGCGGACCCCGCCAACCCCGACAACCGCCGACCCCGCCAGCCCCGACAACCGCCGACCCCCCCGCGGACCCCGCCAGCCCCGACAACCGCCGACCCCCCCCCCGCGTACCCCGCTGGCCCCGACCCCCGCCGACCCCGACTGACTTACGCTGAGCGTCAGCGTAAGTCGTGCGCGCGACCCCCCGCCGACCCCCCCGCGGACCCCCGCCGACCCACCTTCCGAAATCCGAAATTCTCCTTTATCCGAAACTCGGCTGGTCCCGAGGTTTTCGGATAAAGGATAGTCTACCTGTACAGTGAACAGTGAGGAGGATCGTGATGGACTTCAGGAAGACATAGACAGGCTGGTGAAATGGGCGGACACGTGGCAGATGAAATTTAACGCAGAAAAGTGTGAAGTGATACATTTTGGTAGAAAGGATGAGGAGAGGCAATATAAACTAAAGGATACAATCCTAAAGGGGTTGCACGAACAGAGAGACCTGGGGGTATATGTGCACAAATCGTTGAAGGTGGCAGGGCAGGCTGAGAAAGCAGTTAAAAAAGTTTACGGGATCCTGGGCTTCACAAATAGAGGCTTAGGGCTGGATTTTCTGAATGTGAAGCTTTTGGAGGCGGGACTGTTGTTTGCCGGGTTTCAATCCCGCCCCCATCAGCTTCTGGCCAACCAGCGGGAATTTCCCCTGATTGACCTTGTTAAGCCCGCCCAGCGGGCTCAGCAGGCCAATTAGGGGGATGTCAGTGACAGAGCACGTCAACGTCTGACGTGTCATATGTCAAGGACTTTTGGAAGAAGAAATGTCTTCGTTTGACAGCTCTGTGAAGCTGTCAAACACTGACATTCTGTGTAGTTTGATGAGTCCTTGTATTCAGGACTACTTTGCAGAAATCAGCTGGCTGTTGGATCGGAAGATCTAAGAGCCAGTCTGTGCTCTCTACAATGGAGATGTTGGGGACTCCAGCTCCACAGCGGTTGAAGGCTGTAGGGAGAAACAATGGTAATTTAACATTTTCTAACATTTTACACTCACCTCACATACTTACCACTACACACTTGCACCCATCACTCACCTCTACATCGCACTTTCAGACCCCTCCAACCCTCGCAGACCTCCTACTCACCTCCTACACCCCGGTGGGGTACCCCCAGGTCGGGAAGCCCGCACTTCAGCATGAAAAATGGGGATAATCCTATTTTCTGCCTGTTGACTACCTGTTAACAGGCAGTTAGTAGGCTTTAATCTCTTCTCGCCTCCAAGGAGACTGGACCCGGGGCCGGACGGCTTCCCGCCTCCTGGTCAGAGGGCATGGAGGCGGGTTGGGGGCGAGTTTGCCACCCGACCCAAATTCTGCAACTTTCCCGGCAGTCCTGCCTCCATACCCACCTCCTCGGAGCTGCGAAAATCCAGCCCATAGAGTACAAAAGCGTGGAAATTATGATGAACCTGTATAAAACACTGGTTTGGCCTCAACTGGAATATTTTGCCCAATTCTGGGCACCGCACTTTAGGAAAGATGTGAAGGCCTTAGAGAGGGTGCAAAAAAGATTTACGAGAATGTTTTCAGGGATGAGGGACTTCAGTTACGTGGCTAGACTGGAGAAGCTGGGGTTATTCTCCTTAGAGCAGAGAAGGTTGAGAAGAGATTTGATAGAGGTGTTCAAAATCATGAGGGTTCTGGACAGAATAGATAGAGAGAAACTGTTCCCATTGGCGGAAGGGTCGAGAACCATACAACACAGATTTAAGGTGATTGGCAGAAGAACCAAAGGCGACATGAGGAAAAAGCTTTTTACGCAGTGAGTGGTTAGATTCTGGAATGCACTGCCTGAAAGGGTGGTGGAGGCAGACTCAATCACTGCTTTCAAAAGGGAGTTGGATAAATATGTGAAGGAAAATAATTTGCAGGGCTACGGGGAAAGGGCGGGAGAGTGGGACTCTTGCAGAGAGCTGGCACGGGCTTGATGGGCTGAATGGCCTCCTTCAGTGCTGTAGCTATTCTATGATTCTATGAACTACTCTTTGTGGTCGTGAATTCCACATTCTCACCTCTGGGTAAAGAAGCTTCTCCTGAATTCCCTATTGGATTTAGTAGTGACTACGTTATATTTATGGCCTCTAGTTTTGCACTTCCGACAAGTGGAAATGTTTTCTCCACTTCTACCGTATCAAAGCCTTTTATATTCCTACCCCTCCGCCTTCTCTGTTCCAGGGAAAAGAGCCCAGACTGTTCAATCTTTCCTGAAAACTATATCCTCTCAGTTCTGTTATCATCCTCAGGATTCTGTTTTGCACCTTCTCCAGTGTCCCTATATCCTTTTTATAATATGGAGGACAGAAATGTGCACACTACTCCATGTGTGGTCTAACCAAGGTTCTGAACAAGTTTAACATAACTTCTTTGCTTTTCAATTCTATCCCTCTAGAAATGAACCCCAGTGTATGGTTTTATAAGAACATAAGAACATAAGACATAGGAGCAGGAGTAGGTCATTCGGCCCCTCGAGCCTGCTCCGCCATTCAATAAAATCATGGCTGACCTGATCTTGGCCTCAGCTTCACTTCCCTGCTCGCGCCCCATTACCCTTGACTCCCTTACCATTCAAAACTCTGTTTATCTCCACCTTAAATATATTCAATGACCCAGCCTCCACAGCTCTCTGGGGAAGAGAATTCCAAAGATTCACGACCCATTGAGAGAAGAAATTCCTCCTCATTTCCATTTTAAATGGGTGCCCCCTTATTCTGAAATAATGCCCCCTAGTTCTAGATTCCCCCATGAGGGGAAACATCCTCCCTGCATATATTCTGTCAAGCCCCTTCAGAATCTTATCTGTTTCAATAAGATCCCCTCTCATTCTTCTAAACTCCAATGAGTATAGACCCAACCTGCTCAACCTTTCTTCATAAGACAACCCCTTCATCTCCGGAATCAAGCTCTTGAACCTTCTCTGAACTGCCTCCAAGGCAAGTATATCCTTCCTTAAATAAGGAGACCAAAACTGTACGCAGTACTCCAGGTGTGGTCTCACCAATGTACAGTTGTAACAGTACTTCCCTACTTTTATACTTCATTCCTTTTGCAATAAAGGCCAACATTCCATTTGCCTTCCTAATTACTTGCTGTACCTGCATGCTAACTTTTTATGATTCATGTACAAGGACCCCAGATCCCTCTGTACCTCAGCATTTTGTAATCTCTCCCCATTTAAATAATAATTTGCTTTTTTATTTTGTCTACCACATTAAACTCCATTGGCCAGATTTTTGTCCACTCACTTAGCCTATCTATATCCCTTTGGAGATTCTTTGCGTCTTCCACACAATTTGCTTTCCCACCTATCTTTGTATCATCAGCAAATTTGGCTACATTTCACTCGGTCCCTTCATCCAAGTCATTAATATAGATTGTAAATAGTTGAGGCCCCAGCACTGATCCCTGCGGCACCCCACTAGTAACAGTTTGCCAATCTGAAAATGACTCATTTATCCTGACTCTCTGTTTTCTGTTAGTTAGCCAATTCTCTATCCATGCTAATATATTACTGTCATAAATCGCATCTTCTACAAGAAGTAACTCAGGAAGTACTACTGGACGGCCAGCTGAGGGCGCCGTCCGAGGAGTATAAATACTCGGGCGTGGGCCCAACTTGGCCAGAGACAATCTGGAAACACGAAGCTAGTTACTACTAACTAGACCTCCATGTTATGTTACAAGTCGATTAAAGCCTTGCTTTATGTTCAACCAAGTGCGTAGTGAGACTTTATTACGTCAATTACCCCAACCCCAAGAGCTCTTATCTTGTTTAGTAACCTTTTATATGGCACTTTATCGAATGCCTTCTGGAAATCCAAATACGCAACATCTACTGGTTCCCCTTTCTCCACCCTGCTCGTTACATCCTCAAAGAACTCCAGCAAATTTGTCAAACATGATTTCCCTTTCATAAAACCATGCTGACTCTGCTTGATTGTATTATGATTTTCTAAATGTCCTGCTATCACTTCCTTAATGATGGACTCCAACATTTTCCCAATGGCAGATGTTAGGCTAACTGGTCGATAGTTGCCTGCTTTCTGTCTCCCTTCTTTCTTAAATAGGGGTGTTACATTTGCGGTTTTCCAGTCTGCTGGGACCTCTCCAGAATCCAGGGAATTTTGGTAGATTACATCCACTATCTCTGCAGCCACCTCTTCTAAGACCCTAGGATGCAGGCCATCGAGTCCAGGGGACTTGTCCACCTTTAGCCCCATTAGTTTGCCTAGTACTTTCTCTCTAGTGATAGTGATTATTTTAAGTTCCCCACCCCAATAGCCCCTTGATTATCCATTATTGGGATGCTTTTAGTGTCTTCTACCGAGAAAACCGATACAAAATATTTGTTCAAAGTCTCCGCCATTTCCCTGTTTCCCTGTTTCCAATTATTAATTCCCCAGATGCTTCCTCTACGGGATCAACGTTTACTTTAGCTACTCTCTTCCTTTTTATATACCTGTAGAAGCTCTTGTAGTGTCCGTGTGTTGATAGAGACACTGAAGACAGGAGTTGGTTCATAGGTGTTTACTAAGCAAAGTCTGGAGGGGTACTAACGGATATAACACAATATACAGGCTTATATAGCCCGAGTGGCCATTACCGGAATTACAGCACATATGTGGCTCTTAAAGGCACATACACTACAATTCCTCCCCTTTTAGCTAACCAGTACATCATATTTTAAGTAATTATTAATTACATGTTATAAGAAAAATAATATACACATTGCTGTAGTTAATTAATTATAAGTCAGTCTCTCTGGAGGCTTCCTGACTCGGTCCGGATAATGCCTCGGTGGTGTAGTAGTTTCTGGTGGTGTAGTAGGTTCTTTTGGCAAGGCTGATTCGGCTTGAATGCCAGTGTCAAGTTCATCGGGTTCCAGTATCACCGGATCGGAGGTAGATATGGGTATCTCTACTTCATCGTTCAGCGTATAGAGTTGTGGTGTAGGTTGTCCCTTTTCGGATGACTCTATGATTTGGTCAGCATGGCGCCTTATTATGCTTTCTCCGATGTCCATGGTATACATCAGTGGTCCTAGTCGTGTGCAGATAGTTCCAGGCTGCCATTTCTCGGTACGGTAGTCCCGGGCCAAAACTTGTTGACCTATCTGGAAGGTTCTAGTTGGCCTTTCATTCATGCCTTGAAACTGCCGGTTCTCCATGTCCCTTCTGATGTTGGGCTTGACCAAATCCAGCCGGCATCTTAGGTTTCTATTGAAGAACATCATGGCAGGAGTTTGGTTGGTAACCATATGTGTTGCATTCCTGTATGCGAACAAGAAGTTATCCACCTTGTGCTGAAGTTTTATGTCTTCATTACCCATGGCCTTTATGGCCTTCTTGAAGGGCTGGACAAACCTTTCAGCCAATCCATTGGTGGCGGGATGGTATGGGGTGGACGTGTAGTGCTTAACCCCATTGTTTTTTAAGAACTTCCTGAATTCTTCGGACACAAATTGCAGTCCATTATCAGAACAGATCTGTTCCGGCAGCCCAATCCTGGCAAATATGGTCCTTAATACTGTGATGGTTTTTTCCGTGGTGGTGGAGGACATCTTTATTACCTCCGGCCACTTGGAGTGTGCATCAACCGCGATTAAGAACATTGGCCTAGAAATTCAGTTGGTTGCGCCAGCAGTTAGCGCCTTAAGAGAAGTGAATTTCGGGCGCTATGCATGTAGCGTCCGGGCGCAGCGCGATCTGCGCCTCGCCCCAAATTAATAGACATTTAGCGCTGGCGCAAAGTTTAGCGCGCGCTCACCTGCGCGCGCAGAAAATGACGTCATATCCTCGTGCAACGCCCTTTGCGCGCCCCGATCCAGAACTTCAGTGGAACCGCCCCATTGTGCGGCCGGCGGCCCGCACGCTTGTTTAGTGGAACGCAACAGAGCCGACGCGGGACCCGGGGAGCGTAAATTAAAGGGCACTTACCCTGCACTATAAAGGGCAGGCATTTTGCAGCAAACACTCTTGTGCAACGGATTTCTGGAGAGAGACCAATGAAGACAGCTTTCTGGTTTGGGCCAACACTAGCTCAGGTATTTTTGGCTTCAGGCCAGAGCGTTGCAAGTGGCCTCTTGTATATTTGACTGTTTGGCAGCATATTATGGGGGCTGCATGGGGTGCCAACGCTGAGTTTCAGCGTCATGTCCGTAGGGCTCGCAGACGCGGTGTGAGAGGGGCAGCCCTGGCTAGACGCAGAGGGGGCAACAGGCGTCGGCAACATACGCCTTACCCAGTCAGGGCATACCGCCAGCAGCGCACCTACCTCAACATGAGTGGCGCGCGATGTGTAAAAAGGCTGAGATTCCGAAAGGAGGTGGTTGGAGAGATCTGCCATCTGCTTCACAGAGATCTGCGTCCAAAGCTCAGGAGCAGGACGTCTCTGTCGGTGGAGGCGAAGGTGACGGTGGCCTTGAACTTCTATGCCACCGGCTCCTTCCAATCCGCTGCTGGGGACATTGCTAACATATCCCAGTTCGCCGTGCATTGCTGCATCTGCCAGGTGACCGATGCCCTTTTCAGAAGGAGACGCCAATTCATCTCCTTCCCCATGGCCCTGGAGAGGCAGCATCAGCATGCACTGGGATTTGCAAGATTCGCGGCCTTCCCCTTGGTGCAGGGCGCCATTGACTGTACGCATGTGGCTTTGCGGGCACCTGTGGAGCATGCCGAGGATTACCGCAACCGGAAGGGCTACCATTCCCTCAATGTGCAGCTGGTGTGTGACCACAAGCAGCGCATCCTAGCTGTCAATGCCCGCTTTCCAGGCAGCAGCCACGATGCCTTTATCCTGCGGCAGACAACTGTGCGTGACATGTTCGAGGCACAGCCTCCCCCAAGAGGATGGCTTCTCGGGGACAAAGGCTATCCTTTGTGTACCTGGCTCATGACCCCGCTCCGCGCGCCCAGGACCCCTGCTGAAGAGGCATACAACGAGAGTCATCAAGCGAGCAGGAACATAATCGAGCAAACAATTGGCGTCCTCAAGCAGCGGTTCCGCTGCCTGGATCATTCCGGCGGATCTCTGCAGTATTCCCCGGACCGAGTGTCCCAATTCGTCGTTGTTTGCTGCATGCTGCACAACCTGGCTCTCCGCAGGACTCAGGCACTGCCACCTCACGTTGGACCACCACCTCAGGAGGAGGAGCAGGAGGAGCATGAGGAGGAGGAGCACGAGGAGGAGGAGTACCATCCCAGGAGGGAGCGAGAAGGTCCAAGGGCCGTCCGTCGGCGACTTATTGAGCGTCACTTCTAAGCCCCCTGTCAGGGAATGCCTTGTGGCCATGAAGGAACATGAACGCAGCCACTCCGCAAGCCCTCAGCCGGCGAAGGCAACAAACACTTACAGCAACAAACATGGACACTCTCTGAATAAAGAGAAATCTTTATTTTAGACCAATGAAACCCCTTCCTGTAAAGTCTGTGTGTTATATGGCGAATTAATACACAGACTACAAGAGTAACTTTAACAGGACTTTACTATTCGAAGGTCAGGGCGAATCTGCCCAATAAATCCTTACACAGCACTTATATACTGGTGTGGTCACCACCGGTATTACAGTATACAGTAGCCAAGATAAAGTAGTGCAACCCTTAAAATAGTTCTCTTAAAGGTGGAACGTTACATACACTACAATCCTCCCTTTTTAGGTTAACAGTATATATATATTCCCATTAATATAACATCATAACATATATACAACTTTATGTAAAACAGTTCACAGATTCAGTCTCTCTGGAGGCTTCCTGACTCTGTCCGGATAACGCCTCGGTGGTGTAGTAGTTTTCGGTGGTGTAGTAGGTTCTTCTGGCAAGGTCGATTCTGCTTGAAGGACAATGTCAGGTTCATCTGATTCCAGTATTACCGGATCGGAGGTAGGTGCTCTGGGTATCTCTGCTTCAACATTAGGCGTATAGAGTTGTGCAGTAGGTTGGCCCTTTGTGGATGACTCTATGATCTGGTCAACATGGCACCTTATTATGCTTTCACCAATGTCCACGGTATACATCAGCGGTCCTAGCCTTTTTCCAATAGTTCCAGGCTGCCATTTCTCGGTACGGTAGTCCCGGGCCAAAACTTGTTGACCTATCTGGAAGGTTCTAGTTGGCCTTTCATTCATGCCTTGAAATTGCCGGTTCTCTACGTCCCTTCTGACGTTTGGCTTAATCAAATCCAGCCGGCATCTTAGTCTTCTATTGAAAAACATCATGGCGGGAGTTTGGTTTGTGACCGCATGTGTTGCATTCCTGTACGCCAACAAGAAGTTATCTACCTTATGTTGTAGATTTATGTCTTCATTACCCATGGCCTTTATGGCCTTCTTGAAGGTCTGGACAAACCTTTCAGCTAATCCATTGGTGGCGGGATGGTATGGGGCGGACGTGTAGTGCTTAACCCCATTGCTTTTTAAGAACTTCCTGAATTCTTCGGACACAAATTGCGGTCCATTATCAGAACAGATCTGTTCCGGCAGCCCATTCCTGGCAAATATGGTCCTTAATACTGTGATGGTTTTTTCCGTGGTGGTGGAGGACATCTTTATTACCTCCGGCCACTTGGAGTGTGCATCCACCGCGATTAAAAACATTGAGTCCATAAATGGACCAGCAAAGTCGATATGTACCCTTTGCCATGGAGATGAGGGCCACTCCCATGGATGCAGAGGAGCTTGTGGTGGGGCGTTTTGGACCTTCTGGCATCCTAGACAGCTCTTGGTTATTTCTTCAATGTCTCCATCAATACCTGGCCACCACACAAACGCTCTGGCTAGGTTCTTCATTTTCACTCCACCCAGATGCCCCTCGTGAAGCTCCTTTAGCACTTTATCCTGGAGTTTGGGTGGAATCACCACTCTAGATCCACACATCAAGGTTCCTCGGCACACTAACAGCTGTTCTCTTCTTTGCGAAAATGCTGGCAACATTGGTTCGCCATGTGCTGGCCATCCCTCCACCGTTAAATCGTAGACTCGTGAGAGAGTCGGGTCATTTCTTGTTTCCTTTTCGATCATAGAATTTGTTACTGGTAGACATTCCAGTATGGTTGAGTGGAACATCTCCACTGGGTCCACTGTAGTCGCCTCTTCTACCACTGGCAACGGTAGGCGCGATAACCCATCAGCATTTCCATGCTGTTTGGACCTTTTGTATTCGATGTCATATTGGTGTGCCCCTAGTAACACGGACCACCTCTGTAGCCTTTGCGCTGTCATAGTGGAAACGGCCTTGTTAGGGTTGAATATGGATACCAACGGCTGGTGGTCTGTCAGCAATGTAAACTTCTTGCCCTGCAGGTAATGATTGAATTTCTTTACTCCCCACACAAGGCTGAGAGCCTCCCTATCTATCTGAGCATAATTGCGCTCAGCGGAGGTCAATGATCGGGATGCAAATGCGACTGGCCTTTCCGAGCCATTTGGCAACTTGTGTGAGAGTACTGCTCCAATACCATAAGGGGAAGCATCACAAGCTAGACGAAGAGGTAGCGTTGGATTGAAGTGAGCCAACACTTCCTCAGAGGTGATCAATGCCTTGCTTTTGCGAAAGGCCTTCTTACAGTCCTCGCTCCACTTCCATGGTACTTCTTTCCGCAACAGAGCATTCAGCGGGTGCAGCACCGTGGATAGATTTGGCAGAAACTTATGGTAATAGTTAATCAACCCCAGAAACGACCTCAACTGTGATACATTTTCCGGAGCGGGGGCCTTCACGACAGCTTCGATCTTTTCAGGTGACTTGTGCAGGCCCTCTTGGTCAATGACATGACCACAGTACGAGATCCGTTTCTGGAAGAACTCACATTTCTGGCGGTTAGCTCGAAGGCCATATTCCTTCAACCTGGTGAGCACCAGTTTCAAATTTGTGAGGTGTTCCTCCTCGTCCTCTCCCGTAATCAGGATATCGTCCAAGTAACACTGAGTGCTTGGAATACCCTGTAAGACCTGCTCCATGGCCCTCTGCCAAATTGCTGGAGCCGAAGCCACTCCAAAAACCAGTCTATTATATCGATACAAGCCTCTGTGCGTGTTGATTGTGAGATATTGGCGCGACTCTTCCTCGACTTCCATCTGTAAGTATGCTTGCGCCAGGTCTATCTTGGTGAAGTGTTTCCCGCCAGACAATGAAGCAAAGATATCCTCAATCCGCGGAAGCGGGTATTGTACCGTGTGAAGCACCGGATTAACTGTGATCTTGAAGTCTCCGCAGATGCGGACCTTTCCCGGTCCCCCTGGCTTGTTACTCGACGAAGGCTTCATGACGGGAACAATGGGCGTGGCCCACTCACTCCAGTCCACCTTAGACAGTACCCCTGAATGTTCAAGCTCTTCCAGTTCTGCCTCCACAGCAGGTCGTATCGCGTAAGGTACCGATCTGGCTTTGAAAAATTTTGGGCTTGCATGTTCTGCAATCTTGATTTTTGCCTTAATTCCTCTCAGTATTCCCAGTCCCTGCTGGAATACCTCTTTAGCCTCGTCCAATATTCTGGACAATCGTTCAGGTTTGACATCTTTCTTTCCGGAATCTACCGTCATTGTGTTTAGGGAGTGCCAGTCTATCTTTATTTTCCTGATCCACTCCCGCCCCAGAAGTGGTGGACCTCCCTCGGGTAGTACATATATGTCCATTCCTTGGTGTTCTTTGCCCTTGTGTCTCACCTTGACTTTTATCTTTCCGATGGGGTATACTTTATGCCCCGTGTATGTCTGCAATACTATCTCCGTATCCCGTAGGGGAATATGTTTGAATAACTTTTTGTAATCTTGCTTATTCATGACTGTCAACGCCGATCCGGTGTCCACTTCCATCTTCACTTGGACTTTTGCAATCTGTAGTGTGACCCAGATGGTTTGTCGGTCAGTTTCCTTACTCACATTGTGAATCCTCAGACTACCCAGTTCCTTGCTGTTGGAGTCTGAATCCGAATTCTGTTCATCTGAACTCTTCCCAGTCACCTTATGTACCTTTCTGTACTTCTTCTGCGGTGACTTATTGTTGCTGGTCTTCTTTCCTGACCGGCATACTTTAGCTATGTGACCAAGCTTGCCACATTTTCTACATTCCCGGTTTTTAAACCAGCATTGGTTCTGGTCATGTGTTGTCTTCCCACAACGATAACATTTCGTTGTACCCGAAGTCATTTGATCCACGCTGAGTACCGCTGTCTTCAGCTGCATCTCCGCCGTGCCTCTCGCTGCGGCTTCGTGCGATGCTGCAATAAGGACAGCCTTATCAAGTGTAAGATCGTTCTCTTCGAGCAGTCGCTTTTGTGTTTCTTCCTTCGACATCCCACACACGAACTTGTCTCTCAGTGCCTCTGTCAGATTTTCCCCAAACTGACAGTATTTTGCTAGCCTACGCAGTTCAACCAAGTACTCCACGTTGCTTTCCTCTTTTAGTTGCGTTCTCACGTAAAATTTAGATCGTTCCGCTAACATCAGCGGTGTGGGGTTCAAATGATCCTTCAGGACAGCAACAATATTAGTGAAAGACTGATCCGCCGGTTTAGCTGGTGATAGAAGATGCTTCAATAGCCCGTATGTCTTCGCACCCATTGAGTTTAGTAAGGTTAGAGCTTTATCATAATTTGCTATCTTATTGACCTTACAATATATCTCGATGCGTTCTACATACGTGGCCCAATCTTCCACATCGGAATCGAAATCGTTGATGTTACCACGCTTAGGCATCCTCGCAATCTTCTTGAGAAACAAAAAGAAATTTTTCTTTTCTTTTTTTAAAAAAATGGCGGTTTCCCACGCTTGTCTTCTTCCCCCGCCTCCGAAAGTGGCAGCTTCCCGCGTTTGCCTTTCTCCCCCGCTGGCTGTAATGGTGATTGCCGTATTGCTGCGTTCGCCCTCCCCCAGCGGTTTTCAAATCGTGCCTCCCAGCCCCTCTTGCAGTCCAGTCCTTTCCCCCGGCTGCGGCTGAGTTCTCCGTGGTTTTTTTAAAAATTTTCTCCCGCGCCTTACGCTGACCCGGTCGCTGCGCCTCGCGGCCTCGGTAGCTGCCCGGCCTTTTTCACCGGTCGCGGTCGAGCTCTCTCTCAACACTGTTGCGTCTCCCAGCCCGCTTGCAGCCCAGTCTTTCGCACCGGCTGTGTTTGCATTCACCGCGGCTTCCGTGCCTTACGCTGCCCCAGTCTCAGCGCCTCTGGCCCGACTTCTGTCCGGCTCTTTTCCCCGGCCGTGGTCGAGTTCTCCGCCCTTATATCCTCCGTTTTTTTAAAATTTTCTCCCCTACTCACAGTCAACGTGGCCGACTTGATGCTCGTCGCTGATCGGCTTACCCACCACCGTGATAGAAGGGATGATCACTGCCTGTTGCTGATGGAAGGCTTCGTGTCAGAATTCTTCCTTTGCTCTGCAGACCCGAGTCTTTTCTCAGCAGAATGATGAGGGCGGATGCCTCCTCTCGACGCCCGTTAAACTGCCATGGATGTATCTCTGCCGCAGGGTAAGATCGTACTCGTCGCCACTGTTAAGTCTGTGTGTTATATTGAGAATTACTACACAGACCACAAGAGTAAAATTTAACAGGTCTTTACTAGTCGAAGGTCAGGGCGGAACTGCCCAATAAATCATTACACAGCACTTATATACCGGTGTGGTCACCACCGGTATTACAGTATACAGCAGCCAAGATAAAGTAGTGCAACCCTTAAAATAGTTCTCTTAAAGGTGGAACGGTTACATACACTACAGAGAGCATGTAATGAGAAACTGGGGCACGTGAAGCAGAGAATACCCGTCAAAGAGAGAGCAAAAGGAGAGGCATCGAGAGAAAAGAAAGGAGGTGAAAGTAACAGAAAGAGAATGAGAGAGAGACAAGAACAGAGCAGGCAGAGAGAATGAGATAAAAGAGACAGGGAGAATAAAAGCACACAGAGCAGAGACATCTAGCACAAAGGGAGATGGGCAGCGACGGAGAGAAAGAGAAGGTGGAAAGTGAGAGCCAGGGAAAAAGAGAGAGAAGGGAGAGAAACAGAGAAAAAAAAGTGAGGAGGAGGGAGTGAGAGAGGGAGAAAGACACATAGGTACAGATAGAGGGAGTAAAAGGAGAGAAACGGAGTTAAAGGGAGAAAGACAGTCGGAGAAGAATGAGACGAGATGATTGTAGAGAGACACACACATGCCAAGGGAAATAGAGAGAGGAGAGGAACATAAGAGAGAAGAATGAACAGATAGAAAAGGGGAAAAAATGCTCTGAAGTGAGGATGGCTTAAAATTGAAAGGCAACTTATTCTGAATTAAATAAATAAATCTGAACATAAATGATTGAAGATCAATGCTTACAAATAATTACTGTACTCTCTCAACTAATCTAGGTTTGTTGAGCTACGCCTGTGAGAGAGAAACACTGTTTTCCTGGTGTTAGTGTTTGCAGCAACAGTTTACAGGTGTATCGCAAATGAGCTCTGTAACCTCCTTCAGCCCTATAACCCTCCAAGATCTCTGCGCTCCTCTGATTCTGGCCTCTTGCAAATCTCTGATTTCAGTTGCTCAATAATTGGCGGCCGTGCCTTCTGCTGCCTAGGCCCTAAGCTCTGGAATTGCTTCCCTAAACGTCTCCATCTCTCTCTCCGCCTTTATGTTAACAGCTCCTTAAAACCTACCTCTTTGACCAAGCTTTTAGTCGCCTGACCATATGGGGGAGAAATTCGGTGGGCTGCGCCACCAGTTAGCGCCTAAAGAGGGCACTCAGTGGCTTTAGCGCCGCTGGCCACGTCTCCCGCGATATTTAGCTGGGGCGCTAATGGTGGCGTTAGCCTGTTGCGCTGCGCCGCCACCGATGATGTCATCGGTGTGCGCAGCGCCCCCCTACCGCCCCGATCGCGATATTTGGCAGTGACCACCACTGTAGCGCCGCTCGCTACTCGCACCCGGTTCACGGGGCCTACCTGTGGTGGCAGTGGCGCAAATTAAGGTGGAGGTGCGGGGCGGCTGTTTTTTTCGGCGGCCGCCTGCCAGCACCTCCGTCCCCGGCCTCCTGTTCTCCCCCCGCGGCATTGCCGGCTGTTTTCCGAGAGCTCGGCACTTCTCCTCGGTGCCGGGCTCTTTTGCCGGCACTCGCGATCGTTCATCGCGCTGGTGCAGGCCCCTCCCCCTTAAGAATGGGAGGAAGGCCTGCAGTACCGCAGCGCGCCATGCCGCAGCGTGTGGCGCTGTGGCGTGTTGCACTGCGATATTCCGTTTCAGTGCCCTAAGAGGGACGCGGAGCGCCTCGAGCCTCGCCCCGTGTCCCTCTTGGGGCGCTCAAGCTGAATTTCCGGCGATCGCTGCTGCTCCGATCGCAGCGCAAAATCTGGCGCCCAGACGAGCTTGGCGCCCCGTTTGCGGCTCAACCCAATTTCTCCCCTATATCTCTTTATGTGGCTCAGTGTCAAATTTTGCCTAATGATGCTTCTTTGAAGTGCCATGGGAAGTTTTACTGCGTTAAAGGTGCTATATAAATGAAAGTTAGTGTTGTTGCTAAATGATAAAATCTTGGCAATTGAATGGCATTCTTCCTGTGCAAAATCCCTCATCTGAAAATGGTACTCAACCTCATTAATAATTTACATACATTTGACCTCAATGTATTGGAAAAATCGAGATCAACTATTTTCTTAGTGTCCATAACTGTTATGTTTCACTGGGTGGGGGAGGGGAATTGGCCTCAGTCTCCATGCTGCACCATGTCAGGTCACTTGCTCCGCGCACCTTCATTAAACTCGGTTACATGAATGTGAAAGCATGCTGGGAATTGTCCCTCAGAAAAACCCTGAATAATTAGTCGTTGATACAAAGACGACGCTTTGAGCATCTGAGCAAAGCCTCCAGATACAGTGCCTGGAGGATAATGCAAGGTACCCAGGCGAACTGACACATCACAAACGAAACTTGCCCCAAAGTGAGCCATGAGGTGGGGGTGTGCGTGCCATAGAAAGGGTGATTTAAACAGCTTCACGACACGGGCTGTAGAGGTTCGAGTGGGTCTTCGAGTGCTACAGAGGGAGGAATGGGTTACTAGCAACAGTAGCCACCAGTTGCTAACATGCATCACCGCGCTTACAGAGAGATGGAAAGGGATCAATGATGTTTTGAATCACTTTTTGATTTAATGGAGTTGTCTTTATGCGGTTATATTTGTGTTACTCGAAAGGTGCCTTGCAAAACACACGGTCCACAAGTTTCAGTAAGATTAAAGTTCATTCAATTCAGCAGCTTTTATCTTTAGCAGCTGAATAACAGAATGAAGAAATCTTTCACGAGCCATAGAGAGAAGCAAAAGGAAAATCGGGTGAGCCAATACTCACCTCAGAAACATTTAGTATAATCACACCCCTTGCCCTCCTCCTCGTCTGCAGTCTCACTTGAGAGGCGGTGCTGGTGCAATGATGAAAAGTTTGGGGAGGAATGATTAATTCTGCGTGACACACCTTCAACTGGCCCCTAGTATAATCCTGTTACACACTAGGCTACCAGTTCAGAGTGTCATTTAACTGTGACTGTGCTTGTACCAGCCAGTCAATCTTTTTTTGCAACTTCTTGTGCCCAGAACATCATGTCAGCTCCAGCTGCTTCAACCAGTCCCATTCCATCTGGAATGAAAGTGTGGACATCATTTCCAGAGCTCCTGATGATAGGGGAATTTGTAAGTGACATTGCACTATTTTATTAAGTTGTTGTTAAAAATGTATTGCTGTATTTATACTTTGGATTGCAGTGTGTCTTTTCCAGGATCCTTGATATTCCTGTAGGTACATAGAGAGCATGTAATGGGAAACTGGGGCACGTGAAGCAGAGAATACCCGTCAAAGAGAGTGTAAAATGAGAGGCATCGAGAGAAAAGAAAGGAGGTGAAAGTAACAGAAAGAGAATGAGAGAGAGACAAGAACAGAGCAGGCAGAGAGAATGAGATAAAAGAGGCAGGGAGAATAAAAGCACACAGAGCAGAGACATCAAGCACAAAGGGAGACGGGCAGCGACGGAGAGAAAGAGGAGAAGGCAAAGGGAGGAAAGTGAGAGCCAGGGAAAAAGAGAGAAGGGAGAGAGAGAAACAGAAAAAAGGTGAAGAGGAGGGAGTGAGGGAGAAAGACACATAGATATAGATAGAGGGAGTAAAAGGAGAGAAACGGAGTTAAAGGGAGAAAGACAGTCGGAGAAGAATGAGACGAGATGATTGTGGAGAGACACACACATGCCAAGGGAAATAGAGAGAGGAGAGGAACATAAGAGAGAAGAATGAACAGATAGAAAAGGGGGAAAAATGCTCTGAAGTGAGGATGGCTTAAAATTGAAAGGCAACTTATTCTGAATTAAATAAATAAATCTGAACATAAATGATTGAAGATCAATGCTTACAAGTAATTACTGTACTCTCTCAACTAACCTAGGTTTGTTGAGCCACGCCTGTGAGAGAGAAACACTGTTTTCCTGGTGTTAGTGTTTGCAGCAACAGTTTACAGGTGTATCGCAAATGAGTCATTTGTAAAACACTGAACGATTTAGATAAGCAAGTGGCAATATTATTATTCCGCTGGGAATAAAACAATTGAGGCATTTTTAAGTTTTTCCTACTTGCTAAAAGAATGCAATAGCCTGCAAAAGTTACTTGAGCCAGTCTGCAGGTTGTTTAACGCTTTGGCCCCGGCTGCTAAAAACAATTCCGTTTCACTATAGGAATGTTTCAGCAGGAGGTCCCAGTTGCAAATCAACAGGATTGGCAGGAGGCTGAGAGCAGGTCACATGCTCGCCTGCAGGGCAAATGAAATGCAGCACCGGAGAACTAAAAGGAGAAGAACATACGGGAAGGGTTACTTCCCCTCTAACTAGTCAATGTTTAAGTGTGAAGCTGTTTTCTGTTACCAGGTTTCCTTGTTTCTGTGGGAAGAGTCATATCGAATCATAGAATGGTTACAGCACGGAAGGAGGCCATTTGGCCCGTCGAGCCCATCCCGGCTCTCTGCAATAGCACTTCAACTAGTCCCACTCCCCCGCCCTTTCCCCGTAGCCCTGCAAATTTCTTCCCTTCAGGCACTTATCCAACTCCCTTTTGAAAGCCGTGATTGAATCTGCCTCCACCACCCTTTCAGGCAGTGCATTCCAGATCTTAACCACTCGCTGCGTAAAAAAGTTTTTTCTTACGTCGCCTTTGGTCCTTTTGCCAATCACCTTAAAACTGTGTCCTCTGGTTCTCGACCCTTCCACCAATGGGACCAGTTACTCTCTCTATCTACTCTGTCTAGACCCCTCATGATTTTGAACACCTCTATCAAATCTCCTTTCAATCTTCTCTGCTCTAAGAAGAACAACCCCAATTTCTCCAGTCTAGCCACGTAACTGAAGTCCCTCATCATTCTCGTAAATCTTTTCTGCACCCGCTCTAAGGCCTTCACATCCTTCCTAATGTGCGGTGCCCAGAATTGGACACAATATTCCAGTTAAGGCCGAACCAGTGTTTTTTACAGGTTCATCATAATTTCCACGCTTTTGTACTCTATGGGCTGGATTTTGCCAGCCCTGGGGAGGCGGGTTTGCAGGTGGGACTGCCGGGAAAATGGCAGAATTTGGGGGCAGGTGCCCAACCCGCCTCCATGCCATCTTGCCAGGAGGCGGGTAGCCGACTCGCGCCGGCTCCCGCCTCCTCGAGGCAGGAAGGGGATTAATGCCAATTAACTGCCTGCTAACAGGTAGTTAACAGGCAGTTTTTTGGCTGATCCCTATTTTGAGCCCTGAAGTTTGGGTTTCCCGACAGCTCCAAACCTCGCCAGGGTCAGCGAGGCGGGCCGTTGGTCTGCGGGGGTCGGAGGGGTCGAGATGTCCAGTGTGCAGGTGAGTAATGGATGCATGTGTGCAGAGGTAAGTGTGTGAGGTGTGTGTAAAGTGTTTTAATAAGTTTTGCTTACCTTTACTTCTTCCTGCAGGCTTCCTCCCTTCAGGTCTCAGGAGTCCCTCAGCTCACCGGCACAGAAAGCAGAATGGCCGCTGAACTGTCAAAAGCTGCAGCCTTTCTGATCAGGAAGGCTTTCTAATTGAGTCTTGAGTAAAGACACAACTTAGAAGACAGATTGTCAGTGTTTGACAGCTTCACAGAGCTGTCAAACGATGACATTTCATCTGTCAAAAGCTCTCGACAGATGAAACGGCACTCGCTGACGTCACCTGTAATTGGCTTTCCCTTAATTGGCCTGCTAAGCCCGCTGGGCGGGCTTAACAAGGTCAATGAAGGGAAAATAGCGTCGGTTGGCCAAAAGTCAATGGAGGCGGGACTAAAACCCAACAAGTGGGAGTCCCGCCTCCAAAAGCTCCCCATTGACAAAATCCAGTCCTATACCTCTATTTATGAAGCCCAGGATCCCGTATGCTTTTTTAACTGCTTTCTCAACCTGCCCTGCCACCTTCAACGATTTGTTATACCCCTATGTCTCTCTGTTTGTGCACCCCCTTTACGATTGTACCCTTTAGTTTATATTTCCTCTCCTCATACTTTCTACCAAAATTTATCACTTCACACTTTTCTGCGTTAAATTTCACCTGCCAAATGTCCGCTCGTTCCACCAGCCTGTCTATGTCCTCTTGAAGTCTATCACTATCCTCCTCACTGTTCACTATACTTCCAAGTTTGGTGTCACCTGCAAATTTTGAAATTGTGCCCTGTACACCCACATCCAAGTCATTAATATATATCAAGAAAAGCAGTGGTCTTAGTACTGTCCCCTGGGGAACACCACTGTGTACCTTCCTCCAGTCCGACCCCGGGGAACACCACTGAATACCTTCCTCCAGTCCGACCCCTGGGGAACACCACTGTGTACCTTCCTCCAGTCCGACCCCGGGGGAACACCACTGTGTACCTTCCTCCAGTCCGACCCCTGGGGAACACCACTGTGTACCTTCCTCCAGTCCGACCCCGGGGGAACACCACTGTGCACCTTCCTCCAGTCCGACCCCTGGGAAACACCACTGTGTACCTTCCTCCAGTCCGACCCCTGGGGAACACCACTGTGCACCTTCCTCCAGTCCAACCCCTGGGGAACACCACTGTATACCTTCCTCCAGTCCGACCCCTGGGGAACACCACTGTGTACCTTCCTCCAGTCCGACCCCTGGGGAACACCACTGTGTACCTTCCTCCAGTCCGACCCCGGGGGAACACCACTGTATACCTTCCTCCAGTCCGACCCCTGGGGAACACCACTGTGTACCTTCCTCCAGTCCGACCCCTGGGGAACACCACTGTGTACCTTCCTCCAGTCCGACCCCGGGGAACACCACTGTGCACCTTCCTCCAGTCCGACCCCTGGGGAACACCACTGTGCACCTTCCTCCAGTCCGACCCCTGGGGAACACCACTGTATACCTTCCTCCAGTCCAACCCCTGGGGAACACCACTGTGTACCTTCCTCCAGTCCGACCCCTGGGGAACACCACTGTGTACCTTCCTCCAGTCCGACCCCTGGGGAACACCACTGTGTACCTTCCTCCAGTCCAACCCCTGGGGAACACCACTGTGTACCTTCCTCCAGTCCGACCCCTGGGGAACACCACTGTGTACCTTCCTCCAGTCCGACCCCGGGGGAACACCACTGTATACCTTCCTCCAGTCCGACCCCTGGGGAACACCACTGTGTACCTTCCTCCAGTCCAACCCCTGGGGAACACCACTGTGCACCTTCCTCCAGTCCGACCCCTGGGGAACACCACTGTATACCTTCCTCCAGTCCGACCCCTGGGGAACACCACTGTGTACCTTTCTCCAGTCCGACCCCGGGGGAACACCACTGTGTACCTTCCTCCAGTCCGACCCCGGGGGAACACCACTGTGTACCTTCCTCCAGTCCGACCCCGGGGGAACACCACTGTGCACCTTCCTCCAGTCCGACCCCGGGGGAACACCACTGTGTACCTTCCTCCAGTCCGACCCCTGGGGAACACCACTGTGTACCTTCCTCCAGTCCGACCCCTGGGGAACACCACTGTGTACCTTCCTCCAGTCCGACCCCTGGGGAACACCACTGTGTACCTTTCTCCAGTCCGACCCCGGGGGAACACCACTGTGCACCTTCCTCCAGTCCGACCCCGGGGGAACACCACTGTATACCTTCCTCCAGTCTGACCCTGGGGAACACCACTGTGCACCTTCCTCCCATCATCCTTTTGTATGAGGCTTTTGCTTTTTGATACATTCAGCACTGGCTGTTGGTCTCTGATCTCTTACTGCAGTTTAGAAGAATGAGGGGTGGTCTCATTGAAACATACAAAATTCTTACAGGGTGTGATAAATCCATGTAGTGGAACAAGAACTCGAAGAGGCGATATCTTGGAACTAGTATGAGTATTTTATTAACCAGAGTAACAAACATCATGCCTGCATCCTGGCATTCCACCTTTGCTGACCTTGACAGGAAGCAAACCTCTGACCTTAACAGGAAGCAAACTTCTGACCTTAGCAGCAGCATTGGCTACAGCACCACCTGGGGGATAACCTTAATCGTAACATCCCAGATTACTATATCCCTCTTCCCTTAAGATTTCAGTATGAATTTCTAAACAGACAACCATTCCTGAGGGTCACATAAGGAGTCTCCATTCATCATGTTCCATACTTGACGAATCTAACAGTTCAGTATCAATCTATCTGGTGGCTTGCGAGACCTTTGTGAACGTCTAACTGTACAGTCCCTGCTTGTTTGTGGTGAAGCCACCAGCTGCTCCTGAGCAGTGCTCAGAGTACCTGACTCTGCAACGATGGTTTCCTCTTGACGAATAGGTTCCTGTGGAATTGTCTTTGTCCCTGGGGGTGGCACCACAGATTCACTTGGATAACTGGGGGCAACCCTGTCTTCAGTCATTGCATCTGGAACCTTCATTTCAATTTCCCCTTGTCTGGGAAGTATCTGATCTACATGCCTGCGTACTACCCTACCATCTCCCAACAAGACCTTGTATGATACTGGACCTGTCATTGAGTCTATGAAGCCAGGAATCCACTTTGGTCCATAACTGAAATTCCTGGTAAGGACCGCATCTCCTTCTCCAAAACTTCGGCTCTTTGTTCTTTTGTCATGGTTCTCTTTTTGTTTGTTTTGTCTGTTTTCCATTTTCCTTCTTAAGTCTGGGTGGACAAGGTCAAGAGTGGAGCGTAGTCTACGACCTAATAACATCTCAGCAGGAGAGAGTCCTGTGGTGGATTGAGGTGTTATTCTGTAGCTGAACAGAACCCGTGACACTTTGGCTGCTAAACTCCCTTCTGCACTTTTTTTCATCACCTCTTTAAATGTTTGTATGGCTCTCTCCGCAAGTGCATTCAAGGACGGATGATATGGAGCCGAGGTCACCTGCACTATGCCATTTTTTCTCAAGAACTCTTTTGTCTCTGTACTCACAAAACAATTGGCATTGTCACTCACCACGATTACTGAAGCTCCGACGCAGGCAGTCTATAGTAGTAGTGGCGGAAGCAGAATTTACAGGATAAACATCCATCCATTTGGAATGTGCATCAATTATTATGAGGAACATCTTCCCCATGAATGGACCCGCATAATCTAAGTGCAATCTTCTCCATGGTTTATCCGGCCACTCCCAGGGGTGGAGAGGAGCCGCTGCTGGTGCCTTCCGGTGTTCCTGACAAGTGCTGCATGTCTTGACTAGATTTTCTATCTCCTCATCTAGCTTTGGCCACCACAAGTAACTCCTAGCCAAGGCTTTCATACGCGAGACCCCAGGATGACACTGATGTAGTTGCTCTAGTATAGACTGTCATGCTGGCTGTGGAATAATCACTCGTGCTCCCCACAACACGCAACCATCCTACACACTCAGCTCTGTTTTCCTGACATTGTAGGGTGTGAAGTCAGCCCCTTCCGGATGCTGTGGCCATCCCCTCACCACATATTCTCGAACTCTAGGCAGTACTGGATCTTTACCTGTCCATGTTCTTACTTGCTCTGCAGTCACAAGTGCCGTGTCAGTGTCCTCCAACATCAAAACTCTGTCCTCTGGAGCTGCACGGATAGGTGTGCCTGGCAGTGGAAGACGGCTCAAGGCATCTACATTCCCATGGTATTTGTCCGCCTTGTACACGATGACATACTCATATGCCCTCAACGTCACGGCCCACCTCTGGATCCGGGGTGACACCATCTGTGGAACTGCTTTCATTTCATTGAAAAGAGAGAGAAGAGGTTTATGATCGGTGCATATGGTGAACTTCCTGCCATATATGTACTTGTGGAACCTCTGTAACCCAAACATTACTGCTAACCCCTCTTTGTCTAACTGGGAATAGTTTTTTCCGCTGGTGTTAGAGTTCGGGACATAAACCCTATTGTTCTTTCAGTTCCATCTTCCATGCAGTGTGAAAGAACTGCCCCCAGCTCGTAAGGTGAAGCGTCACAAGAGAGAATGATGTCTTTCTCTGCATTGTAGTGAACCAGCACATCCGACGACAGCATCAGTTTCTTGGACTGTTCAAATGAAACCCCCTGCTCCTCTCCCCACTGCCACTGTGTCTCCTTGCGCAATAGTTTGTGAAGAGGTGCTAACACAGTTGACAAGTTTGGTAAAAACCTGTTATAATAGTTCAGCAGTCCCAGGTAAGCTTTTAACTCAGCCACATTTGTAGGAGCAGGGGTGTCCTGCAGTGCTTGTACCTTCTCCTTGAGTGGATGGAGCCCGGTGGTGTCCACTCTGTGTCCCAGGAACACTACCTCATTCCCCAGGAAAGTGCACTTACTCCTCTTGAGCCGGAACCCTGCCCTCTCCAATCTCTGTAGTACCTCTCTCAGAGTGCTCAGATGCTCCTGGTCGGTTCTTCCCGTCACCAGAATGTCATCCAGATAGATGGAAACATGTGGAATCCCTTGCAGTACCCCTTCGATTGTCCTCTGGAAGATAGCTGGACTAGATGAGACACCAAACGGTAAGCGGTTATATGTAAACAAGCCCTTGTGTGTATTTATGGTGACATACTTCTTTGATTCGTCATCCAGTGTAATCTGCAAGTAAGCATGACTCATATCCAACTTTGTGAATTTCTTTCCTCCAGCCAGGTTTGCAAAGAGATCCTCTGTTTTGGGAATCGGATACTGCTCTAGTTTGGACACCCGATTGACTGTCAATTTATAATCTCCACAGAGTCTTACCGAATTGTCCGGTTTTAGAACAGGTACTATGGGAGCTGCCCATTCTGAACATTCCACTGGCTCCAGTATGTTCTCTCTCAATAGACGGTCAAGCTCAGCCTCTACCTTTGGCTTCATGGCATAAGGCACAGGTCGTTGTTTAAGGCTCCATCCACTCAAGGAGAAGCTACAAGCACTGCAGGACGCCCCTGCTCCTACAAATGTGGCTGAGTTAACAGCTTACCTGGGACTGCTGAACTATTATAACAGGTTTTTACCAAACTTGTCAACTGTGTTAGCACCTTTTCACAAACTACTGCGCAAGGAGACACAGTGACAGTGGGGAGAGGAGCAGGGGGTTTCATTTGAACAGTCCAAGAAACTGATGCTGTCGTCGGATGTGCTGGTTCACTACAATGCAGAGAAAGACATCGTTCTCTCTTGTGACACTTCACCTTACGGGGTGAGGGCAGTTCTTTCACACTGCATGGAAGATGGAACTGAAAGAACAATAGGGTTTATGTCCCGAACTCTAACACCAGCGGAAAAAAACTATTCCCAGTTAGACAAAGAGGGATTAGCAGTAATGTTTGGGTTACAGAGGTTCCGCAAGTACATATATGGCAGGAAGTTCACCATATGCACCGATCATAAACCTCTTCTCTCTCTTGGTTTTGCTGTCCTCCCCCTTTTGATTTGGATTCCTCCACAGGTGATTTCGCCCTGCAAGCTCGTTTTATGTGTCCTTGTTTCCCACACTTGTAGCACTTTTCCTCCAGAAACCGGCATTCACTCACCAGGTGATCGCCCTTGCATCTATAACATGCCTTCACATGCTCATGTTGTGGTTTCTGATGCATGTTCAACTTGTGCACAACAACCTGACCTGCAACTTGCATAGCATTAGCCCTGTCTGAACCCTGTATTTCTTTTACATCTCGGTTCGCTGTCTCTATGGCTTGAGCAAGTTACAATGCTTTTTCATAAGTAAGCCCAGTCTCGGATAATAATCTACGCTGCATTCGGTCGTCCATAATTCCGCAAACTAGCCTATCTCGCAGCATTTCCTTCAGGTTGTTCCCATAATTGCAATCTTGTGCTAATTTACGCAACACCACTACATAGTCCATTACGCTCTCTTCCTCTTTCCTGTTCCTTGAATTAAACTTGAACCGTTGTACAATCTCACTAGGCTTAGGGTTGAAATGTTCTTTTAGCAAAGCCACTAATTCAACAAATGATTTGTCTCCAGGCTTTTCAGGACTGAGCAGATTCCTCATCAAACTGTAGGTCTGGCTTCCCACTGAACTAAGTAGAATGGCTTTCCTTTTTCCGGCATCATTTATTTCATTTGCTTCGAAAAAATAACCCAACACTTCACAGTATTCCTCCCAGGTTTGTGCTTGACTATCAAAAGCGGAAACCATTCCTACCATGGCAGCCATGCTCTCTTCCAACTGGTAGCTAACTTCAGCTCGTGATTTTGTTGTTTAAAAGTCCTGGCAGACTTCTCTTCTTTATCCAGGGTCCTTTTTACCTTGTCGCCAAATGTGATAAATTCATGTAGTGGAACAAGAACTCGAAGAGGCGATATCTTGGAACTAGTACGAGTATTTTATTAAACAAACAGAGTAACAAACATCATGCCTGCATCCTGGCATTCCACCTTTGCTGACCTTGACAGGAAGCAAACCTCTGACCTTAACAGGAAGCAAACCTCTGACCTTAGCAGCAGCATTGGCTACAGCACCACCTGGTGGATAACCTTAATCATAACATCCCAGATTACTATACAGGGCTTGACAGAGTAGATGCAGAGAGGATGTTTCCCCTGGCTGGGGAGTTTAAAACCAGGGGTCACCGATTCAGAATAACGGGTCGGCCATTTAGGACTGAGATGAGGAGAAATTTCTTCACTCAGAGGGTGGTGAATCTTTGGAATTCCCTACCCCAGAGGGCTGTGGAGGCTCAGCTGTTGTGTATATTCAAGGCAGAGATCGATAGATTTTTGATATTAAGGGAATCAAGGGATATGGGGATAGGCAGGAAAGTGGAGATGAGGTAGAAGATCAGCCATGATCTTATTGAATGGTGGAGCAGGCTTGAAGGGCTAAATGGCCTACTCCACAGGAAAAATATCCATCCGTGGCTAACGAAAGAAGTTAACGATAGCATTAGATTGAAAGTAGAATCTTATAATGTTGCAAAGAATAGTAGTAAGCCTGAGGATTGGGAGAGTTTCAGAAACCAGCATAGGATGACCAAAAAATTGATAAAAAGGTTAAAAGTAGAAAATGAGATAAAACTAGCAAGAAATATAAAAACAGATTATAAGAGCTCCTACAAGTATTTAAAAAGGAAGCGAGTAGCAAAAGTAAACATTGGCCCTTTAGAGGCTGAGACAGGAGAAATTATTATGGGGAATAAGGAAATGGCAGAAATGTTAAACAAATATTTAGTACCTGTCTTCACAGTAGACGACACAAAAAGCATACCTAAAATGGCGGGGAACCAAGGGTCGAATGAGGGTGAGGAACTTAACATAAGTTAATTAATATAAGTAGAGAAAAAGTACTAGAAAAACTAATGTAACTAAAAGCCGACAAATCCCCTGGACCTGACGGCCTACATCCTAGAATTCTAAAAGAGGTGGTTGCAGAGATAGTGGATGCATTAGTTTTGATCTTCCAAAATTCCCTAGATTCTAGAATGGTCCCACCGGATTGGAAGGTACCAAATGTAACACCGCTATTCAAGAAAGGAGGGCAAGAGAAAACAGGGAACGGCAGGCCAGTTAGCCTGACATCAGACGTCGGGAAAATGCTGGAATCCTTTATTAAGGGAGTGGTATCAGGGCACTTAGAAAGTCATAACATGATTAGACAGAGTCAACATGGTTTTATAAAAGGGAAATCATGTTTGACCAATTTATTGGAGTTTTTTGAGGATGTAACTAGCCGGGTAGATAAAGGGGAACCAGTGGATGTAGTATATTTGGATTTCCAAAAGGCATTTGATAAGGTGCCACATAAAAGGTTATTCCACAAGATAAGGCCTCATGGGGTTGGGGGTGTTACGTCCGTGTATAAGAAGACACAGACTGCGGAGAACGGTACAATAGGTGTTTACTCAACGTGGCTCAGACTGCAACTGATCTGTACAGATTACTACTCAGCGTTATATACAGGTGTGGTCACTGCCGGTACTACAGTATACATGAGTTGTAAAAAGTAGTTCCCCCCTTAAAGGTACATACATTACAATTCCTCCCCTTTTAGATTAACAGTACCATAACACTCATTTAACAATTAAATATCAAACTAATTACAATTAACACTTTTAACATGCAACATTAGCTGAAAATAGTCTATTTATAAATTCAGTTTTTGGGGAGGCTTCCTGATCCTTTCTGGATAGCGCCTTTCCCGAGTGTCTTGCTCTTGGTGCGGAGGTGATTCTGGCCCCCTGTCGTCGGTTGGTTCATCAGCTTCCGATGCTACTGTTTCTGGGGTAGATGTTACCTGTACGTCGGGTTCATCACCAGGTACGTATGGGCGAGGCATGGGGTTGACTTGTTCCTGTGACTCTAGGATCTGGTCAGCATGGCATCTCACGATGCTCTCCCCAATGTCCACTGTGTACATTAGTGGGCCCTGCCGTGTGCATATCGTTCCTGGCTGCGATTTTTCTGTTCGGTAGTCGCGGGCCAAGACTGGTTGCTCCTTGTTGGCTTCTCATGGATGTGCTGGAATTGCTTACTCTCAACATCTCTTCGTACGTTTGGTCTGAGCAAATCCAGGCGAGATCTTAACCTTCGGTTAAAGAACATCATGGCTGGGGCCTGGTTGGTGACTGCATGTGTCGCATTCCGGTAGGCGAACAGGAAATTGTCCACCTTGTGCTGCAGCGGAATGTTGTCATTGTACATTGCCTTTATTGCCTTCTTAAAGGTTTGTACGAACCTCTCAGCCAATCCATTTGTGGCTGGATGATACGGGGCGGATGTGTAATGCCTTACCCCATTCTTTTTCAAGAACCTTTGGAACTCTTCGGACATAAACTGTGGTCCGTTGTCGGAGCAAATCTGTTCGGGCAAGCCATTCCTGGCAAAAATGGTCCGTAGGACTGCAATAGTTTTCTCCGTGGTGGTGGAGGACATTTTGATGACCTCAGGCCATTTCGAGTACGCATCCACGGCTATTAAAAACATTGAGTCCATGAATGGACCAGCAAAATCAATATGCACCCGTTGCCATGGAGATGAGGGCCACTCCCATGGGTGTAGAGGGGCCTGTGGTGGTGCATTTTGGACTTTCTGGCATCCTGAGCAGCTCTTGGTCAGGTCCTCGATTTGTTTATCGATTCCCGGCCACCACACATAAGCCCTGGCTAGGCTTTTCATTTTTACCCCTCCCAGATGACCCTCATGAAGCTCATTGAGCACTCTATCCCTTAACTTGGGTGGAATTACCACTCGGGATCCACACATCAAGGTCCCCCGGCACACTGACAGCTGTTCTCTCCTTGTCGAGAATGCTGGCAAAAGTGAGTCGCCATGTGCTGGTCATCCCTTCACCGTCAAATCATATACCCGAGACAGTGTCGGGTCATTTCGGGTTTCCTTTTCGATACAAGTGTTAGTTACCGGTAGGTATTCAACTATAGTCGAATGGAATATTTCGACAGGATCCACTGCTGGTGCTTCCTCCGCAGTAGGCAGTGGCAGGCGTGATAGCCCATCAGCATTTCCATGCTGTTTCGTGCCCTTATATTCAATCTCATAGTGGTGCGCCCCTAGAAAAAGTGACCATCTTTGTAGTCGTTGCGCAGTCATCACCGGGACGCCCTTCTTCGGATTAAAAATGGAGACAAGAGGCTGGTGATCAGTCAGCAAGGTGAATTTCTGCCCGTGCAGATAGTGATTGAACTTTTTCACTCCCCACACTAGGCTGAGGGCCTCCCTGTCAATCTGGGTGTAGTTACGCTTGGCTGAGATTAGTGATCGTGATGCAAAGGCAATTGGCCTCTCTGAGCCCTCCGAGAATTTGTGCGACAGCACCGCTCCAATGCCGTAGGTTGACGCATCACATGCCAACCGAATTGGTAATGCTGGGTTGTAATGGGCCAATACCTCTTTCGATGTGATTAGTGTTTTGCTCTTCTGGAAAGCTCGTCTACATTCGTCACTCCACTTCCATGGCACCCCAGTTTGCAGTAGGGTGTTCAGTGGGTGTAGTATTGTAGACAAATTTGGCAAGAACTTATGGTAGTAATTTACCAGCCCGAGGAACGACCTCAGTTGTGACACATTTTCCGGTGCTGGAGCCTTGACTACTGCCTCAATCTTCTCTGGGGACTTATGTAACCCCTCTTTATCGATAACGTGGCCACAATACGAGATCTGTTTTCTAAAAAACTCGCATTTGGGGCGGTTAGCTCGGAGCCCATATTCCTGCAATCTAGTGAGCACCTGCTCCAGGTTGGCAAGGTGATCACTGTCATTTTCGCCCGTGACCAGGATGTCGTCCAAATAACACTGGGTCCCTGGGATCCCTTGCAGGACTTGTTCCATTGCCCTCTGCCAAATAGCCAGAGCTGATGCTACCCCGGATACCAGCCGGTTGTATTGGTAGAGACCTTTATGGGTGTTGATTGTGAGGTATTTTTTTGATGCTTCTTCTACCTCCATTTGCAGAGACGCCTGGGCCAGATCAATCTTAGTGAAGCGTTTCCCTCCAGATAGCGAGGCGAAAATATCTTCAATCTGCGGAAGTGGATATTGTACGGTGTGAAGGATCGGGTTCACTGTTACCTTAAAGTCCCCACAGATGCGAACCTTCCTTGGTTCCCCAGGCGTGCTGCTCAACGACTTTTTCATCACAGGGACGATGGGTGTAACCCACTCACTCCAGTCTACCTTGGACAGTACACCTGAACGTTCTAGACTCTCCAGCTCTGCTTCGACGGCTGGGCGGATCGCACAAGGTACCGGTCTGGCCTTAAAAAAATTTGGGCTTGCGTTTACTTCAATTTTAATCATCGCTGTCATGCCTTTTAATGTTCTGAGTCCTTGCTGGAACACTTCTTTCGCGTCAATTAGGATCTTTGACAGTCACCCAGGTGTGACGTCATCATCCTTTTTGTCAGCCACAGTCAGTGCCTGTATGGAATGCCAATCCAGTTGTATTTTCCGGATCCATTCACGTCCCAGTAATGGTGGTCCTCCATCTTGCAATACATACAGGTCTAATTTTGATGTTTCCTTACCGTTATATATAATGGTCACCCTTATTTTTCCTTTGGGGTAGACTTTTTGCCCCGTGTACGTCTTCAAAATAATTTTTGTGTCTCTCAAGGGTATGTGTGAGCATAGCCGCTCGTAGTCCCGTCGGTTTATGACTGTTAGGGCTGATCCTGTGTCCAATTCCATCTTTACCTGGACTCCTGCTATCTTGAGAGTGACCCAAATGGTTCGGTGGTCCTCCGTTGTGATCACATTATGTAGTTTCAGACAACTCAGTTCCCTGCTTTCGAAGTCGTTATCACTCTTTTGTTCGTCTGAACTATTCTCCGTTATCTTATGTACCTTCTTGTACTTTCCTTTGGTCGGTTTCTTATTGCTGGTTTTCTTTCCCGACCTGCAGACTCGTGCTATGTGTCCTACTTTTCCACACTGTCTGCACACTTTGTCTTTGAACCAGCAATCATTCTGGTCGTGTGTTGTTCTGCCGCAGCGATAGCACTTCTCTGTTCCATATGACATTTCGTTTGTGCCATATTCTTGCGGTCTCTGTTGTATCTCTGCAGCGCCCCGTGCTGCTGCTTCATATGATACCGCAATGCTGAAAGCCTTTTCCAGCGTAAGGTCCTTTTCAGATAAAAGCCGTTTCTGGGTTCCTTCACTTTGAAGCCCACACACAAACTTGTCCCTTAAGGTATCTGCCAGTCCCGCTCCAAACTGGCAGTGTTTCGATAGTTTGCGCAGTTCTGTTAAATAATCAGCATTGCTTTCATCCTTATGCTGGTTCCGTTTGTGAAACTTGAATCTTTCTGCTATCAGCAGCGGTGTGGGGTTTAAGTGTTCCTTTAGTATCGTTACTATGTCTTCAAAACTCTTTTCCATTGGCTTCGTTGGGGTTACTAGATTTCGTAATAAACCATACGTCTTTGCACCCATTAAATTTAACAATACCGACGCTTTCTTGTCATCTGACACCCCATTTGCCTTGCAGTGCACCTCTATTCGTTCAACATATGTAGTCCAATCTTCGACTTCATTGTCAAATGCGGTGATACTGCCACGCTTCGGCATTTTGGGTGTGGTTTAAAATGGCATCTCCCAATGGCTTAAAATGGCATCTCCCGCGCTTTCCTTCCTCCCCCGCTGCTGCCGATGCCGCTCCCGGCGGTTCTCGTGGCAATGGCGGCACCCTGTAGGTTTCGCGTGATTCTCCTGCGCTTTTGCCAACGCTGCTCTCGGCAGTCCTCGTGGCAATGGCGGCGCCTCGCGGGTTTCTGCGCGTCTCTCTCTCCCTCTCTCCGAAGCTGCTCAGCCCCTGAACACCGGCTGCGCCCTGTGCGCTCTGCCCTCTCTCTCTCTCCCCCGTCGACGCTGCTCGGCCCTTTGCTGTGCCGCTCGGTCGGGCTCTTGCCCGCCGCTGTCCGGGAAGGGTCTGCGCACTACCTGTTGCCAGCCCATTTCGCTGGACCACCTCGACTGGAAAGCCAAGCCTGGCTCTCGACAGCCTCCCCCGCAATTCTCGAGCCTCTGCTGGATGACTGGGCGGTTGCCTGTGGTCGACGCCCGAGTCTCTGGCCTTGACCTCCAATCCACTGATCTCCAGGAACGAATCCCCGGGAGGTGATGCAGAGTTGCAGGTAGGTTCGAACCTGCCTCGTCGCCAATGTTACGTCCGTGTATAAGAAGACACAGACTGCGGAGAACGGTACAATAGGTGTTTACTCAACGTGGCTCAGACTGCAACTGATCTGTACAGATTACTACTCAGCGTTATATACAGTTGTGGTCACTGCCGGCACTACAGTATACATGAGCTGTAAAAAGTAGTTCCCCCCTTAAAGGTACATACATTACAGGGGGTAATATAGTTGCATGGATAGAGGATTGGTTAACAGACAGAAAACAGAGAGTAGGTATAAACGGGTCATTATCAGGTTGGTAGGCTGTAACTAGTGGGGTGCCGCAAGGATCAGTGCTGGGGCTTCAGCTATTTACAATCTATATTAATGACCTAGATGAAGGGACCGAGTGTAATGTATCCAAGTTTGCAGACAATACAAAGCTAGGTGGGACAGTAAGCTGTGAGGAGAACACAAAGGGCTGGATTTTACCAGCCCTGAGGAGGCAGAGGCGGGACTGCTGGGGAAATCAAAAAGAATGGGGGTGGGTCCCAAACCCGCTCCCAACCCACCTCCAACCAATTTTCCGGGAATCTGGTCCCCGATTTGCGCAGGGACACGAATCCTAGCGGTGGGAATATGATTATCGCCACTTAACTGGCAGTTAAGAGGTTTTTTCCAATTTTTAGACTTCTGCTGTGGGCTTCCCAACATTGCGGAACCCCGCCAGGGTAAGTGAGGTGTGCTGTGGGTCTGTTGTAATGTCTGTGCATAGATGACAGCTGCAGAAGTAGTGTGAAGGATGCAATGGGACACTGGTGAGTATCAGAGGTAAGGAAATGTTGTGAAAGTCATTTTAAATGTGTTTAGATTTTTTCTGTAGGTGACAAGCTTTGAAGTGTTTGTGTGGCCTCACCTCATTGGGAGACGTGGCCTCACCTCATTGGGAGAAGTGACAGATTGCTTCTGTACCCTCACCTGCAGCTGCCATCTGTTTTATCCTAAGGAGAGACTAATTGGTGAGCCTGGGGGCAAGGGCTCACCTTTGTACAGTGGTTTTCAGTGTTTGACAGCACCTCAATGCTGTCAAAAACTGTCAAATCATCTGGCAAAAATAAATCGTTCATGTCCCTTTAAGAAAACCAGCAGATGAAGCGTCATCAACTGATGTCATCTGACACCGGCTTTCCCTTAATTGGCCAGCAAGCCCGCAGGGTGGGCTTAACAAGGCCAATCAGGGGAAAATAGCGTCTGTGCGTCGGACGTCGCTGGGGCGAGATTAGAACCTGGAAGGCAGCAGTCACGCCCCCAACTCGTCTCGGCAGGTAAAATCCAGCCCAAAGAGTCTGCAAAGAGATATAGATAGACTAAGTGAGTGGGCAGTAAGGTGGCAGATGGAGTATAATGTAGGGAAATGTGAGGTTATTCACTTTGGTAGGAAGATTAGAAAAACAGAATATTTTTTAAATGGTGAGAAACTTTTAAATGTTGGTGTTCAGAGAGATTTGGGTGTCCTCATGCAAGAAACACAAAAAGCTAGCATGCAGGTACAGCAAGCAAGAAGGACGTCAAATGGCATTAACCTTTCGTGCAAGGGGGTTGGAGTATAAGCGTAAGGAAGTCTTGCTACAATTGTACAGGGCCTTGGTGAGACCACACCTGGAGTAATGTGCACAGTTTTGGTCTCCTTATCTAAGGAAGGATATACTTGCCTTGGAGGCAGTGCAACAAAGGTTAACTAAGTTGATTCCTGGGAGGAGAGGGCTGTCCTATGATGAGAGGTTGTGTAGAATGGGCCTATACTCTCTAGAGTTTAGAAGAATGAGAGGTGATCTCATTGAAACATACAAGATTCTGAGGGGGATTGACAGGGTAGATGCTGAGAGGTTGCTTCCCCTGGCTGGAGTGTCTAGAACTAGGGGGCATAGTCTCAGGATAAGGGGTAAGCCATTTAAGACTGAGATGAAGAGGAATTTCTTCACTCAGAGGGTTGTGAATCTTTGGAATTCTCTGCCCCAGAGGGCTGTGGATGCTCAGTCATTCAGTATATTCAAGGCTGAGATAGATAGATTTTTGGACTCTAGGGGAATCAAGGGATATGGAGATTGGGCGGGAAAGTGGAGTTGAGGTCTGTAATGATATCAGCAAATAGTGATGGTATTTGCCTGTTTGATTATGATGCCTTACCAGCATGTTTGCCTGATTGATTACTTATGCCTGACCAGCAGAGGGCATGTGACAGAGACAAGCAGTTTGGTTTTAGTTTTGCTTTTAGATGGATCACTAGCATGGTGTCTCCTGTAATGCTGTTAAAAAGAGTTGAACAGACTTTAGATTAAAAGACATTCTCTTTCATAAATGTCTCGTCATTGAACCCACAAAGAAATCAATACATGGTGTCAGAAGTGATTGAGAGAGATGAAGAGGAAAAATCTGAAGTTAAATCAGCTCTCCACATATTAGCAAGCCAAAAGAGAACATCGTTACTTACCATTGGAGAATAGCTAACGAAGTGAAAAAATGGTAGGCTTACACCCACCGGCGAAGCTTCAGTTGACAGGTAATGTGGCTGAAAATTGGAGAAGGTTCAAACAATGTTTGGAGTTGTATTTATCAGCAATCGGAGCTGACGAGAAAAGTGATAAAATGAAAGCGTCAGTGTTCTTACATGTCATGGGTGATGAAGCGCTGGAGGTGTATAATAACTTCACTTTCGCAGCTGATGGAGACAAAATGAAGTTGGATAAAATAATGGAACAGTTTGAGGCCTACTGCATACCTAAACGTAACGTGACGTTTGAGAGGCATAGATTTTTCACATGTGTACAGAAAACGGGTGAGACTATTGATCAGTATATGACTGAACTGAGAAACTGAAGCAAAACATGTGAATTTGGGGGACTGACAGACTCGCTGATAAAAGACAGACTGGTGTGTGGTATTCCAGATAATGGTCTAAGGGAAAGACTGCTAAGAGAGCAAGATCTAGACCTGGGAAAAGCCATAGCACTGTGTAGGGCTACAGAGACTGTGAAGTCGCAGGCAAAGGAGCTGTTCAGTGACAGTAGCTGCAACGTGGATGCAGTGAGAAAGAACGGACACAAACCGTTTAACAAAAAGAGCGCCAATGTGAAAAAAGAGGCATGGCCAGCGAACGAAAATGAAAGGGACAATCGAAAGTCATGTAGCCGATGCGGTACACAGCATCCACCAAGAAAGTGTCCAGCATATGGTAAAACATGCAATATTTGCAACAAAAACAACCATTATGCCCGTTGCTGTAAGAACCAAGCGCAACAAAGCAAGGTCCATGCAGTAGATGAAAGCGAGATAGAGGAGTTCAATGTAGATGTTGTGTCTGAAAACAAAGAAGAAAAAAGAGACTGGATGTTGACACTAAAAGTGAATGACATACACATTCCATTTAAATTGGATACTGGAGCACAAGTTAATGTGATATCAGAGACTGATTTTAAGAAAATTAGACCCAGACCAAAGATACATGGAATAAAAGTGAAAGTGACAGGATACTCAGGTACTGATATACCAGTGAAAGGAAGATGCATTGTCAAAGTAACACACAAGGACAGAGAGCACACGCTAGCATTAATCGTGGTGCCAAAGGATGTGCAAGCCATACTAGGTTTAAAAGCCTGTGAGAGACTGAACCTGGTACAGAGAGTCCTCGTTGTGGAAAGCGAAGGAGAGACAGTCTATGATGAACTCATGAAAGAGAACAACGACCTATTTAAGGGTCTAGGCTGCCTTCCAGGAGAACACATGATCAGAGTAGATAAAAGTATGCCAACGGTCATACATCCATGCAGAAAAATTCCGTTTGCTCTTCAAAAGCAACTGAAGGCAGAGTTGGACAGGATGGAAAGCCTGAACATGATTCAGAAGATAGATGAGCCAACTGAGTGGGTGAGTTCCCTCGTCATTGTGGACAAAAAGAATGGAAAGCTCAGAATTTGCCTGGATCCAAGAGATCTAAACAGAGCAATAAAAAGAGAGCACTTCAAGCTTCCTACACGTGAGGAAATCATGTCACAGTTTGCAAATGCAAAGTATTTCAGCAAGTTAGATGCATCATCAGGATTTTGGCAGATGAAATTGGATGAAGCAAGTTCAAGACTGTGCACGTTCAACAGTCCATTTGGCAGATACAGATTCCTAAGGTTACCATTTGGCATTGCCTCAGCTCCTGAAGTGTATCACAAAACTATCCATATGATCTATGAGCACCTGGAGGGAGTTGATACATCAATGGATGACATCATAGTATGGGGAACCATGAGAACTGAGCATGACGAGAGACTGAAAAAAGTGCTGGAAGCAACAAGGAAAACAAACCTGAAGCTGAATAGAGAGAAATGCCAGCTCGGGGTGATAGAACTGACATTCGTGGGAGATATCCTTAGCAGTGAGGGCATCAGACCAGATCCCAGAAAGGTGTCCGCCATTGAGAATATGCCAAAGCCACAATGCAAAAAGGACGTGCAGAGGTTTAATGGAATGATCAACTACATGGGTAAATTCATATCCAATCTCTCAGAAAAAATGGCGCCACTGAGAAGACTAACTGAAAAGAACATAGAATGGGAATGGAATCATGAGCATGAGAAGTCATGGAGCGATCTAAAGAAACTGCTCACAGAGGAACCAGTTCTGAGGTTTTATGACCCAGCGAGACCCATCAAGATATCATCAGATGCATCACAGAGTGGGCTTGGTGCCGTTCTTCTGCAAAAATATGACTACTGGCAACCTATTGCATATGCATCGCGCTCAATGACAGACGCGGAGACGCGATATGCTCAAATAGAAAAGGAGCTGCTCAGCATCACATACGCCTGTGAAAGATTTCACCAGTTTGTGGCAGGACAAGCAATCAGTGTAGAGACAGACCATAAGCCCTTGATTGCATTGTTCCAAAAACCATTAAATAGCTGTCCGCTTAGAATACAAAGAATGATGATCAGGCTGCAACGCTATACACTGAATGTTGCGTACACACCGGGTAAACTGATGTATACAGCAGACACGTTGTCCAGAGCTGTTGACCCAAGTGAGCCCGCAAACACCAAAATGGATGAAAAAGTGAACGCCTACGTGGACATGATCGCAAGTGCACTGCCCATAGCAGCTGCAAAAATGGAGCTCATAAAGACTGAGACAAACAAAGATGAAACAATGAGACGACTGAGGAAAAGCATCTTGGATGGATGGCCCAACATGAAGCAAGACTGCTCACCTGACATGGCAGAGTACTGGAACTGCAGGGCGGAACTATCAGTGGTCGAAGACATCATCTACAAAGGAAGTAAAATAGTTATCCCAAAGAGTCTGAGAAAAGAGATGCTAAAAAGGATCCATGGAGGACATCTGGGAATCGAAAAGTGTAAGAAAAGAGCACGACAGGTGATGTACTGGCCACGAATCAACCAAGATGTGACAAATGAGGTGTCAAACTGCACAATATGCCTGAAATATCGAGCAAGCAATCCGGTAGAACCACTAAAGCCACACCCAACACCAGACAGACCTTACCATAAGGTAGGCGCTGACCTATTCTTATGTCAAGGGAAGGACTATCTTGTAGTCACAGACTATTACTCCCTGTATCCAGAGGTTTGTAGACTGTACACCACCACTGCAGATGCTGTGATAAGATGTATGAAAGCCATATTCTCCAGACATGGCGTGGCAAGCGAGGTCTTCACAGACAACGGACCCCAGTTTTACAATGCAAGTTTCCGACACTTTGCCAAAGAGTGGGACTTTGTCCACACAACGTCAAGTCCTCACTTTCCACAGTCCAATGGACTAGTGGAAAAATCGGTCCAGACAGTGAAAAGACTGATGTACAAGGCAAAAGACAGTGGAACTGACTTCTACCAAAGCATGCTTGTATACCGCACAACGCCGCTCGAGTGTGGTATGTCACCAGCCCAACTCCTTATGGGACATCTGCTAAGGTCAAACCTATCCATCCCGGAGAACCTCCTGAAAACAAAAGAGGGGGAGAAAGTGAGGAAGTTCAAAGAACAACAGAAAGAAAAGCAAAAGTACTACTATGACAGAGGAACACAAAACCTACCTGAACTCCACACTGGTGACCAAGTAAGGTTCAAAGACAAAACAAACATATGGACTCAGAAGGGAACCGTCCTGAGTGAAGTCCAACCAAGATCATACACCATTCAGACAGATGAGGGTGCTGTTCTGCGAAGAAATCGTAGGGATTTTCTCATGGGACCAGCCACAGCAGGTCAAAAGACTGATACTGTTGAACAACCTGATCACACAGCAGGTCAAAAGAGTGATACTGTTGAACAACCGGATCACACAGCTGAGAAACCATCATCTGAGGCAACAACTCAGATTCAAGGACAATCAATCAGAAAATCCTCAAGACACGTGAAGCCTCCTGAGAGACTCATTGAGCAAATTTAAGGACTATTGTTATAGAAGGAAGTAATATTATCTTATTCTTTCTTCAAGTTCTAGTGTATTTACATATTTCATGTGAACACACAAAGCAAGGTTAAAAAACCTTGATAATGATAATGTTAATGTAAGTTCATTAAGTGTTACAGTTAAAATGCAGATTAATACAAAGAAAACATGTTGTTAGTTAAAAGTAAAATACTTTTGTTTTAAGAAAGGGAGATGTAATGATATCAGCAAATAGTGATGGTATTTGCCTGTTTGATTATGATGCCTTACCAGCATGTTTGCCTGATTGATTACTTATGCCTGACCAGCAGAGGGCATGTGACAGAGCCAAGCAGTTTGGTTTTAGTTTCGCTTTTAGATGGATCACTGGCATGGTGTCTCCTGTAATGCTGTTAAAAAGAGTTGAACAGACTTTAGATTAAAAGACATTCTCTTTCATAAATGTCTCGTCATTGAACCCACAAAGAAATCAATACAAGGTCGATGATCAGCCATGATCTTATTGAATGGCGGAGCAGGCTCGAGGGGCCGTATGGCCTACTCCTGCTCCTAATTCTTATGTTCTTATGTTCTTAAGTCAGAACAAAGTCATTCAGCACCAGCCACACCACTCCCTGTAGACTTTAGCAATTTTAAAGAACTTTAGAAAACACCAAACACTTAGTCAATTGGAGCAACATTCATTAGAAATCAATTAGAAACTAACGTGAAAACAGTTGATGATCCCTTTAAATAACACTGGTGGGGGTTCCTTCCTCCTACTGAACACATGTTGAGCTGTGTGAGCTTAAGTGAAGGCATTAGCTGGAGCACTGATCACCAAAATCACAGCGCTGGCGTCAAATCAGCTTTTCACGCTGATTGACGTCATGATCTGCCTACTCTGTATACTTCCGGCAGACGCTCACTGCATGCACTAACGCCCTCATCAATATGGCGTCAGGCGCGACTTGCACTAGAAGTGTGCGCGCGGGCCACGGACGCCATTTTGGACTTCTAAGAGCACCCGTAGCACCCAAAAAACGGCTCTGAATTTTGTGCCCATTATCTTTTGACTTTCATTTAGATGAAGTCGGGCCACTTACTGACCCTTTGGTCATGCGAGCTGATCTCATACCAACTTACGTACCAATAAAGGATAAATATGCAAACAAGAAGTATTACATATAAATAGATAAAAACATATAGAAGTCACAACAGGAAACAGGGCATTTGCCCAACCAGTCCATATTGGTGTTTTTGCTCCATAAGAACAAATAGTTCTAATCACATTTACACAGACTCTTCTCATAAGAACATAAGAAGTAGGAGCAGGAGTAGGCCATACGGCCCCTCGGGCCTGCTCCACCATTCAATAGGATCATGGCTGATCCGAACCTAGACTCACATTCACTTCCCTGCCCGCTCCCCGTAACCCCTAATTCCCTTATCATGTACCTTCAAAACCTTTTCCTTCGTCCATCTATCCAATCGATTCTTGAATGCTTTTTGAATGAAACATGGTTTTTGCCTCAACCACTAACACTGGAAATGAATTCCACAGCTTCACGACTCTGTGAGCAAAGCAGTTTTTCTGGCCGTCTGTTTCGTATCTCTTACATTTACGGGGAGATTTTAACTCTACCCAGCTGGCGGAAACCCGGTTAAAATGCTCAGTGTTATTTACCTGCAGAAAGCTGAACTTAAGGTGGAAGTTTAGGCTCGATTTCAGATTGGAAGTGAAGTGAGGTTGAGGCTGAAGGTGGAACTGAATTTGAGTTGTGGTTGCGGTTGAAGGAGAAGCTGAAGGTGACGAACTGATTGAAGTTAAGGTTTAGGCAGCGATTAAATTTGATACTGAAGTTGAGGTTGAATATAAGACGAAGTTTGTGACAAAGTTTGAAGTTGAGGCTGCAGTGGAATTCAAAGCTCTGGTGGAGCCGATAAATCCCCAGGGCCTGATAATCTACATCCCAGGGTACTTAAGGAAGTGGCCCTAGAAATAGTAGATGCATTGCTGGTCATCTTCCAGAACTCGATAGACTCTGGAACAGTCCCCATGGATTGGAGGGTAGCTAATGTTACCCCACTGTTCAAAAAAGGTGGCAGAGAAAAAGCGGGGAATTATAGACCGGTAAGCCTGACATCGGTAGTGGGGAAAATGCTAGAGTCCATTATAAAAGATGTAATAGCAGAGCACTTGGAAAGCAGTGACAGGATTGGACAAAGTCAACATGGATTTACAAAAGGTAAATCATGCTTGACTAATCTACTGGAATTTTTTGAGGATGTAACTGGTAAAATAGATAAGGGAGAACCAGTGGATGTGGTGCATTTGGACTTTCAGAAGGCTTTCGATAAGGTCCCGCATAAGAGGTTAGCATGCAAAATTAAGGCACATGGGATTGGGGGCAAGGTATTGACTTGGATAGAGAACTGGTTGGCGGACAGAAAGCAAAGAGTTGAAATAAACGGGTCGTTTTCCGAGTGACAGGCAGTGACTAGTGGGGTACCGCAAGGATTGGTCCTAGGACCCCAGCTGTTCACAATATATATTAATGATCTGGATGAGGGAATTGGATGTAATATCTCCAAATTTGCAGACGACACAAAGCTGGGTGGGAGGGTATGCTGTGAGGAGGATGTCGTGAAACTCCAGTACGATTTGGACAGGTTGGGTGATTGGGCAGAAACATGGCAAATGCACTATAATGTGGATAAATGTGAGGTTATCCACTTTGGTGGCAAAAACAGGAAGGCAGATTATTATTTGAATGGCAATAGATTGGGAGAAGGGGAAGTGCAAAGAGACCTGGGTGTTCTTGTGCACCAGTCGCTGAAGGTAAGCATGCAGGTGCAGCAGGCGGTTAAGAAGGCAAATGGTATGTTGGCCTTTGTAGCAAGAGGGTTTGAGTACAGGAACAAGGAAGTCTTGCTGCAGTTGTACAGGGCCTTGGTGAGACCGCACCTTGAGTATTGTGTGCAGTTTTGGTCACCTTACCTGAGGAAGGACGTTCTTGCCATGGAGGGAGTGCAGCGAAGATTCACCAGGCTGATACCTGGGATGGCAGGAATGACGTATGAGGAGAGATTGTGTCGATTGGGCTTATACTCACTGGAGTTTAGAAGAATGAGAGGGGATCTCATCGAAACCTATAAAATTCTGTCAGGTCTGGACAGACTAGATGCAGAAAGGATATTTCTGATGGCTGGGGAGTCCAGAACCAGGGGTCATAGACTAAGGATAAGGGGTAAGCCATTTAGGACTGAAATGAGGGGGAATTTCTTCACCCAGAGAGTGGTGAACCTGTGGAATTCTCTGCCACAGAGGGCGGTGGAGGCCAGTTCATTAAATATATTCAAGAAAGAGTTGGATATATTTCTTGAGGCTAAAGGGATCAAGGGATATGGGGAGAAAGCAGGGACAGGGTACTGAATTTGAATGATCAGCCATGATCTCATTAAATGGCGGAGCAGACTCGAGGGGCCAAATGGCCTACTCCTGCTCCTATCTTCTATGTTTCTATGTTTCTATGAATTTAAGATTGAGGTTGAATTGCAGACAAAGCTGAAGGTAAAGCAACGTTTGAGGCTGAGATTGAGGCTGAGTTAAGTTCATGTTTAAACTGCGAGCCAACCTCCAGTTTAAGGTTTTTTCCCCTCTCCAATTTTCTCCTCCTCAAGGCATTGACTCCTTGCTGGGACACAGTTCCGCAGAATGCAGTCATCTTCTCATTCCCTCACTCAATTATTCAGATGGGAGCCCTAACAGTAAATGTTGGCTGGCCATTCAACCTCGGAGACATCCTGGTCCAGCACAATCCTCAGACGACATCCACATACATGTACAGTTCCAGTATTGGTCTATATAGATAGTGATCAGGAATGGGGATCCTGGGAACATTCCCCTCCCAAGCCATCCTGATGGTCACATGCTACAATGATAATGGAGTTCTTGACTAATCACGGCAATCAATCTCTATCAATTAGTCTACAACAGACCCAGACATGAGGCGAGGAAACTGGTGGAAAGCTTTGGGAACCATAGGCCCAAAGTCTCCTCTTCCTCCGAAGCATGCTGCACTTACCACACGTCATGTCACAAATTCCTCATATACTGTATTCCAAAATATTACTTTCTGAATGAAATCAATCTAATTTGCTTTTAACTGAATCAATACTAACTGCTTCCACCGGGTTCCGAGGGAGTCTATTCCAGAGATTTACCACTCGCTCACTAAAATATTGTTTCTGCTGCTTAGTTTTGAACTTACCCCCCTTCAAGCACAGGTCGTGTCCTCTGGTTCCACTGTTCTGGACAAGGTGATCCTTGAACTGCTGCAGTCCTTGTGGTGATGGATGGTGCTCCACGATGGTATTAATATTACTGATCTTCACGCAGCGTCTGAACGTGGCTGGCTAGGCCTCGCCAAAGGGAATCAAGAGTCAACCACATAGTGTGGGACATGAATAATGTGTGGGCCAGACCCTGTAGCGGTTTTATATCTAACTTTGTTTTTTTTTGTGTTTTTCTTTCTAGGTTTTTGGTGGCCTTGTTTGGATCCTAGTGGCTTCTTCTCGAGTTGCATTTCCAGACGATCAAGGCTGGGTGATGTTTGTTTCAGTCTTCTGCTTTGTTATAACTACATTGCTGCTCATACTATACATGGCTGGCGTTCAGGAGAGTTCATCCGCATGGACTGCAGTGGTATGGACTTCTTTGAGCATCGTATTACACAACAGAACAGTTCCCAAATCTACTGCAATATTCTAACTTCAGGAACATATTTTCTGTTCCATAACCTTCCAGTGAGTTCCCTAATTATGATGTGTGCAGCAGGGATCTCGGAGTAAAAATACACAAATCACTAAAAGTTGCGCCACAGGTTAGCAAGGCCATAAAAAAAGTAAACCAAGCACTAGGGTTTATTTCTAGAGGGATACAATTGAAAAGTAGGGAAGTTATGGTAAACCTGTATCGAACCTTGGTTAGACCACACTTAGAGTACAGCGTACAGTTATGGTCGCCATATTATAAAAGGGATATAGAGGCACTGGAGAAGGTGCAGAGAAGATTTACAAGGATGATACCAGAAATGTGAGGGTATACCTATCAGGAAAGGATGAACAGGCTGGGTCTTTTTTCTCTTCAAAAAAGAAGGCTGAGGGGTGACCTAATAGAGGTTTTTAAAATTAAGAAAGGTTTTGATAGAGTAGACACAGAGAGAATGTTTCCATTTGTGGGGAAGAGCATAGCTAGAGGCCATCAATAAAAGATAGTCACCAAGAAATCCAATAGGGAATTCAGAAGAAACTTCTTTACCCAAAGTGTGGTCAGAATGTGGAACTCGCTACCACAGGTATTATGTCTGTGTATAATTGAGACACGGACTGCAGGAGTTGATTATAACAAGTCTTTACTGAATGGAGACAACCTGGAAACTGAAACTACAGAAGCCTGCTAGGGCCTTTTATACAGGGGTGGTCACTGCCGGTACTGCAGTCTGAGACCAGTTATTCCCTTAAAGGTACATACACAACAATTCCTCCCCTTTTAGATAAACAGTACATAACATTCATTTAACAACTAAATAATAACTAATTACAATTACAATTACGGTTGCTAGATACATTGGTTGAAGTTAAGCAATTATAAGTTCAGCCTTTGAGGAGGCTTCCTGATTCTGTCTGGATAACACCTCTTTGGGATATCAGGTTCTTCTGGCAAGGTTGAGTCGGGATCAATGTCGTTGTTTGGTTTGTCTGCTTCCAATATCACCGATTCTGCGGTAGATGCAATTGGTACTTCGGTTTCATCGCCAGGTGAATCAGATCGTGGTGTGGAGTTGATGTTTTCCAGTGACTCTAGAATCTGGTCAGCATGGCATCTTACAATGCTCTCTCCAACGTCCACGGTATACATTAGAGATCCTTGCCGTGTACAGATCGTTCCTGGCTGCCATTTCTCTGTGCGGTAGTCCCGGGCCAAAACTGGTTGGCCTATCTTAAAACTCCTGGTCGGCCTTTCATTCATACTCTGAAACTGCCTGTTCTCCACATCTCTTCTGACGTTTGGCTTAACCAAATCCAAGCGGCATCGTAGTCTTCGATTGAAGAACATCATGGCTGGAGTTTGGTTGGTAACCGCATGTGTCGCATTCCGGTAGGCAAACAAGAAGTTATCCACCTTGTGTTGTAGGGGTATATCTTCATTACACATTGCCTTGATAGCCTTCTTGAATGTTTGAACAAACCTCTCGGCCAATCCATTAGTGGCTGGATGATATGGGGCGGATGTGTAATGCTTAACACCATTGTTCTTTAAGAACCTCCGGAACTCTTCAGACACAAACTGTGGTCCATTGTCAGAGCACAGCCCATTCCTGGCGAATATGGTTCGTAAGACTGTGATAGTTTTTTCTGTGGTGGTTGAGGACATTTTTATTACCTCTGGCCACTTTGAATGTGCATCCACCGCAATTAAAAACATCGAGTCCATAAAGGGACCAGCAAAATCAATGTGCACCCTTTGCCATGGAGATGAGGGCCACTCCCATGGATGTAGAGCGGCTTGTGGTGGGGCGTTTTGGACCTTCTGGCATCCTGTACAGCTCTTGGTCATCTCTTCGATTTCTCTATTGATTACCGGCCACCACACAAACGCTCTGGCTAAGTTCTTCATTTTTACCCCTCCCAGATGACCCTCATGAAGCTCATTGAGCACTCTATCCTTCAATTTGGGTGGAATTACTACTCTGGATCCACACATCAAGGTTCCTCCGCACACTGACAGCTGTTCTCTTCTCGGCGAGAATGCTGGCAGCAGTGGTTCGCCATGTGCTGGCCATCCCTTCACCGTTAAATCATAGACCCAGGAGAGTGTCGGGTCATTTCGTGTTTCCTTTTCTATGTTTGCATTCGTCACAGGGAGACATTCGACTATAGTCGAGTGGAATAGCTCCACTGGATCTACTGCCAGTTCTCCTTCCACCGTCGGCAACGGTAGGCGCGACAATCCATCAGCATTCCCATGCTGTTTAGTTCCTTTGTACTCGATGTCATATTGGTGTGCCCCTAGGAAAAGGGACCACCTCTGTAGCCGTTGTGCCGTCATTATCGGTACACCCTTCTGAGGGTTGAAAATGGAGACGAGAGGTTGATGATCAGTTAGTAGAGTAAATTTCTGACTGTGCAGGTAGTGATTGAACTTCTTCACCCCCCACACCAGGCTAAGGGCCTCTCTGTCAATCTGGGCGTAGTTACGCTCGGCTGAAGTTAACGAGCGTGACGCAAAAGCTATCGGCCTCTCTGAACCATCAAGGAATTTATGTGACAGTACCGCCCCAATGCCGTAGGGAGATGCATCACACGCCAGTCTTATCGGTAGTGATGGGTTGTAGTGAGCCAATACTTCTCTTGAAGTGATTAGGTCCTTACTCTTCTGAAAGGCCCGCTTACATTCATCGCTCCATTTCCGTGCTACTCCCGTTCGTAGTAGGACGTTCAGTGGATGCAGAATTGTGGACAAATTCAGCAAAAACTTATGGTAGTAATTCACCAATCCGAGGAATGACCTCAGTTGCGACACATTTTCAGGCGCTGGAGCCTTAACTACCGCTTCAATTTTGTCAGGGGACTTATGCAACCCCTCTTCATCAATCACGTGGCCACAATACGATATCTGTTTCTTAAAAAACTCGCAATTGGGGCGATTGGCTCGTAGCCCATGTTCACGTAGTCTAGTGAGCACCTGCTCTAGGTTGGCAAGGTGTGCACTGTCATCTTCACCTGTCACTAGGATGCCGTCCAAGTAACACTGAGTCCCCGGAATCCCTTGCAGGACTTGTTCCATCGCTCTTTGCCATATCGCCGGAGCTTATGCTACTCCGAATACCAGTCGATTATACTGGTAAAGACCTTTGTGAGTGTTTATCGTGAGATACTTCCTAGAGGATTCTGCAACCTCCATCTGCAAAGATGCTTGTGCTAGGTCAATTTTTGTAAAACGCTTCCTTCCAGATAGTGAGGCGAAGATATCTTCTATCCTTGGAAGAGGATATTGTACTGTGTGAAGAACTGGGTTCACCGTCACCTTGAAGTCCCCATAGATGCGAACCTTCCTTGGCTCCTCAGACTTATTGTTTAACGTTTTCTTCATGACAGGAACGATGGGTGTCGCCCACTCACTCCAGTCTACCTTAGATAACACGCCTGCATTCTCCAGATTCTCCAGCTCTGCCTCGACGGCTGGGCGAATTGCATATGGTACCGGTCTTGCTTTGAAAAACTTGGGAATTGCATTATCGAAGACAGTGATATCGCCAGTCTTTGGCATCTTGAAAATCTAAGATGGCGCCTCCCGCGCTTTGCCTTCGTCCCCGACGGATCAAAATGGCGTCTCCCGCGCTTTTCCTTCTTCCCCACCGAGTTAAGATGGCGCCTCCCGCGCTTTCCCGCCGCTGCCGCTGCTGCCAACGCTGTTGCTGGCGATTATATTTGTTTTACTATCTTGTAATGGCGACGCCCTATGGTCTTCGCGCCTCCCCGATCGCTGCTGCCAACACCGTTCTCCGCGGTATTTTTATTTTTCTATCGCGCTTCAATATTTGCTCTGTTAATTGAAGAACCGTTCCCGTCGTGGAGCGGACCATCTGGGACACTTCCCTCCCCCTTCTTAGGTCCGAACGCTGCCCAGCTTCGAAGCACCGGCCGCGCCCTGTGTGCTCCACCCTCTCTCTCTCTCTTTGCTTCCCGACTCGCTGCCCGGCCCCGTTGCAGAGCCACCCGATCGAGCTCTAGCCCGCCGCAGCCCAGGAAGGATCAGTGCACTACCTGCCACCAGCCCGATTAGCTGGGAAACCACAGACTGGAGAACCAAGCCTGGCTCTCGACAGTCTCTCCTGCACTTTTCAATTCGATGATTTGGAGGGCGGTTGCCCACGGTCGATGCCCGTTTCTCGAGTTTCTTTGGATTTTTTTTTTTTTCTTTCTTCTGGCTTCGACCTTCAATAACGTCGTCTGAGGTGCGGCCGAGTTGCAGGTAAGTTCGTTTCTTACTCGTCGCCAGTATTATGTCCGTGTATAATTGAGACACGGACTGCAGGAGTTGATTATAACAAGTCTTTACTGAATGGAGACAACATGGAAACTGAAACTACAGAAGCCTGCTAGGGCCTTTTATACAGGGGTGGTCACTGCCGGTACTGCAGTCTGAGACCAGTTATTCCCTTAAAGGTACATACACAACAACAGGGAGTGGTTGAAGTGAATAGTATAGATGCATTTAAAGGGAGGCTAGACAAGCATACGAGGGAGAAGGGAATAGAGGGTTATGCTGATAGATTTAGATGAGGAAAGACGGGAGGAGGCTCGAGTGGAGCATAAACACCGGCATGGACTGGTTGGGCCGAATGGCCTGTTTCTGTGCCATATATCCGATGTAATCCTATGTAAAGATCAAGTTAACAAACTGAAATGCATTATTTTATTTGATATCTCACTCCAGCAGGGTAGAATACTCACAAATCCCTCAAATCTACCCCATATCCTTAGAACACATTTAGTGATAACAGGAAATGGAAAAAGCGGACCAGTAGGATTCCAGCGAGAACGGGGTGGTAAGACTGAATGCTGAATTTCAAAGGCCTCTCTCCACCCTGTTTCCGCTGGGTGGGATGAGTTGAAATTGCTCTCCAACCAATCATTAACAAATTCACAAATGCTGCCAATGCTGGGGTTCAGCTCCATGGGTGTTGGCAGCCCAGGTAGTGGCTGTACGGAGAATCACACAGATTGCCTTTTCTCCTGTGATTCCATAATGGCAGCCAGTATGCCAAATTGTGTCGTGAGTAATCATCAAAAAATCTTTAAAAATATATATATATAAATGTGTGGCTAATAAATATGGGTTTCAAAGCGCAGATTCAGATGAGTAAAGTGTTGTATAATTGGCAGGGGTTCTATTTGTGATTTCATTTAGATAGAGCTGATGTCATCGCTTCTATTCCAGTGAGCAGCACTTCAAGAGTACATGAAATTACAAAATAATTTTACTTCCATTACAGGATAGGTCAGGGTGCGCGACCCAAAGTTACGGCTGGGGCTCAAGCGGGGCGCTGTGCACAGCGATGACATCATCATCAGAGGCGCAACGCCACGGGGCGCTACTGGCTCTCGCCACCACTAACTTCCCACTGAATTTCGTGGGAGGCGTTAGCAGTGCCCGCTGGGTTGCTGGGGCTTTGTGCCCTGTTAGTGACCCTCGGGGCCGCTAACGGGGGGCGCAAAGCTACCTAATTTTTCCCCCTCTGACTCTATGACAGAGAGACAATGCAGGCACGATGGGCCGAATGGCCTTCTTCTGCGCTGTTAAATTCTGATTACCATTGGTCGATAGTGACAGAAAGGGCTTGCATAGAAACCCACACCTTCCATCCAACTCAGCCCTAGATAAGGGCCCAGATTTTGTCTAGTTATTTTATATACACATATATGCAAACTCTTGAAAGAGAAAGTGGGAGGGAAAGAGAATTATTGAAAAAAAATGAATATAAGAGATAATGGTTATGAAATCTTAAATCTGTCATAATATAAACAGCACTGAAACAAGCTACTCATCCCACCGTTGTATTTTGTAAATGGTTTCATGTCGGTGATATTATTTTGGACCCTTTAGTTTTCTCCTCTCCTCTCCTCACCTGAAGGTGCTGACTCTTGCTGGGGAGCAGTTCTGTGGGTACCTGCTGCCCTTTGGTACCTCAGCCAAGTCGCCATTATTCACGTGTGGAACTGGTCAATGAGGGTCAACGGGTTCTGTGACTGACCTGTCCTCACACAAGCACTTCCGAGCAGCGGGGAGCTACCGGAGCGCGAAGCATTGTTTCTATTCTATTGTTTCCATACCAGTGCTTCCGACATGTCTTCATTTTTCCTCAACTGAAGATTCCCTTCTCTGTGGTTGACATGGCCCTTGACCGTGCCCGTTCTATCTCCCGCACTTCTGCCCTCATCCCTGCCCCTCCCTCCCAGAACCACGATAGAGTTCCCCTTGTCCTCACCTTTCACCCCACCAGCCTCCACATTCAACAGATCATCCTCCGCCATTTCCGCCACCTCCAGCATGATCCCACCACTAAACACTTCTTCCCCTCACCTCCTCTTTCAGCATTCCAAAGGGACCGCTCCCTCTGCGACACCCTGGTCCACTCCTCTATCACCCCCAACACCCCTTCCCCTTCAGCCGGCACCTTCCCGTGCAAGCGCAGGAGATGCAACACATGCCCTTATACCTCCCCACTTCCCACTGTCCAGGGCCCCAAACACCCCTTCCAGGTGAAACAGCGATTTACTTGTACTTCTTGCAATTTAATATACTGTATTCGCTGCTCACGATGTGGTCTCCTCTACATTGGGGAGACCAAACGCAGATTGGGTGACCGCTTTGCGGAACACCCCCATTCAGTCTGTAAGGGTGACCCCGAGCTTCCGGTCGCCTGCCACTTTAATTCCCCGCTCCACTCCCACTCAGACCTCACCGTCTTAGGCCTCTTACATTGTTCCACTGAAGCTCAACGTAAGCTTGAGAAACAGCACCTCATCTTTCGATTAGACACTTTACAGCCTTCTGGACTCAACATAGAGTTCAACAATTTCTGATCATAACCTCGGCCCCTATTATTCATATTTTTTTCCCACTTTTTTTTCTCTTCTCTCCCACATGGCAGCTGTCTTTCATTCTGCCAGCACAATTTACACTTCATCTACAGCTAGCTTTTGATTCTTAACATGTCCCATTACCATCTCCTTTTGCCTTGAATATCTCTTAATGTCTGTTAACCTCTCCTGCCTTCTATCCTATCACAGACCTTCCCTTTTGTTCTTTCATCCCCTCCCCCCCTTTCCCAGCTCCCACACTTGCTTAAAAATCTGTTCCATTTCCTGCTTTTTTCAAGTTCTGACGAAAGGTCATCAACCTGAAACGTTAACTCTGTTTCTCTCTTCACAGATGCTGCCTAACCTGCTGAGTATCTCCAGCATTTTCTGTTTTTGTTTCTATTCACGTGCCTAGCTCAAGGGCAACCATTGCAGCGTCCCTACTGGGACCTCTTTGGCTCTTCTCAGAGGGCAATGCATTTACCAACTGAACCTTTGGTGGAGCCGACTGTAAAATGATTGTGTGAATTGATTTCTCATTCTGTGCTTCCTCTTCTCTTCCAGGATGTTTTCTACCACTTCACTGCAGCTGTGTTTTATTTAAGTATTGCAGTTTTGGAAACTCGTGACACAAGATTTGTTTTGATCCACCACATTGCAAAATATTATAGACTGAACATCGCTGCCTCAGTAAGTCACCCTGCATTTGTTGAAATTCTCTCTCTCACTTGTACAGAACCTATGCTGTATACGGGATCAGTACAATGTTTAACAAACGGACAAAATAAGTCCAATCGTTTTGAGTAAAGAATCAGCAGAACAATAACCAACAACTTTTTAAAAACTCAAATTTAAGTGACAAAGCCAGTTGATGGTATTAGCAGATGTACATTGAACCTGTTGCTATCCCATTCCTCTCTCCACCAGTTTTAATGTAGGCATTAATCAGTTTATTTGAATATAAGGTTAACATTTCCAGTAAGTAACAGATAGAGGAATGCTCCATAGGCACCTGGTACTGTTCTTCATGTGTGAGTTTGGGCACTCGGCCTCCATATACCCAGCTGGAGTCTCTGGATTATGATCGGGACCAGGAAACCAGCTGATTTGTTTCTTTTCCTCCGTCTCCCTAGACCACCGGTGCTGAGGCTAATTGTAGCATCTCAATTGGCGCCACAGCTGGAATCAGCTAACTCAGCACAGACCAGGGGTCAGACCCGTTACCCTCTGGTCTGTACACCCCAGTGCAATGTCGGGTGGCACCTTCGTCTGTGGACTGAACTATTTTCAGTGCTGTTGATGGATTGCAAATATTGTTTGCCAATGCAGGCTTACTCTGAGATGTCCGGGATGGGAAAGGGGAAATGCCGTAAAGAGCTGCTCATCTGGGTTGGGTCTCAGGCACGTCTTGGGGTAAAGTAGAGGGAGCTGTGCTCTGCATCCTACTGTCCCATAAATTACCCGGAAGTGATTAATGCTGACACTGGATGTCCAAAACAGAAATGTCTTCCCCTCCCCAGCACGAATGATGTTCACCTTGACGAGTAGAGAAGTGTATACAAATTTCTTTCTCCATAATTGATGGTGAAATTCTATTCTTCCCTTGCCTGCTCTGTGCCATGTTAACAGCTCCAGGTCAGAAAGTAGTAGTGGTGATGGTGTTGAGAACATAACAACTGCGTCCAATCCTGCCCTCCCTTTCTCCCCTTTGAAGCACCTGGACTGTCACCCTAAGTGAGATCAGCCAACTGAGAACAGATTGGGGATCAAAGGTGGCATCAGTCTGGTCTGTGAGACTTAGCTTACCACTGGGTGAACCTTTGAACCACTTGTGCGCTTTCTTGAGTTGGAAGATATTTCATGAATATTTCTAGGTGCAGAATGGAATGTAGATCGAAATTCTCTTTAAAATGGTACAAATCTATTCTGGGTAAAGCTTTCCTATTGAGATATTATTTTCCTGTCAAACATTCTGGTGTCTCGCTGTTTCAGGTGTTTGCATTCCTGGCCACCTTGCTTTACACGATACATGCGATACTGTCAATCGTGAGATGGAAGTCCTCCTCATGAACATCAAGACAAGCAGCAAATGTCAACATCTAACCTGAAGATTTTTGCCTCCATCCCAAAATTACTTATTGCTCTTTCCTTAATATTGTTATACATCATTCTCATTCGCAACTGTAATTACAGCATTTTTATATATAACCAGGGAGTTTCTCAATAGAACAAATGGGATATGAAATGAATTTAGTATTTAAAGGTTGTGAATGCTAAAGGTTCCATAGGGTAGTGGAAATCTGGAACTCTTCCCCCCAATAAGCCAGGTCAATTTCAAAATTTGAGAACTGAGATTGTAGAACTTTTGTTAGGCAAGGGTATTAAGGGTTACAGAACTAAGGTGGGTAGATGGAGGTAAGATACAGATCGTCCACGATCTCATTGAATGGTGGAACAGACTCGAGGGGCTGAAGAGTCTACTCGTGTTCCTATGTTCCGTATCCCATAGATAGCTTGTATCTTGTTTATACCACTCACCTTTGTGAAGCGGTTGAAAATTTAAGAGACCCTCTAAGCAATTCTTAAGCTGTAAAGACTTTTGTGTGGATGAGCTTCCATTGAGTTGAGAATATGGAAGGAATTTGCAATGAATGGCTAATCTGTAGCCTCAGAGACTAGAAGGCTGGTCTCTACAATAGATAATAGGGTGGATTTTCCTCTCACAGTGTTTGGGTGTAAAGGGCAGCCTGGGAGGATAATGGGCAGATAAGATCGCACGTCCAGAAAGTAGCCTGTCAGATCTTCTTCTCATTAATTTAAGTGGATGGAAAGCCATAAGAGCCGTGCAATCCTCCCCATCCTGACTTTCCTCTATATGGCTCACCCAGGAGAGTCTTTACACCCAAGCACCGAAAGGGAAAAATCTGCCCGTATATGTTGAACCCTTATCCATGCATTTATAATAATCTTATTGTACTAGTTCTGATATTTAATAAACTGATAATCTATCATTTTTCATTTTGTATATTTGATTCACAGCAATTTGTTCACATATATTGTTACAGATTTGCTCATTTGCATTTTGGCTGCAAGATTAGTTGACTTGTATCAAATATTCTTACTTTAACTAAAAGCAGAAAATGCTGGAAATACTCAGCAGGTCAGGCAGCATCTGTGGAGAGAGAAACAGAGTTAACGCTTCAGGTCGATGACCTTTCACAGAATCACAGAATCACAGAATCTACAGTGCAGTTAGAGGCCATTTCGGCCCATTGAGCCTGCACCGACACATATCCCACCCTATCCCCGTAACCCCACGTATTTAATCCCCTAAAACTAAGGGTCAATTTATCATAGCCAAATCAACCTAACCTGCACATCGTCTGAACTAGAAAAAGTTAGAGATGTAACAGGTTTTAAGCAAGTGCAGGAACAGGTAAAGGGGGGAGGGAGGGGAAGAAAGAACAAAAGGAAAGTTCTGTGATAGGATGGAAGGCAGGAGAGGTTAAATGACAAAAGGTATAATGGTGCAAGGCAAAAGGAGTTGGTAATGGGACAAGTAAAGAGACTAAAGGTGAGTCTAGAAGAGGCGTAAATGTGACTGGCAGAATCATCAACAGCTGCCATGTGAAAAAATAGGGGCAGAGGTTATGATCTGAAACTGCTGAACTCGATGTTGTGTCCAGAAGGCTGTAAAGTGCCGAATCGAAAGATGAGGTGCTGTTCCTCGAGCTTACGTTGAGCTTCGTTGGAACAGTGTAAGAGGCCGTAAACGGAAAGGTCAGAGTGGGAGTGGAGCTCTGACCTCTCCGTTTCCCTATCACAGACCTTCCCTTTTGTTCTTTCCTCCCCTCCCCTACTTTCCCTGCCCCTGCACTTGCTTAAAAATCTGTTACATCTCTAACTTTTTCCTGTTCTGACGAAAGGTGATCGACCTGAAACGTTAACTCTGTTTATTGATATATATCTAGGTCATTGATATATATCAAGTAAAGCAGTGGTCCTAGTACCGACCCCTGGGCAACACCACTGTGTACCTTCCTCCAGTCCGAAAAACAACCGTTCACCACTACTCTCTGTTTTCTGTCACTTTGCCAATTTCGTATCCATGCTGCCACTGTCCTCTTTATTCCATGGGCTTCAACTTTGCTGGCAAGCCTATTGTGTGGCACTTGTCGAATGCCTTTTGGAAATCCATGTACACTACGTTAACCACATTGCCCTCATCAACCCTCTCTGTTACCTCATCAAAAACTTAATCAGAATCAGAGCGGCTGGGCCCGGCGGACGTGCGGCCAGGGCCCTGGCACCAGGAAACCCAGGGTGCAGCGCCTCCCTCATTCGAGCCGTCGCTTCCCGGTTTCATCAGCCGGTTCTACCGAGTCCGAATCGGGAAAAGGACAGGAGCCAGGCTCCCAGAATGGCCCGCGGCACCGGGGAGCATGCGCACTCTCAGCGGGGAAGTCAGCGCGTTGCATAGAGCGGTTTCTGGGGCACGGGGAATTGTGGGTACTGCAGCCGCCATTAGTCAGCGGCTGTGGGGAAGAGTTTTATTGCAGGCTGAGGGAAGGTAGGTCCCTGGCTGCCTGTGTAGGTCTTTTTGTTGCTTCATTGTTGAGGATGTAACTAGTAAAATAGATAAGGGAGAACCAGTGGATGTTGTGTATTTGGACTTTCAGAAGGCTTTCGATAAGGTCCCGCATAAGAGATTAGTGTTAAGGCACATGGGATTGGGGCAAGGTATTGGCTTGGATAGAGAACTGGTTGGCGGACAGAAAGCAAAGAGTTGGAATAAACGGGTCTTTTTCCGAGTGGCAGGCAGTGACTAGTGGGGTACCGTTTGGACCCCAGCTATTCACAATATATATTAATGATCTAGACAAGGGAACTAGATGTAATATCTCCAAATTTGCAGACAACACAAAGCTGGGTGGGCGTGTGTGCTGTGAAGAGGATGCCGAGAAACTCCAGTATGATTTGGACAGGTTGGGTGATTGGGCAGAAGCATGGCAGATGCAATATAACGTGGATAAATGTGAGGTTATCCACTTTGGTGGCAAAAACAGGAAGGCAGATTATTATCTGAATGGCAATAGATTGGGAGAAGGGGAAGTGCAAGTGTCCTTGTGCACCAGTCGCTGAAGGTAAGCATGCAGGTGCAGCAGGCGGTTAAGAAGGCAAATGGTATGTTGGCCTTCGTAGTGAGAGGGTTTGAGTACAGGAACAAGGATGTCTTGCTGCAGTTGTACAGGGCCTTGGTGAGACCACATCTTGAGTATTGTGTGCAGTTTTGGTCGCCTTATCTGAGGAAGGATGTTCTTGCCGTGGAAGGAGTTCAATGAAGATTCACCAGGCTGACACCTGGGATGGCAGGAATGACGTATGAGGAGAGATTGGGATGATTGAGCTTGTACTCGCTGGAGTTTAGAAGAATGAGAGGGGATCTCATTGAAACTTCTAAAATTCTGACAGGACTGGACAGACTAGATGCAGGAAGGATGTTCCCGATGGTCGGGGAGTCCAGAACCAGGGGTCACAGTCTAAGGATACGGGGTAAGCCATTTAGGACAGAAATTAGGAGGAATTTCTTCACCCAGAGAGTGGTGAACCTGTGGAATTCTCTACCACAGAAGGCAGTAGAGGCCAATTCATTAAATATATTCAAGAAGGAGTTGGATATATTTCTTAAAGCTAAAGGGATCAAGGGGTATGGGGAGAAAGCAGGGACCGAGTACTGAATTTGGATGATCAGCCATGATCGCATTGAATGGCGGAGCAGGCTCAAGGGGCCGAATGGCCTACTCCTGCTCCTATCTTCTATGTTTCTCTCTCCACAGATGCTGCCTGACCTGCTGAGCATTTCCTGCATTTTCTGTTTTCATTTTAGATTTCCAGCACCTGCAGTATTTTGCTTTTATATTATTTTTACTTTAGAGCCTTGCTGATGTATGTATAAAGCAATTGTATATTTGGTTTCTATTGCTTGTTAATAAAACATTTAAAAATGTGCTGCTTTATTAGCTGTGCTTTCCCCACCCTGTGTGTTTCCTTATATTTTTTAAAATACAGATCATTAATGATAATTACAAAATAGTGAAAAATCCATGCACAAAAGAAAGAACTTTCATTTATATAGCACCTTTCATGGCCTGAGGATGTCCCAAAGCGCTTTACAACTAATGAAGTACTTTTGAAGTGTAGTCGCTGTTGTAATGTAGGAATCGTTGCTGTAAAATCTGTGGGTTGTTTAGTTAATTAATACACAGACTCCAAGAGTAACTTAAAACAGGACTTTACTATTCGAAGGTCAGGGCGAATCTGCCCAATAAATCCTGACACAACACTTTTATACTGGTGTGGTCACCGTCGGTATTACAGTATACAGAAGCCAAACAAAGTAGTGCCACACCTAAAATAGTTCTCTTAAAGGTGAACGGTTACATACAATAGTTCTCTTAAAGGTAGATGGGTACATACACTACAATCCTCCCTTTTTAGCTTACAACATACTTATTCCCCATTAAACATAACATATAATCAACTTCATGTAAAACAATTCACAGATATAGTCTCTGCGGGAAACAGTTCACAGATTCAGTCTCTGCGGGAACAGTTCACAGATTCAGTCTCTGGTCTTGACTCGGTCCGAACAACATCTCTGTGGTGTAGCCGGTTCACATTTCTAGCGTGACTCATCCAATAGTCTTTCCCTTGGCTTAACAGCTTGAACTTCCATCCTGCTGAACCAGCAGTGCTGACTTTTACAAACAGCTGGACTGCCTTGGTAATTTTTCTTACTTTCCAACTGATTTGGCCCCCTTCGTAGGGCCCACGTGCATGATCTGATAGAAGTGATAATGATTTAGATGGTTATCGTCTTCTGCTTCGTCTTTTTCTTTTCTGCTTCTTGGAGACTCTCGGGGCTCCCTTATCCGCTGCCAGCTGTAGCGCCACCATCTCCCTATGTTCCTTAGACTTTAAGTGCTTCATCCTGATTTCTGCACTTTGGGAGTTTTCATCACAAGCTGGGCAGACCAAGTCATCGTAATATTCCGTGTCACTCAACAGGTCATGGTAATATTCGGTGTCGTCCTGAGCTAGTCTAGCGAGAGGGCCTGCTACCTCTTCCTTACCCAACTGGACGTTAGCCGACTGTTGTTCCCTCCCTAGACATCTTTCCTGAAGAGACTTCTTCATGCGTTCATATTCATCCCGCTCTTCCTGGGTTTCCTGCCAATCCTTCACTAATGACCTCATTTGTGATTCCAATACTTCCCCTTCCATCGGGGATTGATTGATCGGGCTATTCAATCCTTCTACTGGAGCAGCTGTTTCAACATTCTGTAGTTCACATTGACGTGATTCAGCGTACTTTCGGCAGCCCCGTAAAATCTGTGTTGCAACCTCAACTATTCCCCAAACTTTTGAGAGCTCCGAACCCCTTCCCTTTGAAGATTGCAGCTCGTGTTCAAATGGTTCCCATTGCAGAGTCTTGTCTCTCAGCATATGAAGGAGTTGGCTGACCGTTAACTCTTCCACGGGGACCCTGTGGATCAGAGTCTTCTCCATTTCATCCACCTTTTCCTCCAATGCTTTCACCTTTTTTTCCTCTTGTACTTTGGCTTTAAGCGCTCGGAGAAGTTGCGCCTTGATGCTCTCTAGCTCATGTTCAGGGGCCATTCTTACAGTCTCTGTGTTTCTTACAGTTGCCTTTTCTTTCACTGAAAGAATTCCCAGTTGAATCTGTTCTTCAAGTTGTTGAACCTCGGTCATTGCCGCCTCATATTTGTCTTGGGTTTCCTTCAATATTTTTATGAGTTCTTGGACATCTTGACTTTCATGTTCTGCCATGTCTTTCACCTCTAATTTCTCATCTATGGATGGAACTTCTACTGATGAGTCTGTCTTGGCCTTGAGCTCATCAAGAATTTCCTGCAGCCTTTGGACTTCTTGCTCATGTTCAACCTTTAGTTGCTCATATGCTTCCACTGAAACTAGCTTTTCGGAGGTTGCCGAGTTAACCCCCTCCAGGATTGTAGCCTGGGCCTGTTCATACTGTTCCTTCAACTTCTCAAACTCTGCTTGTAAGGAGTCGTAGAGAAGAACTGGAATAAAATCCTGGCTTCCTGAAGATTCCTCTTCATTTGCTTCTTTCTGCAAATATTCTAACTCCTGAACATCATAAGGGAGATGTGATCGGTGATTGGTCACGATGGCTCTATGGTCGCTCTCTGCTTGAGCTAGCTGCTTCTGTTGTCTTTCCAGATTCTCCCATTCGGTGTCATAGAACTTTTTCATTGTTTTCATCTCTTGTACGAGACGGTAACTCAATTGTTCTAATTGTTGTCGTAATTTGAAATAAAGTTGAGTCCGAGCTCGGTGTTCTTCCGTCATGGATATGTCCTTAAACTGAACAGACTCAGAATTCTCTGTCAAAATATGTTGTCGTTGTTCGGTGGAGATCTGTTCTGAAACTTTGTTCTTCTCTGGAGCATAAGCCTTTCTGCATGCCTTCGTTTTTCCAACCTTAGTCGGCAAGTCCATTTTAGCCTTGTCTTTCACATTTGGGTTGGTCTTATCGTCATCCGATTCAAAATCTGAGCTGATTGTCTGCACCGAGTCCTCACTCGTTATGGCTTTTAGATAGTGCCATTCCGTGTCTATTTTCTTGATCCACTCCCGTCCTAGAAGTGGTGGTCCTCCCTCAGGTAGTACGTATAAGTTCATTCTTGGGTGTTCTTTACCCCTATCTCTCACCTTGACTCTTATCTTTCCCATGGGGTATACTTTATGCCCCGTGTATGTCTGCAATACGAACTTGGTATCTCTTAAGGGTATATGTGAGAATAGCTGGTGGTAATCCCTTCGATTTATGACTGATAGAGCTGATCCAGTGTCCAACTCCATTTTCACTTGGGCTCCAGCTATTTTTAGCATGACCCAGATAGTTTGTAGGTCAGCTTCCTTACTCACATTGTGAATTCTCAGACTACCCAGCTCCTGGCCGTTTGGGTCTGAGTCTGAATTCTGTTCGTCTGAACTCTTCTCAGCCACCTTGTGTACCTTGTTGTACTTTTCCTGTGATGGCTTCCTTTGGTTGTTGGTCCTTTGGTTGTTGGTCTTCTTCCCTGACTGGCATACCTTAGCTATGTGACCCAGTTTGCCACATTTCCTACATTCCTGGTTCTTAAACCCGCATTGGTTCTGGTCGTGTGTTGTCTTCCCACAACGATAACATTTTGTTGTTGTCGAGGTAATTTGATCCACACTGAGTGCCGCTGTCTTTAGCTGCATTTCCGCAGTTCCCTTCGCTGCGGCTTCGTGCGATGCTGCAATAAGGACAGCCCTGTCAAGTGTAAGGTCGTTCTCTTCGAGTAGTCGCTTTTGCGTTCCTTCCTTTGCCAATCCGCACACGAACTTGTCTCGCAATGCCTCTGTCAGATTCCCTCCAAACTGGCAGTATTTCGCTAGTCTACGCAGTTCGACCAAGTATTCTGCGTTGCTTTCGTCTTTCCGTTGCATTCTTGCATAGAATTTGAATCGTTCCGCCAACATCAACGGTGTGGGGTTCAAGTGATCCTTCAGAACAGCCACAATATCATCGAAAGTCTGATCCGCCGGTTTAGCTGGTGATAGTAGATGCTTCAAGAGCCCGTATGTCTTCGCGCCCATCGAGTTTAGCAAGGTTATAGCTTTGTCATCTTCTTCTATTTTATTGGCCTCACAATAGTTCTCAATGCATTCCACATACGTGGCCCAGTCTTCTACCTCGGAATTAAAATCGTTGATGTTACCACGCTTAGGCATCTTCCTCTCTTCCTGATAAACACCATGAATTATTTCTTTAAAATTTTTTTTTTTTCAAGATGGCGGTTCCCGCGAAAATGGCGGTTTCCCGCGCTTATCTTCTCTCCCCGCCCACTTCAATGGCGGTTTCCCGCTTCTGTCTTCTTCCCCGCCTAATGGCGGCTTCCCGCGTTTCTTCCCTGGCGGGAGGGGTACACTTTCCCCACGGGCGACGGCTGCTGGCTTTCAGGTTCACAGCCTGCGCGTCGGCTTCAGTGCTTTCCCTTTTCTTGGCAGGGCAACCGGCGCTGGGTACACCCCGTTGACGGCGAACAGTTTCAGCCGCTGGGCTGGCTCTCGCTCAGTTCCCCTTGCTCGGGCTCTGTCTCTCTCCCGCTCGCTCGGCTCTACCGGCGCTGGGTACACCCCGTTGACGGAGAACAGTTTCAGCTGCTGGACTGGCTCTCGCTCAGTCTCCCTTGCTCGGGCTCTGTCTCTCTCCCGCTCGCTCGGCTCTACCGGCGCTGGGTACACCCCGTTGACGGAGAACAGTTTCAGCCGCTGGACTGGCTCTCGCTCAGTCTCCCTTGGTCGGCTCTGCCTCTCCCGCTCGCTCGGCTCCCAATCGCGCCTCCCAGCCCTCTCGCAGTCCGGTGCTTCCCTCCCCGGCTGCGGCTGAGTTTCTCTCTTCCCGCGCCTACGTTCCCGGTCGCAGCGCTTCGTGGCTTCGGTCGCTGCCCGGCCTTTTTCGCCGGTCGCGGTCTAGCTGTCTCACGATGCCGTTGCGTCCCCCAGCCTGTCTGTACCGCGGCTTCCTTGCTCCACGCTGCCCCAGTCTCCGCGCCTCTGGACCCGACTTCTGTCCGGCTCCTTTCCCCCTCGACCGTGGTCGAGTGCACCGCCCTTATCCTCCGGTTATTCTTTTTACTTTCCCTTACTCACAGTCACCGTGGCCGCCTTGCTTCTCGTGCTGATCGGCTCACTCCTCACTGTGGCAGAAGGGACAGTCAGTGCCTGTTGCTGATGGAAGTCTTTGTCTCTAAATTCTTCCTCCTTTCTAGTTCTGCAGCCTCGAGTTTTCTCCCAGCAGAACGACGAGGGCGGTTGCCTCTTCTCGACGCTCGTTAACTGCTTCGGAAGTATTGTTGCCGCAGGGTACGATCGGACTCGTCGCCACTGTAAAGTCTGTGGGTTGTTTAGTTAATTAATACACAGACTCCAAGAGTAACTTAAAACAGGACTTTACTATTCGAAGGTCAGGGCGAATCTGCCCAATAAATCCTGACACAACACTTATATACTGGTGTGGTCACCGTCGGTATTACAGTATACAGAAGCCAAACAAAGTAGTGCCACACCTAAAATAGTTCTCTTAAAGGTGAACGGTTACATACAATAGTTCTCTTAAAGGTAGACGGGTACATACACTACAGTTGCCACCAATTTGCACACAGCAAGGTCCCACAATCAGCAGTGTGATAATGACCAGATAATCTGTTTTAGTGATGTGATTTGAGGGATAAGTATTGGCCAGGATACTGGGAAGAACTCAGCTGCTCTTCTTCGAATAATGTCGTGGGATCTTTTATGTCCACCAGACTTGGCTTCGGTTTAACGTCTCATCTGAAAGACGGCACCTCTGACAGTGCTGCACTCCCTCAGTACTGTCAGCCTAGATTTTGTGCTCAAGTCTTTGTCTATCCTGGCCTTTATGCTCCACACAAGCCTCCTTCCACCCCTCTTCATCTAACCCTATCAGCATATCCTTCTATTCCTTTCTCCCTCATGTGCTTATCTAGCTTCCCTTTAAATGCATATATGGTAGTCGCCTCAACTAGGCATTGACAAAGTGCCACACAATAGGCTTGCCAGCAAAGTTGAAGCCCATGGAATAAAAGGGACAGTGGCTGCATGGATACAAAATTGGCTAAGTGACAGGAAACAGAGAGTAGTGGTGAACGGTTGTTTTTTAGACTGGAGGAAGGTATACAGTGGTGTTTCCCGGGGTCGGTTCTAGGGCCACTGCTTTTCTTGATATTTATTAATGACTTGGATGTGGGTGTACTGGGAACAATTTCAAAATTTGCAGATGACACAAAACTTGGAAGTACAGGTAGACTACCCTTTATCCGGACTTCCGAAAACCGAAACCCTCTAAAAACCGAAGGTTTTTTCGTTCAGCGTAAGTCGTGCGTACGACTTATGCTGAACGAAAAAACCTTCGGTTTTTAGAGGGTTCCGGTTGCGGAAGTTCGGATAAAGGGTAAGTCGTGCGCACGACCCCCCCGCCAGCCCCGACAACCGCCGACCCCGCCAGCCCCGACAACCGCCGACCCCGCCAGCCCCGACAACCGCCGACCCCCCCGCGGACCCCGCCAGCCCCGACAACCGCCGACCCCGCCAGCCGCCGACCCCCCCGCGGACCCCGCCGGCCCCGACAACCGCCGACCCCCCCGCGGACCCCGCCAGCCCCGACAACCGCCGACCCCGCCAACCGCCGACCCCCCCGCGGACCCCGCCAGCCCCGACAACCGCCGACCCCGCCAGCCCCGACAACCGCCGACCCCCCCGCGGACCCCGCCAGCCCCGACAACCGCCGACCCCCCGCCGCGTACCCCGCCGGCCCCGACCCCCGCCGACCCTGACTGACTTACGCTGAGCGTCAGCGTAAGTCGTGCGCGCGACCCCCCGCCGACCCCCCCGCGGACCCTCGCCGACCCACCTTCCGAAATCCGAAATTCTCCTTTATCCGAAACTCGGCTGGTCCCGAGGTTTTCGGATAAAGGATAGTCTACCTGTATAGTGAACAGTGAGGAGGATCGTGATGGACTTCAGGAAGACATAGACAGGCTGGTGAAATGGGCGGACACGTGGCAGATGAAATTTAACGCAGAAAAGTGTGAAGTGATACATTTTGGTAGAAAGAATGAGGAGAGGCAATATAAACTAAAGGGTACAATCCTAAAGGGGTTGCACGAACAGAGAGACCTGGGGGTATATGTGCACAAATCGTTGAAGGTGGCAGGGCAGGCTGAGAAAGCAGTTAAAAAAGTTTACGGGATCCTGGGCTTCACAAATAGAGGCTTAGGGCTGGATTTTCTGAATGTGAAGCTTTTGGAGGCGGGACTGTTGTTTGCCGGGTTTCAATCCCGCCCCCATCAGCTTCTGGCCAACCAGCGGGAATTTCCCCTGATTGACCTTGTTAAGCCCGCCCAGCGGGCTCAGCAGGCCAATTAGGGGGATGTCAGTGACAGAGCACGTCAACGTCTGACGTGTCATATGTCAAGGACTTTTGGAAGAAGAAATGTCTTCGTTTGACAGCTCTGTGAAGCTGTCAAACACTGACATTCTGTGTAGTTTGATGAGTCCTTGTATTCAGGACTACTTTGCAGAAATCAGCTGGCTGTTGGATCGGAAGATCTAAGAGCCAGTCTGTGCTCTCTACAATGGAGATGTTGGGGACTCCAGCTCCACAGCGGTTGAAGGCTGTAGGGAGAAACAATGGTAATTTAACATTTTCTAACATTTTACACTCACCTCACATACTTACCACTACACACTTGCACCCATCACTCACCTCTACATCGCACTTTCAGACCCCTCCAACCCTCGCAGACCTCCTACTCACCTCCTACACCCCGGTGGGGTACCCCCAGGTCGGGAAGCCCGCACTTCAGCATGAAAAATGGGGATAATCCTATTTTCTGCCTGTTGACTACCTGTTAACAGGCAGTTAGTAGGCTTTAATCTCTTCTCGCCTCCAAGGAGACTGGACCCGGGGCCGGACGGCTTCCCGCCTCCTGGTCAGAGGGCATGGAGGCGGGTTGGGGGCGAGTTTGCCACCCGACCCAAATTCTGCAACTTTCCCGGCAGTCCTGCCTCCATACCCACCTCCTCGGAGCTGAGAAAATCCAGCCCATAGAGTACAAAAGCGTGGAAATTATGATGAACCTGTATAAAACACTGGTTTGGCCTCAACTGGAATATTTTGCCCAATTCTGGGCACCGCACTTTAGGAAAGATGTGAAGGCCTTAGAGAGGGTGCAAAAAAGATTTACGAGAATGTTTTCAGGGATGAGGGACTTCAGTTACGTGGCTAGACTGGAGAAGCTGGGGTTATTCTCCTTAGAGCAGAGAAGGTTGAGAAGAGATTTGATAGAGGTGTTCAAAATCATGAGGGTTCTGGACAGAATAGATAGAGAGAAACTGTTCCCATTGGCGGAAGGGTCGAGAACCATACAACACAGATTTAAGGTGATTGGCAGAAGAACCAAAGGCGACATGAGGAAAAAGCTTTTTACGCAGTGAGTGGTTAGATTCTGGAATGCACTGCCTGAAAGGGTGGTGGAGGCAGACTCAATCACTGCTTTCAAAAGGGAGTTGGATAAATATGTGAAGGAAAATAATTTGCAGGGCTACGGGGAAAGGGCGGGAGAGTGGGACTCTTGCAGAGAGCTGGCACGGGCTTGATGGGCTGAATGGCCTCCTTCAGTGCTGTAGCTATTCTATGATTCTATGAACTACTCTTTGTGGTCGTGAATTCCACATTCTCACCTCTGGGTAAAGAAGCTTCTCCTGAATTCCCTATTGGATTTAGTAGTGACTACGTTATATTTATGGCCTCTAGTTTTGCACTTCCGACAAGTGGAAATGTTTTCTCCACTTCTACCGTATCAAAGCCTTTTATATTCCTACCCCTCCGCCTTCTCTGTTCCAGGGAAAAGAGCCCAGACTGTTCAATCTTTCCTGAAAACTATATCCTCTCAGTTCTGTTATCATCCTCAGGATTCTGTTTTGCACCTTCTCCAGTGTCCCTATATCCTTTTTATAATATGGAGGACAGAAATGTGCACACTACTCCATGTGTGGTCTAACCAAGGTTCTGAACAAGTTTAACATAACTTCTTTGCTTTTCAATTCTATCCCTCTAGAAATGAACCCCAGTGTATGGTTTTATAAGAACATAAGAACATAAGACATAGGAGCAGGAGTAGGTCATTCGGCCCCTCGAGCCTGCTCCGCCATTCAATAAAATCATGGCTGACCTGATCTTGGCCTCAGCTTCACTTCCCTGCTCGCGCCCCATTACCCTTGACTCCCTTACCATTCAAAACTCTGTTTATCTCCACCTTAAATATATTCAATGACCCAGCCTCCACAGCTCTCTGGGGAAGAGAATTCCAAAGATTCACGACCCATTGAGAGAAGAAATTCCTCCTCATTTCCATTTTAAATGGGTGCCCCCTTATTCTGAAATAATGCCCCCTAGTTCTAGATTCCCCCATGAGGGGAAACATCCTCCCTGCATATATTCTGTCAAGCCCCTTCAGAATCTTATCTGTTTCAATAAGATCCCCTCTCATTCTTCTAAACTCCAATGAGTATAGACCCAACCTGCTCAACCTTTCTTCATAAGACAACCCCTTCATCTCCGGAATCAAGCTCTTGAACCTTCTCTGAACTGCCTCCAAGGCAAGTATATCCTTCCTTAAATAAGGAGACCAAAACTGTACGCAGTACTCCAGGTGTGGTCTCACCAATGTACAGTTGTAACAGTACTTCCCTACTTTTATACTTCATTCCTTTTGCAATAAAGGCCAACATTCCATTTGCCTTCCTAATTACTTGCTGTACCTGCATGCTAACTTTTTATGATTCATGTACAAGGACCCCAGATCCCTCTGTACCTCAGCATTTTGTAATCTCTCCCCATTTAAATAATAATTTGCTTTTTTATTTTGTCTACCACATTAAACTCCATTGGCCAGATTTTTGTCCACTCACTTAGCCTATCTATATCCCTTTGGAGATTCTTTGCGTCTTCCACACAATTTGCTTTCCCACCTATAAACGGAATAAACGGCTCGTTTTCGGAGTGGCAGGCAGTGACCAGCGGGGTGCCGCAAGGATCTGTCCTGGGACCCCAGCTGTTCACAATATATATAAATGATCTGGATCAGGGAATTGGATGCAATATTTCCAAATTCGCTGATGACACTAAACTAGGAGGAGGGGTGGGCTCTGATGAGGATGTCAGGAGGCTACAGTGCGATTTGGACAGGTTGGGGGAATGGGCGGATACGTGGCAGATGCACTATAATGTGGATAAATGCGAGGTTATCCACTTTGGGGGTAAAAACAGGAGGGTGGATTATTATCTAAATGGCAATAGATTGGGAGATGGGGAAGTGCAGAGGGACCTGGGTGTTCTTGTGCACCAGTCACTGAAGGAGAGCATGCAGGTGCAACAGGCGATTAAGAAGGCAAATGGTATGTTGGCCTTCATATCAAGGGGGTTCGAGTATAGGAATAGGGATACCTTACTACAGCTGTACAAGGTGCTGGTGAGACCGCATCTGGAGTATTGTGTACAGTTTTGGTCGCCCCATCCGCGGAAGGATGTTCTTGCCATGGAAAGAGTGCAGCGGCGATTCACCAGGCTGATACCTGGAATGGCGGGAATGACCTACGAGGAGAGATTGAATAGTTTGGGCTTGTACTCACTGGAGTTTAGAAGATTGAGAGGGGATCTCATCGAAACATATAAAATTATGGCAGGCCTGGACAGGCTGAATTCAGAGAGAATGTTTCCAATGGCCGGGGAGCACAGAACCAGGGGCCACAGTCTAAAAATAGCGGGCAAATCATTTAAAACAGAGATGAGGAAGAATTTCTTCACTCAAAGAGTGGTGAGCCTGTGGAATTCCCTGCCACAGAGGGCTGTGAAGGCTAATTCAATAAATATTTTCAAGAGAGAATTGGATATATTTCTGAAGGCTAAGGGGATTAAGGGTTACGGAGAAAAGGCGGGGACGGGGTACTGAACTGGTAAGATCAGCTATGATCTCAGACGAAGATCAGCCATGATCTCATTGAATGGCGGAGCAGGCTCGAAGGGCCGAATGGCCTACTCCTGTTCCTATCTCTATGTTTCTATGTTTCTATCTTTGTATCATCAGCAAATTTGGCTACATTTCACTCGGTCCCTTCATCCAAGTCATTAATATAGATTGTAAATAGTTGAGGCCCCAGCACTGATCCCTGCGGCACCCCACTAGTAACAGTTTGCCAATCTGAAAATGACTCATTTATCCTGACTCTCTGTTTTCTGTTAGTTAGCCAATTCTCTATCCATGCTAATATATTACTGTCATAAATCGCATCTTCTACAAGAAGTAACTCAGGAAGTACTACTGGACGGCCAGCTGAGGGCGCCGTCCGAGGAGTATAAATACTCGGGCGTGGGCCCAACTTGGCCAGAGACAATCTGGAAACACGAAGCTAGTTACTACTAACTAGACCTCCATGTTATGTTACAAGTCGATTAAAGCCTTGCTTTATGTTCAACCAAGTGCGTAGTGAGACTTTATTACGTCAATTACCCCAACCCCAAGAGCTCTTATCTTGTTTAGTAACCTTTTATATGGCACTTTATCGAATGCCTTCTGGAAATCCAAATACGCAACATCTACTGGTTCCCCTTTCTCCACCCTGCTCGTTACATCCTCAAAGAACTCCAGCAAATTTGTCAAACATGATTTCCCTTTCATAAAACCATGCTGACTCTGCTTGATTGTATTATGATTTTCTAAATGTCCTGCTATCACTTCCTTAATGATGGACTCCAACATTTTCCCAATGGCAGATGTTAGGCTAACTGGTCGATAGTTGCCTGCTTTCTGTCTCCCTTCTTTCTTAAATAGGGGTGTTACATTTGCGGTTTTCCAGTCTGCTGGGACCTCTCCAGAATCCAGGGAATTTTGGTAGATTACATCCACTATCTCTGCAGCCACCTCTTCTAAGACCCTAGGATGCAGGCCATCGAGTCCAGGGGACTTGTCCACCTTTAGCCCCATTAGTTTGCCTAGTACTTTCTCTCTAGTGATAGTGATTATTTTAAGTTCCCCACCCCAATAGCCCCTTGATTATCCATTATTGGGATGCTTTTAGTGTCTTCTACCGAGAAAACCGATACAAAATATTTGTTCAAAGTCTCCGCCATTTCCCTGTTTCCCTGTTTCCAATTATTAATTCCCCAGATGCTTCCTCTACGGGATCAACGTTTACTTTAGCTACTCTCTTCCTTTTTATATACCTGTAGAAGCTCTTGTAGTGTCCGTGTGTTGATAGAGACACTGAAGACAGGAGTTGGTTCATAGGTGTTTACTAAGCAAAGTCTGGAGGGGTACTAACGGATATAACACAATATACAGGCTTATATAGCCCGAGTGGCCATTACCGGAATTACAGCACATATGTGGCTCTTAAAGGCACATACACTACAATTCCTCCCCTTTTAGCTAACCAGTACATCATATTTTAAGTAATTATTAATTACATGTTATAAGAAAAATAATATACACATTGCTGTAGTTAATTAATTATAAGTCAGTCTCTCTGGAGGCTTCCTGACTCGGTCCGGATAATGCCTCGGTGGTGTAGTAGTTTCTGGTGGTGTAGTAGGTTCTTTTGGCAAGGCTGATTCGGCTTGAATGCCAGTGTCAAGTTCATCGGGTTCCAGTATCACCGGATCGGAGGTAGATATGGGTATCTCTACTTCATCGTTCGGCGTATAGAGTTGTGGTGTAGGTTGTCCCTTTTCGGATGACTCTATGATTTGGTCAGCATGGCGCCTTATTATGCTTTCTCCGATGTCCATGGTATACATCAGTGGTCCTAGTCGTGTGCAGATAGTTCCAGGCTGCCATTTCTCGGTACGGTAGTCCCGGGCCAAAACTTGTTGACCTATCTGGAAGGTTCTAGTTGGCCTTTCATTCATGCCTTGAAACTGCCGGTTCTCCATGTCCCTTCTGATGTTGGGCTTGACCAAATCCAGCCGGCATCTTAGGTTTCGATTGAAGAACATCATGGCAGGAGTTTGGTTGGTAACCATATGTGTTGCATTCCTGTATGCGAACAAGAAGTTATCCACCTTGTGCTGAAGTTTTATGTCTTCATTACCCATGGCCTTTATGGCCTTCTTGAAGGGCTGGACAAACCTTTCAGCCAATCCATTGGTGGCGGGATGGTATGGGGTGGACGTGTAGTGCTTAACCCCATTGTTTTTTAAGAACTTCCTGAATTCTTCGGACACAAATTGCAGTCCATTATCAGAACAGATCTGTTCCGGCAGCCCAATCCTGGCAAATATGGTCCTTAATACTGTGATGGTTTTTTCCGTGGTGGTGGAGGACATCTTTATTACCTCCGGCCACTTGGAGTGTGCATCAACCGCGATTAAGAACATTGGCCTAGAAATTCAGTTGGTTGCGCCAGCAGTTAGCGCCTTAAGAGAAGTGAATTTCGGGCGCTATGCATGTAGCGTCCGGGCGCAGCGCGATCTGCGCCTCGCCCCAAATTAATAGACATTTAGCGCTGGCGCAAAGTTTAGCGCGCGCTCACCTGCGCGCGCAGAAAATGACGTCATATCCTCGTGCAACGCCCTTTGCGCGCCCCGATCCAGAACTTCAGTGGAACCGCCCCATTGTGCGGCCGGCGGCCCGCACGCTTGTTTAGTGGAACGCAACAGAGCCGACGCGGGACCCGGGGAGCGTAAATTAAAGGGCACTTACCCTGCACTATAAAGGGCAGGCATTTTGCAGCAAACACTCTTGTGCAACGGATTTCTGGAGAGAGACCAATGAAGACAGCTTTCTGGTTTGGGCCAACACTAGCTCAGGTATTTTTGGCTTCAGGCCAGAGCGTTGCAAGTGGCCTCTTGTATATTTGACTGTTTGGCAGCATATTATGGGGGCTGCATGGGGTGCCAACGCTGAGTTTCAGCGTCATGTCCGTAGGGCTCGCAGACGCGGTGTGAGAGGGGCAGCCCTGGCTAGACGCAGAGGGGGCAACAGGCGTCGGCAACATACGCCTTACCCAGTCAGGGCATACCGCCAGCAGCGCACCTACCTCAACATGAGTGGCGCGCGATGTGTAAAAAGGCTGAGATTCCGAAAGGAGGTGGTTGGAGAGATCTGCCATCTGCTTCACAGAGATCTGCGTCCAAAGCTCAGGAGCAGGACGTCTCTGTCGGTGGAGGCGAAGGTGACGGTGGCCTTGAACTTCTATGCCACCGGCTCCTTCCAATCCGCTGCTGGGGACATTGCTAACATATCCCAGTTCGCCGTGCATTGCTGCATCTGCCAGGTGACCGATGCCCTTTTCAGAAGGAGACGCCAATTCATCTCCTTCCCCATGGCCCTGGAGAGGCAGCATCAGCGTGCACTGGGATTTGCAAGATTCGCGGCCTTCCCCTTGGTGCAGGGCGCCATTGACTGTACGCATGTGGCTTTGCGGGCACCTGTGGAGCATGCCGAGGATTACCGCAACCGGAAGGGCTACCATTCCCTCAATGTGCAGCTGGTGTGTGACCACAAGCAGCGCATCCTAGCTGTCAATGCCCGCTTTCCAGGCAGCAGCCACGATGCCTTTATCCTGTGGCAGACAACTGTGCGTGACATGTTCGAGGCACAGCCTCCCCCAAGAGGATGGCTTCTCGGGGACAAAGGCTATCCTTTGTGTACCTGGCTCATGACCCCGCTCCGCGCGCCCAGGACCCCTGCTGAAGAGGCATACAACAAGAGTCATCAAGCGAGCAGGAACATAATCGAGCAAACAATTGGCGTCCTCAAGCAGCGGTTCCGCTGCCTGGATCATTCCGGCGGATCTCTGCAGTATTCCCCGGACCGAGTGTCCCAATTCGTCGTTGTTTGCTGCATGCTGCACAACCTGGCTCTCCGCAGGACTCAGGCACTGCCACCTCACGTTGGACCACCACCTCAGGAGGAGGAGCAGGAGGAGCATGAGGAGGAGGAGCACGAGGAGGAGGAGTACCATCCCAGGAGGGAGCGAGAAGGTCCAAGGGCCGTCCGTCGGCGACTTATTGAGCGTCACTTCTAAGCCCCGTCAGGGAATGCCTTGTGGCCATGAAGGAACATGAACGCAGCCACTCCGCAAGCCCTCAGCCGGCGAAGGCAACAAACACTTACAGCAACAAACATGGACACTCTCTGAATAAAGAGAAATCTTTATTTTAGACCAATGAAACCCCTTCCTGTAAAGTCTGTGTGTTATATGGCGAATTAATACACAGACTACAAGAGTAACTTTAACAGGACTTTACTATTCGAAGGTCAGGGCGAATCTGCCCAATAAATCCTTACACAGCACTTATATACTGGTGTGGTCACCACCGGTATTACAGTATACAGTAGCCAAGATAAAGTAGTGCAACCCTTAAAATAGTTCTCTTAAAGGTGGAACGTTACATACACTACAATCCTCCCTTTTTAGGTTAACAGTATATATATATTCCCATTAATATAACATCATAACATATATACAACTTTATGTAAAACAGTTCACAGATTCAGTCTCTCTGGAGGCTTCCTGACTCTGTCCGGATAACGCCTCGGTGGTGTAGTAGTTTTCGGTGGTGTAGTAGGTTCTTCTGGCAAGGTCGATTCTGCTTGAAGGACAGTGTCAGGTTCATCTGATTCCAGTATTACCGGATCGGAGGTAGGTGCTCTGGGTATCTCTGCTTCAACATTAGGCGTATAGAGTTGTGCAGTAGGTTGGCCCTTTGTGGATGACTCTATGATCTGGTCAACATGGCACCTTATTATGCTTTCACCAATGTCCACGGTATACATCAGCGGTCCTAGCCTTTTTCCAATAGTTCCAGGCTGCCATTTCTCGGTACGGTAGTCCCGGGCCAAAACTTGTTGACCTATCTGGAAGGTTCTAGTTGGCCTTTCATTCATGCCTTGAAATTGCCGGTTCTCTACGTCCCTTCTGACGTTTGGCTTAATCAAATCCAGCCGGCATCTTAGTCTTCTATTGAAAAACATCATGGCGGGAGTTTGGTTTGTGACCGCATGTGTTGCATTCCTGTACGCCAACAAGAAGTTATCTACCTTATGTTGTAGATTTATGTCTTCATTACCCATGGCCTTTATGGCCTTCTTGAAGGTCTGGACAAACCTTTCAGCTAATCCATTGGTGGCGGGATGGTATGGGGCAGACGTGTAGTGCTTAACCCCATTGCTTTTTAAGAACTTCCTGAATTCTTCGGACACAAATTGCGGTCCATTATCAGAACAGATCTGTTCCGGCAGCCCATTCCTGGCAAATATGGTCCTTAATACTGTGATGGTTTTTTCCGTGGTGGTGGAGGACATCTTTATTACCTCCGGCCACTTGGAGTGTGCATCCACCGCGATTAAAAACATTGAGTCCATAAATGGACCAGCAAAGTCGATATGTACCCTTTGCCATGGAGATGAGGGCCACTCCCATGGATGCAGAGGAGCTTGTGGTGGGGCGTTTTGGACCTTCTGGCATCCTAGACAGCTCTTGGTTATTTCTTCAATGTCTCCATCAATACCTGGCCACCACACAAACGCTCTGGCTAGGTTCTTCATTTTCACTCCACCCAGATGCCCCTCGTGAAGCTCCTTTAGCACTTTATCCTGGAGTTTGGGTGGAATCACCACTCTAGATCCACACATCAAGGTTCCTCGGCACACTAACAGCTGTTCTCTTCTTTGCGAAAATGCTGGCAACATTGGTTCGCCATGTGCTGGCCATCCCTCCACCGTTAAATCGTAGACTCGTGAGAGAGTCGGGTCATTTCTTGTTTCCTTTTCGATCATAGAATTTGTTACTGGTAGACATTCCACTATGGTTGAGTGGAACATCTCCACTGGGTCCACTGTAGTCGCCTCTTCTACCACTGGCAACGGTAGGCGCGATAACCCATCAGCATTTCCATGCTGTTTGGACCTTTTGTATTCGATGTCATATTGGTGTGCCCCTAGTAACACGGACCACCTCTGTAGCCTTTGCGCTGTCATAGTGGAAACGGCCTTGTTAGGGTTGAATATGGATACCAACGGCTGGTGGTCTGTCAGCAATGTAAACTTCTTGCCCTGCAGGTAATGATTGAATTTCTTTACTCCCCACACAAGGCTGAGAGCCTCCCTATCTATCTGAGCATAATTGCGCTCAGCGGAGGTCAATGATCGGGATGCAAATGCGACTGGCCTTTCCGAGCCATTTGGCAACTTGTGTGAGAGTACTGCTCCAATACCATAAGGGGAAGCATCACAAGCTAGACGAAGAGGTAGCGTTGGATTGAAGTGAGCCAACACTTCCTCAGAGGTGATCAATGCCTTGCTTTTGCGAAAGGCCTTCTTACAGTCCTCGCTCCACTTCCATGGTACTTCTTTCCGCAACAGAGCATTCAGCGGGTGCAGCACCGTGGATAGATTTGGCAGAAACTTATGGTAATAGTTAATCAACCCCAGAAACGACCTCAACTGTGATACATTTTCCGGAGCGGGGGCCTTCACGACAGCTTCGATCTTTTCAGGTGACTTGTGCAGGCCCTCTTGGTCAATGACATGACCACAGTACGAGATCCGTTTCTGGAAGAACTCACATTTCTGGCGGTTAGCTCGAAGGCCATATTCCTTCAACCTGGTGAGCACCAGTTTCAAATTTGTGAGGTGTTCCTCCTCGTCCTCTCCCGTAATCAGGATATCGTCCAAGTAACACTGAGTGCTTGGAATACCCTGTAAGACCTGCTCCATGGCCCTCTGCCAAATTGCTGGAGCCGAAGCCACTCCAAAAACCAGTCTATTATATCGATACAAGCCTCTGTGCGTGTTGATTGTGAGATATTGGCGCGACTCTTCCTCGACTTCCATCTGTAAGTATGCTTGCGCCAGGTCTATCTTGGTGAAGTGTTTCCCGCCAGACAATGAAGCAAAGATATCCTCAATCCGCGGAAGCGGGTATTGTACCGTGTGAAGCACCGGATTAACTGTGATCTTGAAGTCTCCGCAGATGCGGACCTTTCCCGGTCCCCCTGGCTTGTTACTCGACGAAGGCTTCATGACGGGAACAATGGGCGTGGCCCACTCACTCCAGTCCACCTTAGACAGTACCCCTGAACGTTCAAGCTCTTCCAGTTCTGCCTCCACAGCAGGTCGTATCGCGTAAGGTACCGATCTGGCTTTGAAAAATTTTGGGCTTGCATGTTCTGCAATCTTGATTTTTGCCTTAATTCCTCTCAGTATTCCCAGTCCCTGCTGGAATACCTCTTTAGCCTCGTCCAATATTCTGGACAATCGTTCAGGTTTGACATCTTTCTTTCCGGAATCTACCGTCATTGTGTTTAGGGAGTGCCAGTCTATCTTTATTTTCCTGATCCACTCCCGCCCCAGAAGTGGTGGACCTCCCTCGGGTAGTACATATATGTCCATTCCTTGGTGTTCTTTGCCCTTGTGTCTCACCTTGACTTTTATCTTTCCGATGGGGTATACTTTATGCCCCGTGTATGTCTGCAATACTATCTCCGTATCCCGTAGGGGAATATGTTTGAATAACTTTTTGTAATCTTGCTTATTCATGACCGTCAACGCCGATCCGGTGTCCACTTCCATCTTCACTTGGACTTTTGCAATCTGTAGTGTGACCCAGATGGTTTGTCGGTCAGTTTCCTTACTCACATTGTGAATCCTCAGACTACCCAGTTCCTTGCTGTTGGAGTCTGAATCCGAATTCTGTTCATCTGAACTCTTCCCAGTCACCTTATGTACCTTTCTGTACTTCTTCTGCGGTGACTTATTGTTGCTGGTCTTCTTTCCTGACCGGCATACTTTAGCTATGTGACCAAGCTTGCCACATTTTCTACATTCCCGGTTTTTAAACCAGCATTGGTTCTGGTCATGTGTTGTCTTCCCACAACGATAACATTTCGTTGTACCCGAAGTCATTTGATCCACGCTGAGTACCGCTGTCTTCAGCTGCATCTCCGCCGTGCCTCTCGCTGCGGCTTCGTGCGATGCTGCAATAAGGACAGCCTTATCAAGTGTAAGATCGTTCTCTTCGAGCAGTCGCTTTTGTGTTTCTTCCTTCGACATCCCACACACGAACTTGTCTCTCAGTGCCTCTGTCAGATTTTCCCCAAACTGACAGTATTTTGCTAGCCTACGCAGTTCAACCAAGTACTCCACGTTGCTTTCCTCTTTTAGTTGCGTTCTCACGTAAAATTTAGATCGTTCCGCTAACATCAGCGGTGTGGGGTTCAAATGATCCTTCAGGACAGCAACAATATTAGTGAAAGACTGATCCGCCGGTTTAGCTGGTGATAGAAGATGCTTCAATAGCCCGTATGTCTTCGCACCCATTGAGTTTAGTAAGGTTAGAGCTTTATCATAATTTGCTATCTTATTGACCTTACAATATATCTCGATGCGTTCTACATACGTGGCCCAATCTTCCACATCGGAATCGAAATCGTTGATGTTACCACGCTTAGGCATCCTCGCAATCTTCTTGAGAAACAAAAAGAAATTTTTCTTTTCTTTTTTTTAAAAAATGGCGGTTTCCCGCGCTTGTCTTCTTCCCCCGCCTCCGAAAGTGGCAGCTTCCCGCGTTTGCCTTTCTCCCCCGCTGGCTGTAATGGCGATTGCCATATTGCTGCGTTCGCCCTCCCCCAGCGGTTTTCAAATCGTGCCTCCCAGCCCCTCTTGCAGTCCAGTCCTTTCCCCCGGCTGCGGCTGAGTTCTCCGTGGTTTTTAAAAAAAAATTCTCCCGCGCCTTACGCTGACCCGGTCGCTGCGCCTCGCGGCCTCGGTAGCTGCCCGGCCTTTTTCACCGGTCGCGGTCGAGCTCTCTCTCAACGCTGTTGCGTCTCCCAGCCCGCTTGCAGCCCAGTCTTTCGCACCGGCTGTGTTTGCATTCACCGCGGCTTCCGTGCCTTACGCTGCCCCAGTCTCAGCGCCTCTGGCCCAACTTCTGTCCGGCTCTTTTCCCCGGCCGTGGTCGAGTTCTCCGCCCTTATATCCTCCGT